>NW_026578167.1:0-463791 GCF_029603195.1 Condylostylus longicornis
ATATTTTGTTATTAACTAAACAAGAGTAATCTATTTATAAAATGGTCTGTCCTGTGTTAGCATGGCCTATCTTAATACTAAACATAAACGGACAAAAATTTATATAAGTACCTGCCATTTTAAAATCGGAATTTTTGAGTCATTTGCTGAGGTACTTTTTATTTCAAAAATAAAAAAAATATTTGAATCCATCCGGTCATAAAAATATGTGATTATCTTTTCAAAGCATTTTAAATATTTTTTTTTATTTAGGTAATTATTATATTAATTTTTTTAAATTTTTCTAAAATAGTTTTTTCCTTATTCCTATTTCGCTCCTGAGAGGAGCATAAGGCTGGTGCACGATATTGTAGACAACCATGAGCACCAGCTTTTTACGTCATTCAGCTTACCGTAGTTTTATATTAAATATTTAAAGTTATTAGTTAATCTGTATAATGCAATGTGTATAAAACTATATAATATTTAATAGAATTTTTATAGTAACCGGACTAGGCTTTGAACCCAAGACTCTTCTGTTAAAGGACCAACGCAGTAACCAATGCACCATTGGTCAGGTCTCTCTCAAATAATAATAGAGTTGAAATTTTGAAGTGTATATAAAATTTGTATTTATATTTTTTCTTAACTATGGATTTATATAAATATTTAATAATTATTCTTTCAGTATATGTTCAACTCGACACTACAGTTACTTTTCACATCGTGAGTTAACTTGTCATATGAGAAAAAAGGCTCTTCACTTAAAAATAGCAAAATGCTTTCAGTACCATATAAAATGTTGAAGAAAATGTTGTGCTCGTAGTTTTTTAGTTTGTGTTTTAATTGGTTTTAGTTGGTTTATTTAGTTTAGGTTTATTAAAAGAAATTTGCATTTCAAATCAGGGTATTTAATTAAATTTTTGAAATCAGTAATTATTAATTATAGATCAAATTAAAATGCAAGACAATCTCGGTTCATGATATTGATAAAGTTAAAGGCATTAATCAAAATTTGTTTCTCTTCTCCTTCTCTCGGCATCCCTCCATTCCAATTTTATTTTGGTGGGACATAATTTCTTGATAGCCTTCCAAACTTCACTTATACATATTTACAACAGATGAAATGGTTTTGTTGAGTAAGAGCAATATTTAAAACTTACCCTACACCATCTTGGTAGCTATCTTCTGTTGAAAATCTTCTGCTATCTACATAAGGTAAAGTAAGGTAATTTCGTCAGTGCATTTAAATTCGTCATAGGTCGCACTTCCTTCACATATTTGTCAAATATTAGGAAACCCCATCTATTTTCAATAAACTTTAAACATTTTTGTTTTTAAATATACTTGAAGTGAGAAGATCCGTTTTTAAATTTTAAAAAATTAGAATAAATTAATTTTAAAAGACATTCTTAATTACTGAAAAAAATACCGGGGCAAATTTTTGCTTTTTCTTAGTGTTTTCGTTAAGAAAAGTAGAAAGTTTCTTAAGGGTATATCTGTTGAAATATGTGTAATTTCTTACATATTTGCTTATATTTTGACAAATTAAACTTAAAAAAACATTATTAATAAGAAAAAAATTGAAAAAGTGAAATATTAAAAAATAAAAGTTAAGTGACGAAATTACCAACCAAATTTTTTGGAGTTGGAGATTATTTCGTCAGAATGACGAAATTGAGTGGTTTATTAAAACATTTTAAAATAAGAATATTTACTTTTGAAACTTAAAATATTAAAAAAAATTGAATGCAGAACTTTTATTTACAGTGTTTCTAGCCAAAATATAAAATTTCGTCAGTTATATTTTATTCAGGTATCACCGGTACAATCTATTTTAATAGTAAGGAAAAATGTAGATTGCCAAAGTTTTTCTACAAATAATGATAAAAACACGAGAAAAACAGAAATTGAAATGTTAAATTTGACAAATATAACAGTTCTGTACAATATCTAAAAAAAACTATTAAATTTAAAACTAATTTTTACTAAAATTTTATTTACAATCATATTTTGTGAGGCGGCGGAATGTAATGCTTAAATAGGGTGCTGACGAAATTAAAATTTTACATAGTTTTTGAATTGTTCAAATTTTGTCATGCTTTTTTTTCAAAATTGTTACCGGATAGTTATTAATTATGATATACACAGTTTAAATTTGCATTATTTTTTATTTTAGTCCAATGAACTGTATTACAACCTAGTTTTTTTTTGTCATGACGAAATTAGCAACTCCACATGACGAAATTAAAAACTCAAAGTTTTTGCTGACGAAATTACATGACTTTTGGAGATATTTTAAAATTTAAAAAAATATAATAATTCACAAAGTAACTGTCTAAAAAAGTTAAAAATAATTTTGTCAACATTCCAAACTAACAAAAAATGATACTTTTATTGCACACACATTAACTCTTCAAAATACATCGTTAAAAAACCGAAAAAGTCCCTTAACATGACGAAATTACCTTACTTCTTATATATTTTTTTTTTTAAATTTATAAGCGGCTCCGTAATGAACATTCAAATATATGATTATTTTAAATCATTGAAATGTTTACTTTAAAAAAAGTCGTCAGAAATGGCAAAAAATTTCAAAAAATACTGCTAATTTAAATTTATTGCTACGAGATTTTGTTACGTAGTACACAACCACTTGCGAATCGAAACAAATTTTGCAACTTTCGCACTTTTATACTAAAAACTGAATTTTCGTAGTATTTATGCTATATGCGTTTCCAGTAAGAATTTTTATATTTTGTCCAGCATGAAAAAAAAAATCTCGCAATTTACACAATCGGACTAAATCCATGATTAATCTATGATAAAATCTGATGAGCTTTTGTACATTAGATTCATTTTAATGTCAGACTGTTCACAGAAGCGTGTCAAATATGAAATGATCGTGGCAAATCTTTGTTAAAAATTTATTTTTTCATCAAGTGTTTCCGTTTTTGATCAGAATTAATCTGCGATTAAAGCTAACGTGTAATAGGCACCTAAAAATCATAATACACCTCCAAAAATGTGAATGAAAAAGTTTTTCTTAACATTGTTTTTTGCTATTTAATAAATTTTTAAGAAGTATTTATTTTACATTCAACCCACGAAAATTCTTCCTTTCTGATATAAAACTATGGATACGGTTTAAGATATAGTTTCATCTTGAATAACAGTTTGTAGGTAAGAAATAGGACTAACGCTCCCGCTTCAACTTTTCATAAGCAATAATTGTTTAGTCGAGAACTTAACTGTTTCTGAAGTCGATATTTTTACTTTCTGTTGTAAGATGAGGTTCTCGAGATCTTAAGCGCTGCAGGGAATAAAAAAGGATACTGCGCTCCGCAAAAATCCAATGTTGAAGGAACTTTTTCGGAAGTGTGGAACGCACAAAATATTCTGTCAGACTTAGCAGATTACTGCCCAAAAGCACCCCAGTTCTTCTTTCTTGAGAAGTGCCCACGCTTTGTGAGCCTAAACGTTGATAGAGATTCTTAATTTATTGATGGCCACGCTTTCCAGTTGGGTCGATCAGTGGGGCAATCAATATTGTGTTAGAAGCTGGAATTTTTTTCCAACTGGCCTGATGGTTCTCTGGACCGTGGGCAACTCAGCTATCCGCAGTCCAGACAACCATTTCGTCCTATGTGGTGTTCCAAATACATGGCATAATTTTGGTGATATTATAGTCTGACCTTTTTATATCAATTAGTTTGATCTAGTTTTCAGTTTTAAGAATCACAACGTTATACTTTATAACGATGTTTTAATTGTGGAGCGTTTCAACAATAGACAACATTTGATAATATTTACAAACAAAAGGTTATAAGTCAAAGAAAAAAAGCGCACCACTGACCAACAGTCTCCCACATTTATGTACGAGTATATACCAGTTCCAAATATTTGTATACATACATATGTATATTGAACATATGGGCATAAGGCTCAAAAAAAAAAATACGCGCAATTGTTAACAGTTTCAAAATTCTTAATAAAATAAGGTAGATTCATTGTTTCGCCTCTGTAAGCTTATATATTTCAAGTCCAACGAATTATTCTCGTGATGATTCGCTGCTTCATAGCTTTCGAAGTAATTTTTATTTTCATTCCAGTCTATTTGACATTTTTGTGAAAGGACTAAGGCCCAGGTAACCTGGAGATGTGCCTAAGATTAGGTTCCTATCTTTTACAACATTTGTAATAAAATAATTTTTAATTTTTATTTAACCTAGAAAAAGGGAAAATTAAATTCGTAATTCTGTGATATGTACGATATTCACAATTATTGTGATGCTCATAGTCAACTATTTCTACGATCGAGCCTCAGTACTTCCGCATATATGTTTAAAAAGTCAAACCTGGCTATTTAAAATCAGTATCTACTTAACGTAATATATCTTATGTAAATTTTTATTAAAAATTTTGCAATTGAGACTCAAGTACCAAGATTTAATTGCATATGAAATGTTTTGGATTTATTTAGTAAATACATTTTGGATTAAACATTATATTGTTTAATCCTTCTAACATGCAATGCAAGTGGTGAAAAATTATTCTCAGTAATGACCAAAATAAAAAATATGGTGTTAATAAATGCACTGTATAAGTAACCTAAGTTAAAAGTAAACAAAAATTTCTTAACTTATTTTTACTAGGCAAATAAATTTTTGTGTTTGCATTTGCTTTACTGTTGTGTGTTTGTAACTGATTTTATTTTTTTTTTTAAATAGATTTTTGTTTATCTTAGAACTTTAACTTTATCATTTTTTCAAAAAAGAAATGTGATTTTGTTATTCTTTCGAAAAAGAAATGTATGGAAGTTTGAGTTGTTTTAATATATAAAGATTTATGTAAATATACAGGTTGATTCAGAAAGGTATACAACAACATATACCATTTATTAGAGGATCGAAAATGGGTAAAACTTTTATTCCGGAGTATGTGCGAAATCTCAAGGGTTTTTGAGATACACGGATTTTAACGAATTTTCACGAAATTTCTAGTTATCTAAACTTTTTTGATTATAACTTCCGCTTTGAAAATGATAGGGGCTTCAAACAAACAGTTTCTGAAAGGTTTAGTAAAGGACTTAAAATAAACCCCTTACTTGATTATGTATTTTGTGTAGTTTCGGTATACCAATCATTCGAGCTTTAGGAAAAATCTATTTTTTCCCTTTTTTTTTTTTTCAATTTCTTTTAAGCAGGTACTTTCGTTCGAAATTTTTTGAAACATTGAAATTTTTTTTTTATAGAATTTTGGCCACATTTTCAAACCTTAATTTTAGTCACTAAGTGTTGAGAAATCTTTTATGGTACAGAAGATATAGCACGAAAACCATTTCTATGTCAAGATTTTAAGGATCCTAATAAAATCTAAAAAACCAAAAAATGGTTTGTGTTCTTTGCTATCCGTTTCTAAAATTACTTCATTTGGATAAAAAAAATGGTCTTCCACTAAAATAGATGCTTCCATAATTAAGCATAAATCATTTAAAAATTTTAAAGTCGTATTGAAAATATTATGTGAGGATAATATAAAAAATCTAATAAAAACTCAAAATTATGTTCCAAAATATAAATTGTAAGCAATGCATTATTTTCGCAAATTAACAAGACTGTGTTATGTGACCGCTTGAGAGTGCTTTATTTGGGCAAATTTGGTAATTAAGTTTGCCAGATGGATGTAAGATTATGTGTCTTGACTGTAAAATATCCCGAAATTAGAATGGTGGCTAAATTAATAATAAATTGACGTCATAAAAAAACCTGCGCTTTAAAATTGACTTTAAATCAAGTTTTTAATGAAAAATAAGGTGCACTAATAATTAAGAAAATATCAATTTCATACAAAGCAAATCAGCTCGTCATGAAACCAAAGGACCAGTGAATCCAGTTTAATTCTTAACAAACTAGTCGAAAAATAATGTATCAACATGGAAATATTTACCTAAATTATCTTAATGGCTTATTAAACTACAATTTGTTACAAATTAAATATATCCAAAAGCTCATTTTTGGTAATTAGTCAAAAATTATTTTAAATTTACTATAAATTGGTCATTGCCGATTTCAAGTTTGAAAAAATACTCATAATTCATGTATTAAAACTCATATTCTTAAACTTTATGAACTAAATTATTCTATGTCTATTTTTGGCAATAGTTGTGTATTGATAAATGTGGCGCGATAATGTGAAAAAAAAATTTGGTAAATTCATTAAAAAATATTTACGCTAATATTATTTTTTGTGTTTTTCTTTGTTTAACGATTCTTTCAAACGCTTAAGTGTTTTACTATAAAACTATGTATTTGCAATTCATCCAACTCAATATTAAACCTGCAAAATAACTAAATTTTTAATTAATTTTTATATTAGGTCTATGTTCTATGTTGTACACACATATATAGAAATCTAATATTTTAAAAACAATTTCGCAGCAAAAACGTTGAATTCTAAAATGTCCAAACAAAAGTATTGCTTCCATAATATTTTAAAAAGAATATACTTATACATATATAGTAAGAAAACTTGTAAAGAAAAAACTAAAAAGTGAGTTTCAATCTTTGAATAACAAAAATAAAGTATATTAACAAAATTATACCCATTTGATATATATGTCAATACAAAAACATCATTTATCTCGTACAAACGTATGTACCTATGTCAAAATATTTTACTTTAAGTTAAGAACCTCCTTCCACTAAGTTGCAAACGTATATACATATTTCAAAGCTAATAGCAAAAGACAATATATGTCAGCCTTCCAATTCAACTTATATTTTTTTTTTATCCTACTTTGCTCCTAGGAGGAACATAGGGCTGGTGTATGATTATTGTATAACATATAACCATGAATCAGTTTCTGACGTCATTGGGTTTACTAAGTAGGTGACGAACCTACCGTAGTTTTTTCTTAATGTTACTAATCTAATATAATTGTTTTCATTTTTGATTGAAATATGACAATTAGTTAATATTAATTTTTTTATTTTTATATGTAATACATAAAGCTATATAATATTGAATATAATTTTTATAGTGACCTAACTGGGCTTTGAACCTGAGATCTTTCAGTTAAAGGACCAGTGCAATAACCACTGCATTAAAATTTTTAGGCTTGAAAAATTTGCACAACTTTCCCATTTTTGTCAGGCTCATCTGTTGTACTTTATTGAAATCCCCATCAGATACAGCATATTGAAATCTTTATTGAAATCTGCATCAGATAATTTCTGTTATACAGCAGAATAAAAGGGACAGAAAACAGAAAAAGATAAAAAGCAAAATCCCTCCTATTGATTCCTCTAAACTCCCCTAGACCGGATTACGTTTTTATGCCACCCATGCCGATAATCCGGTTGACTGGAGGCCCATACAAATAGCCCAGTCGTGAACGAAGTATTCGATTACTTGGTACAGAAGATTTTTACTCATGGGACTAAAATGGAAAAATATATCGCAAAAAACATCGGTAAGACCGACAGTCATAAAAAGTCGGAAAGCAATTTGGAAAAGTTAGTTCTGCACAACAAAACGGGGACATTGCAAAAGACGAGTCCAGCACCAAAATTGGAGGTAACCAACAAATATGCCAAACCGAAGGTGAAAGCGAAACCCCAACCAGGACCAAGCTGCCGTGCACGAAGCTATGAGACAGTTAGACGCAGCGCCAGGGTAAGTCATCGTAGTAAGCAGACTAACCAGAGCAAGGAAAGGGTAAACAGCCGGTAGTAACCAAAGCAAAGAAAGGGCCAACAGTATCAAAAATGCCCTCACAAAGCGGCTAGAGGGAACGGCGGTCGGCTTTCAGGAATCTGGAAAGGACCAGCATTTTCCGGAAAAAGATAGGTCAGATGAAGGGAGGTCCACATACAACTGGGCAAAGAGTATAGTGGACAAGCACACGAGCGAGAACGGGATGGCTACAAAAAGTCAATGCTCCATAGAGGAATCACCTCAGAAAGCTAAAAAACCCAGGCCACCAAACAAACCTTCAAGCGCCAAGGACCTGAAGAACCATCTAATTGTGGCAGTTATAGACCAGGCAAAAGATGAAGGGAGTGTCTCAGCAGAAATTTGGAGGAAGATGGAAAGCCGGCTCATGGCAGATTATAAAGTAACATCCAGGCCAACATCGTGCAGAGACAAGGTTGCCGAAAGGGATGCGTCAAACTTGTGGTCTGTGCAGATAATAAGTCCTTGAACCTATACACGAAGACGATATCGAGCATAGGAGAGATCTGGCCGACCGGAGACGCGCTGTCCTTGCAAAGAAAGATATCCAGCTGAGCCGTTAGATACGGAAACTATCCCAGAGATGATCCAGCTAGGACACTCCAACTTGCCAAACGCCAGCTAGAAGAGAAAAGGGGTGACTATTGACAGGCACTGGTTATTTTGTATAAGAAATCGTTTTCTTCTTGGGAAAAGCAGAATTTCGTAGTCAGTTACGGGTTCTCTTCCATAGCACTATAAGTGTACAAAACAGACACAACAGTGGAGGGAGCCCAGAAGCCTAAGGACAACAGGTGGCCAGTCCTAGACTGGGGCCCTATTGAACTTAGAACTAGATGATGTTGCACAGAAAAAGTTGGTGGAGGTTGGCGAAAGCAGTAATGCTTCGAATAAACCAAATCAATCTAGCAGTAATGCTTCGAATTAACCAAATACGGCTACATCGATTGCACTTCTTCTTCGCCTACAAAAAGTCGAAGATGAGATAGTCATGGTGCAGGAACTCTGTCTAGAGGGAGAGAGGACATTCACGAAGCCATAAATAGAGCCTTCTGGGGGCGTGTCTTTTAACTAGGAGGCGAACGGAAACTACAATGGTGGTCGGAAAGGTTAAACACCTTCCGTAAAAAAATATAGAACTCAATTTCACCAGTTAACCAGAACACCATCTGATTGGTGCGTTTACAAGAATGACCAAGAAATAGTTGAGGAGAGCTCAGAGGTCTTTCTGCGAGGGTTTCTACGGTTCCTGAGTAAGCTAGGTTCCTGAGTGTAATTCTCGATTCGAAGCTTACTTAGAAGTCCAACATTATGGAGAGAATAAAGTAGGCAACTATTGCGCTTTACTCATGTAAAAAGGCCATCGGGAAGAGGTGAGGCATGAAAGCAAAACTAGTTCATTGAGTCTACACCGCAGTGGTGAGGCCGGTCGTGATGTGCGGTGTTTTGGTGTGGTAGCCAGCGTTTCATACTACTGTGAGCTTCAGATTAATAAGCAAAATTCAAAGAATGGTAATGGTGTGCATTGGTGAGGTATTACGCTCTACTCCTACTCAGGCTCTTGATATTTTCCTTCATCTGAAAACTATGTGCAAACCATACCGCTGAGGTCTCCAAGCACCATTAGATATACTGGGTCGTCAGATGGCTGCGGGATTTTCGGGCCTTGTGAATCGCCTCTCAATGATCACGTGACCCTAGGGTTATGTTGCCGGACTGGGAACTCGTGGTGGGTACGATTGTTTCGGCTCCCCCGGTGATCTCATACGCTTACGAGGAACTTTGAGACTTCGATTTCACCAAGCAAGCCTGGCTGAACGAAGGAGATGTTCCATTTACCAAATCACTTTAGTGTTTTCCAGACCGAGGTGGTCGCTGTTGGGGTGGCTATGCGCTGGCTTATTTGCAATGTGGTATCGGTCGGTAGGGTCAAAATTTTCACTGGCCGCAATAAAAGCATTGGACTTTGAGGTCTCCATATCCAGACCGGCCCTTGTCTGTAGGTCTTCTCTTCGAGTTAAACTGGACTGGGTAACTCTAAGGCGGAAGAGCTTGCGAGATGTAGAACTTCCCTTGGGATTCCACTCAAAAAAGAGAGCCTGGGCATGCGTCTAAGCACCCACACGCGGCAGTGAAGCGCAATAACTTTAGATGGGTTAATGGAACAACGTTTAACGCGACAAGGCTTTTATGGCCAAAGTTAGATTTCCGTCACACATAGGATCTAATATCTCTCAGACGGGAGGATATGAATATTGTTGCCTGATTGGCGAAATTGTTTGGAGAATGAGCCGGCCCGCGAACGATCTGTGTAAAAGATGCTTTAACGAAGGCAAAGAGGAAACGGTGACCCAACATCTATGCTGGTGCCCAGCATTGGCGAGTTCCAAGCAGAAATATCTTCGATCTTACTTATTCAGGCGCAGACCTAATTTAATAAATGTAAGCGTTTGTGATTTGAGCCGGTTTTTGAGGAGCTCGGGATGGTTCGAATGAGAGGTGGAAAAGATAGATCCGGCGGTACTACAACTGGCCGAGTTCAAAGGTGAACATAACATTTCTTATACACTTTATGTAAATAAAATAAATAAAAAAATGCGAAAGAGATATAATCAATACCACATTACCATTTCTTTCTTCACAAATGAAGTCAACGCAAACTTATAAATTTTTACATGAACAGAACTTCTTCCTTCATACCGTTGAATGTGTGATACAATTACATCTTAGGCAATAATATATTTATCTGTTACAATTATCATGTTCCATTTTACTTTTTACCGATCGCATTGGATATAATAAGGAAGATTATGCGATGGCACCAAATTTTCCATATCGAGTTTTCGGTGGGAACGCACTTCTCCATAAAAGGGAGCGTAAATAAAGTATTTTAACAGAGATGTAGGCCTGTGTCTATGTAGGTCAGAGATGCGTGCACATGTATCTCAATTTCCGCTGAACCAATTTTGATGAAATTTTATATGAGAGTTTACTTTAGCTATGGCACGGATTTATAATTTTTTGAAATATATTAGACCTCGTGAACTTGACCTTTTTGTTCTGGTTTTCACCAAAACTAATTAGTGAACTTTTGGGAAAATTCGGGTGGCTTATAGCAAGTTTCTGCTATGAACCAAATTTACAATTCTCTAGATTTTCTAAGTTAATTAAAAGTTTGCTAACTTTCTTAAAATTGAAAGGAAGCGTTGAAAATGCAATTTCATAATCTTCTGAAACCTTTTCACTAAACTAGGCAACATACATTGCGGTCGGTTACGTGCTGACCATATCAGACATATTTCTTGCGAAGCACGACATTATAGCATGTTGGTAAGATTGAAGTTGAAAACAGAACAAGATAGATTTTCTACGGCGAAATTTAAAAATTTGTATAGAGTATGCATAATATATAAATGGGACTGCCTGGAATGAAACGAGCCTAAAGTCCTATTTTAGGGATATCCGTTTTTTTTCACATCATCTATTAGCATGAGTGTGCGGTTTGATGTGCCAAATATTCACACTTGATTTTGCCGGTCCGTTGTAATTATGGGTTAACAACGGAAATCTTCCGCCGCTGTCATTCACCGATTTGGTCTGGTTTTTATACTTATATAGAATATAATGTACATATGACGAGTGTTTTAAATATATTATACATGTGTTATAGAGTAAAACGACATGACATACAGAATTTCAAGAACTTTGTAAAATTTAAGTTCATGTTCATATGAAATTATAACTTATTGATTGATTACTGTTGGTATATGGATGCAATTTCTTATGCTTTGAACTAAACGACTTATTACCTAATTTAATTTTTAATTAGGCTTTCTTTATTAAATTGTACATTTATACACATAATTTCAACACGATGAATCACAATGAATCAGCCCATGCTTAACGGTGAGCCGATGTTTTATTTTTTAAATGAGGTAGAAATAGCAGCTTATTCATATATGTTGAGAATAGTATTCTTGTGTTGTTATTAATGTTGGATGTTATTAATTATGATACAGTAACAAAATTTTCGTTAGTTATAATGAAATTTTTTAACTTTATCCAATTGACTATTCAAATGTATAAGAGAATTGAATAGATTGAAAAAGCTGGCCTATGAGTAATACTGGCCGTTAACCAGATTGAATTTGCTTCTGCGTATGCCCCCTTTTTCTTGTAACGATTTCCTGATTTTTCTCTTCAACTTTTTTAACTGCTCATCTTTTAGGTATTCTCATTCTTGTTCATTTGCGGCATGGTAAATGATGTCATCATTTGTTTCAATGATATCTTTTCAATGTGTGGTCAGTTGGTCAGTGTTTCAAGATACTGCACGCACGTTGTAACAGAGTCCTTTTGTTGCATGCATTCGTCTACCTTATTGACAACTCGGTCAAACACTTTAATTTTATTATGCTGCTTTATGTAACGCTGCTGTTGCTCTCAAAAATCAGAGTTTAACTGAGCTTCTTCATTATGGTTTTCTTCTGACCTATTTATACAAAAATTATACTACTTAAAATTAATTATTTCCAACAGAAATAAGCTGGTACAATTTTATGCATTTATAAAACTCATAATTTTGCCACTTTAACTTACGTATTATGTAGGTTTCAAATTTACTTAAAATAAAAATAACAAACGAAATATACATATGTAATTTGACTCCTATCAAAATATAAAATATGTGAGAAAGTTATGTATGAAAAAATATTTACATTAACTAACTAATTTAAATAAAATAATATAGAACTCAGAATAATATTGTTGTTACACAACAGAAACTTCATCCATCCAAGCAAAGTATTAATTCCTTTTTAAATATTTTAACTTTAAAGAAATTTTTCAAACGTCAACATAATAATTATTTTTTAGTACATAAAATAATATCACGTTTGTTTTTAAAAGTGTAACAAATAAATATGTTAAATAATAAGTATTAGGTTTCTTTCAGATATTTTATAAATATGTAATTTTTCAAGCGACTGATCTAACAAATATTTGCGTAATCGATACTGGAACCCTATCTGAGGTGGGTAATTATGAAGACCACGTTTGCTACGAATTATGCTAAAAATTTGTTCTAATGCATTTGGATTTAACATATTTGTTAATATAACAAGTCTTTATTATTTATTAATATTAAGTTGTTTTTAAGGTAATCAGTTATTTGAACTAAAGAACAATATAATCTTTTAAACGGCAATAAAAAATTATGAATTTAAATTATCGCTTAAAAATCAAAAAAGTTTAATAAATTTTTAAATTATTAGGTTTGTATTTATACTAAAAATAAGTCACACAAATATTTTAATTTCCACTCTTACAAAATTGTACGTTAAAAGATACACTAAGTGACGTACTTTATGAAAGCCATCTACAGTGCACTTATGGAAATATCCCACGTTATTATTATTTATGCGATGTGTATAATATCGAAAGATGCTTTAAAATTTTAGACTCTTTTTTATTTAAAAAAAAAATAGGAACAGAGGCAACGAATGGCAACACCTCGTAAAAAAAATTGCGCATTGGGTTACGTTGGGAGAACGAATTATAAATACTGAAGGAAGAAGCATCTTTTTTTCTATCTCGCTTACACTACCTGAAAGATCGTATTTTGGAAAAAAACGAAGTGAAGTTAAACACTTCAGGTAAATCTCTTTTTTTGTTCCAAGCATTGTCAAACTCAAATCGATATTTAATGCCAAATTTTGTTTTCTTTTGGGAAAAATAAGCGACGCCGCTGAAAAAGTAAACAGGAAAGTTTTTGTGATTTTTTTTTTTAAATTAGTGTAGTTTGTAAATGAAAAATTACAAAATATTTAGAAAAAATCTTAAAAAAAAATATTATTAAATATAAACTTATAAAAAATATATAAAAAACCGAAAAAAAAAACATTTTTTTTTAAAAAGAAAAGGTACATAGTTCCAAATTGTTATTCCCATTTGCAAAAACAAATGGATGTTTTCCACCATATGCATGTGAATATTATTCATTTTAATAATTAAAAGAAACACTCATTCTATAGTGTTTAGTATAATGGTAAACATGTAAAGTTATTGTTTTTAATTTTGTAAAAAAAAGATTTTTTTTGTTTTGTTTTACACTAAAATTGCTTTGGATGACATAATTTTACGAGGAGCCGATTTTTTTTTTCAAGCAAAATTAGTTTGTGCTTAATGCATACGATATTTAAAATGAAGTTTCTTTTATATACATATTTAAAGTTTTTCTAGAAATGATGATATCAAGGGAAAGTATTTTTATATATTAAAAATATTTTCACCGACCGTATTGTGTAAACAATAGGTAGGTAATGTCATGGCAACAAATTTTGCATATCGAGTTTTCGGTGGGAACGTACTTTTCCATAGTAGGGAAGTGCAAATAAACTACTTTTAGCAACCTGTCGGTCTGTCGATCTGTCGGTCTATGTGTGCATGCGTGTATCTCAAGTTCGGCTGAACCGATTTTGATGAAATTTTATATGTAAGTTTATTTATACCATGGCACGGATTGATCAACTTTTGAGATATATCAGGCCTCGGGAACTGCACTCTTTAGCGGGCCTGTTTTACATTTTTGAACATTTTAAAGAAAATATTCAACCGATTTACTTGAAATTTTATGTATAAGCTCAGCTCGACCGTCCGCGAAAATTCCTATGCTTTGGAAGAAATCAGGCATCGGCAACTATACGTTTACTACGGGCCAAATATACATTTTTGTGTATATAAAGAGAAATAATCAACCGATTTCATTAAAATTTAATATTTGAATTCCTCGTATTAAAACAATGAACGTGTAAATTTTTTGGAAAGATCAGGGCTCGCAAACTGATTTGCGGGCCGATTTTACATTTTTCACCATATCTACGGAACGAATTGATGGAATTTCTTGAAATTTGATACTTGAGTTTTGGTTGTTCCCGAAACTAACTGGCGAGCATTTCAGGAATTCGGGTAGTACAAAGCGAAACTTTACTAAGAGCCAAATTTACATTTTTCTAGGCATATTAACTATAAGCTTACTAAAGTCCTAAAAATTGGAAAGAAGTATTTAACAGACATTTTTATAATATTCTGTAACACTTTCATTTAACTAGACAATACACAATGTGGTCGGTTATGTGCTGACCACATCAGATTTTTTTTATGTATTGAATTATTTTATTAAATGAAGTAATATACATTTCAAATGAAAATATTTCAAAAGTATTTCAATAATTTCTTACAAATTGAACATATTCTATAATAAAGGCGAAATAAATAAAGTTGGGTCAAACCAATGGTTTGTATCATAGCACTTTTCCCTTCAGCAAGTGAAAATACTGCTTTTAAAAACAATCTATGTATACCTAATACACTATTAAAATTATTTTCATTCATTTACGAAACTACTTCTAGGATTGCATATATTTAGCACGAACGATGCAGTCTTTGAAATAAAGCAAAAATAAATTTAAAGAAAGGTTAACATAATGCTCGATTTTAAGAGTTAGTTGTATGAGTTAAGAAAAATAATTATGTTTTTTAATGACATGAAATTTACCGTTAGCCTTCTGCGTTTATAACAATTTGAAAAATCAATATTTTAATATTTCTTCTCAAAAAATAGCCACATCGATTTAAAAAAATCCATATAAAATAAGGTCGTTCTTTCAAGTTTCTCTCTGAGCATTGGGACTTGTTAGATATAAAGACATTAATTATATGTTTGGGAGGAAGTGTTGATAGAGAGCAATTGCAGTAAAATAAAAATTTTGATTTAAGAGATAACAAATTATGTGTACGCATGAGTGTTGATCTTATTCATATTAAACTATGAAAATTATGTGTACATGTGTATTTTTGAATGTTTTTTGCGTATTTGCTTCTATGTGGGATTGAATGGATACAGCTGTATGAACTAATATTCAGCATGTATAGGCATATGCGAATTTATTCTGGTATGTATATAAAAGGAAAAAAAATAATAACAATTGTAATTCTGATGATTCATACCAATAAAAAAAATATTTAGTATATTCGTATAATAAATAGAAATGAAAGAGCAGTGTAGAGTAACAAAATGTATGGATAATTTTAGTTCTATGAACATTTTTTATTGTATGGTGCGAAAGGAAAATATATGTAGATCAATAATTAATGTTTTGGGTAACTGACTCTTTTTTCATGCACGTTTTTTATATTTTTAGGAATAAAATGTTATGTTTGTATGTAAGCACATTTCATCAAGTTAATTTCGCTGTAAATTGATATAAAAAAAATGTTGGAATCCTTTTTTTGGATGAACATTTTTTTTTAATTTAGGATTTTTTTAAAAATGTTTTTAATTTTAAAAATGTTAAGGATTTTTTTAAAAACGCCCCTGTTTTTTGTCGCCCATTGCAAATTTGTCGCCCAAACACTTTGCATATATGAGAAATCCAGCCTTGAATCCAGTAAATCTAGAATATCAACACTCTTCGGAGGCTGGTCTCACGGATTCTGGAGGAGACCACTTATTGCATCAAACTACTACTACCGACCTTTTTAAAAGAACACCTCGCGTCATGCATGTAAAAGAAAAGAAAATATGTGTAAAGGAGACAAACAGAAAAATACAAACATGGGTGTAGTTAATGAAATAAAAGATCTAAAAACTGATAACTGCCACTTAAATATAAGAATAAGTGAGCTAGAAGCATTTTGTAAAGAATTAAAAAATGAAATCCAGTATCTCAGAGACGAAAATAATAAGTTAAAATTGGAATCAAGCATATACAATAAAACATCATGTATATACAAGAAAATAAATAAACGCGGAAAAAAGTTGCGACAAACAAAGTGGAATACTGCACAAATGAGGAGGATCTGGTTCGGAAAACCGATTGGATTCTCGAGAGGAAAAGCAAAAAGCGAAGAGCAGACATGTCACCTGAAATAAGTCCTGAGGACAAGCTGAGCAAAATAAAGAAATATGTGCAGATAAATGCACTACAAGAAAGATCGAACTCCCTCCTGTTATATTGAGCAATGTGGAGGAATATCCAAAAATAAAAAAGATGCTAAAAGAAGCCAAAATAAACTTTAGGGTTAACATGATGAATAATAATCAACTTCAAATCAATGTTGATCAATAACAAGATTAAAGAGGGTTAACAAAAAAATTAATGAATTTAAAGTAGAGTGGCATACCTACGAAAATAAAACTAAAAGACCCATCAAGGTGATGGCTAAAGGCTTGCATCCTTCATGCCAACCTAAAGATATTAAAAACGAGCTAAAAGAGAGGTACTTTAAAGCTATTGAAGTCGTTAATAAAATAAGAAAGTCGAATAAAGAAAACAAGATCACTATGATCCGACTTCCCCTTTTCATGTTATTCTTTGAAAATTCGGAGGACATAAATAAAATTTACAAAATTGATGTACTTCAGCACATGAAAATTAAAATTGGGTCACTAAGGAGAAATAATTTAGTTCCTTAGTGCAGAAGGTGGTAGAAATATGGGAATACGCAGAGGTTTTGCCAGCGTCAAGTGTGCTGGTCCTAATTTAACGATAAATTGTGGTAAGCAAAAAATCGATGCTCCAAAGTGTGCAAACTACTTTAAGACACATCCTTCGAATTACAGGGGTTCTATGGTTGTAAGGGAATTACAAAAAAGAAAATATAACCTTAAAAAACAGAAACAAATAAAAATTATACCAAAAAATACTCCAAAAACTCCAAAAGCCCCAAAAACAACTACATTGAGTAAAAGAGTGCAGGGAATACAATATGCTGAGGTGGCGAGGGGTGAAACATATAACCATACCAAAGAACGAAGACATTTACCATCTCAGAAACCTGCTGAAAGCAATATAAATATAGTGAAAATTATGCAAAATATGATAAAAACTATGAACGAAATCTCATTGAGATTGAACAGATTAGAAGATAAGCATGATAATTTTATATATGTACACCAAAAAGAATAAAAAAAAATGGACGAAGATTAAATAAGAATTGCGATGTGGAACGGAAATGGCGTTCTTAATAAAAAGAGTATATTAGAAGGACCCATAATATTGATATATGTTTAGTAACGGAGACACATTGAAAACAGGAAAGAGATATAAAAATAAATGGTTTCATAGAATATAAAGCGGCGCATTCTAATAACGATTCCAAAGATGGTTGCGCTATTTCGACAAAGAATAATATAAAACATAATGAAATAAGATAAGTAGAAAGAGGCAATAGCCAATTTGTTGCTGTGCGAATAGAGTTTTATAAACAAAATTTTGATGTTGGTGTTCTTTACTGTACTCCAGGTCGTGCTATAAGGAGTTCATTCAAGATCTCCTGAATCTTCTTAAAGAAAGGTTTATTCTGGGAGGTGACTATAATGTCAAACATATTGATTGGGGTTCTAGATTGACCTCAACAGGAGGTAGAGAGCTAAGAAAAAGCTATTAATGTGATTGGTTGTCACTACCAATCCACTGGTAGACCAACATATTGCACAATTAATAGAAATAAGATACCAGATCTGCTAGACTTCTTTATTGTCAGGAAAATCTCATTAGTTTAGAAGATAACTATGATTTGGATTTGGATCATTCTGCAGTTATATAAACTTAACTGACACATTCACCAAGAAATGAAATAAGCCCATGTTGATTAATAAATCCACTGACTGGACTAGTTTTAAAGAAGAGATAAAGAATAAAATAAACTTAAAAATTAATATCATACAATAAATCATACAAAGTCGCTGCCTAATACAAAACAATATGAGTATAAATCCGTGGATATGACTTACCCAAGAGAAATACTGAATTTGATAAACGAAAAGAGAATAGCTAGACGCAGATGGCAGAACTCAGTTTATCCGGCAGATAAAACTACTCAATCGACTCACTCAGAATCTAAAAAAAAAGATAAGAAAGATCAAAGAAGATTCATTTGATAATTACATTAAAATTTTGTCAGCGGAACAAGAAGGTAATTATTCTTTATGAAGGGCTGCAAAAAATATTAAAAGGCCAATTTTACAAGTCCACCCTATAAGGGGAGCGGATGGCAAATGGGCAATAGAAAATAGGGATAAGGCTTCAGGCCAAATGACATACACTCAAACATAAATATTTTAATGGGAAATGTGAGGGCAGAAAACATTATCTCTCCATTTGCATAAAGAGAAATAATGGAAGAAATAAAAAGTTTAAATTCAAGGAAAGCACCAGGATATGATTTAATTACCTCTCAGATACTGAAGCAATTACCAAAAAAGGTTAATATTCTCTCTTCTTACTTAACCGACAGATTATTTAGAGTCAAACAGGAGGGGGACTCTTCCACACTTAGAGAAATAAGAGCAGGTGTGCCTCGGTATTTTGGGTCCAATATATATACCCTTTACAAGGGATGTGCCTCAAATAGAAAACACAATTGTGGGTACATATGCTGGCGATACTGCAATTATGGCAGTAGAATCAAATATTGACGACGCCACAAGAAGATTGCAGCAGGGAAACAATAGTTTTGATGCTTCGACCAAGAAATGAAAAATTAAAGTAAATGAGACTAAGTCTGCACAAATAAATTTTACAAACAAAGTTCTAGTAAACCCCCCACGTGTTAATTTAAATGGGGTAAATGTTGCGCAGGAAAATGCGGCGGAAAATCTGGGAATGATACTGGATGTTAAGTTAAAATGGAAAGAACATGTTATGAAGAAAAAGGCAGAATTAGAATTAAAATATAAAGAAATGTATTGGCTCCTAGGTCGCAAGTCAGGGCTGCCGATACAGAATAAGATCCTGATCTATAGCCAAATTATTAAACCGGTTTGGTTGTATGATAGCCAGTTGTGGGGATGTGCCGAACAGATACATGTCCAGCGAATACAAACGTTCCTGAATATGCGCGAAATGGAGATTTGCGCAGAAATTTAAAGATTCCATGTGTAGTTGACGAAATTAACAAAAGGACGGTGAGACATAGAGCTCGTCTGGAGTAACATGTCAACGTAGAGCCCTCTCGGCCCCTTGTTATCCGGGATTCTCCCAGAAGGCTAAAGAGGACTTTGCCTCCTGATTTAGCGCAAAATGCGCTTCACCAAATCGGGGAGCATTAAATCTCTTTCAATCTATATTAAACTATGGGTTGTCAGTTTAATCTAACTATGGGTTGCCAGGGAATGGCATGTTAGTAGCATTCATGCTTTCCTCCTTTCTTCGACGAAAAAAAAAAAAATTTTGTCGTACATCTAAACAGTACCTAAGGTGTCACTTACACATCAGGCTAAATCTACGATAAAATCTGATGAGTAGTTAAACATCAGATTCTATTTATACTTTTACGTCACATTTTTTATGGCAATGTGCAGCCGCTGCCTTTATGTGGTCTGCCTTCTTTCGCCGTGGGGGCCAGGTTTGTATTTCAGCGTACGGCGGAATGCGACCTTCACTGGCGGGGCACGAAAAGGTATCGTCAGGCTGGCGGATTCGGGTTTCCCCCTGTGCAGATTTTGTAGGGGCGGTGACGAAACCGCCGTGCACATCCTTTGCGACTTTCCGGCACTGGCTGTTCGGCACACACAGTTGTTTGTTTTGTCGCAAGGGAAAACATTTTTTTAATACAATAAGAAAGTTCTGTTACTGGTTGCTTTTGTTTTTATTGATTTTTGTTTTATTTTAGGATTGAAAGAATAACGAAGTATTCTCGGTTATTTCTATTCTCTAAGTCATGGATGGCAATTAAAGGGCACGCGTGCCAAACTTGGCACGGAAAAAAAATTTGATGGCACGTTATAGTTGTGCCTCGACAAATTTTTATATAGATTTTTTTTCTAATAAAAAATCTAAAAACTCGTTGAAAAATTGATTGAATGAAAAATTTCCTAAAAATGATAACTTCCTAATAGCGAAATGAAAAATATTCAAAACCAAACATATTCAAATGTTATATTCTTTTTATTTTTGTTTTTTTTTCGCTTCACTAACCCAGCATTTACACGTACAAGTTACTTGCAAGAAAGTTGCAATACATACAAAAATTTTACTAACACATTGAAATATTTCTATTTAGAAATGCAAATTATTGATCTGCAATCCAATCCAATTTGGGTAAATAAATTTGTGAATATGCGGAAGCTTGTTGAAGATTTAGAAAGCCATCGATCCCAAAATGTGGAATCAGAATGTTTCATGGAAAGTAAAATTTTAGAAGCTTGGAATAGTATGCCAGATACCTTTTATTCTGTCAAAAAATTAGCAATCTCGTTGTTAACGATTTTCTCTTCCACTTACTCTTGCGAAAGTCTTTTTTCCGTTTTGAATCATGTACATTCAAAGACTAGAAACAGATTAACAGAGGAAGATTCGGCAGCATGTATTACTCTGCAGTCAACAATGTACCAGCCCGACATAAAAACTCTTGCAAGTAATATGAAACAAAAAGTTTCTGATAAAAAATTAAATTAATATTTTTTCTATCTGTATTTATTAATTTTTATACCTTGAACTATAATATGTATAAATAAATATTATTACAACTTGTCATAATATTGTATTTACCTAACCATACCTGTACTTGGTACTGTGCTGGCACGGGAAAAAGTGTGACAATAAATTTCCCCAAATTTTGGCACTTTGATCAAACCCTATTTGCCATCCCTGCTCTAAGTGTATTTTTTTAAAAGCCCGGGGCGGTAGCTTTGCTTCGACAATTTTATATTTCATTTCGCTTTTTTGATTTCGTTTCGAACATTTTTGGTAACACATACGCATAGTGTCTAGTATTTTTTTAGATGTTTCAAAAGAATTTGTGAGATAACAAATATATGACCGCCAGGAAATCTGGTACGCAACGTGGTTTTTTAAATTAAATTTTACACGTAATATTTAAAAGTTAAATTAATGAAATTTAATGTAAAAGTATCAATTTTTTTAACCCAAAAAAAAAATTAGAGAAAAACATCTTTTTAATAAAGAAAAAGTAAGCTAAAATTTCACATATGGATAGATCTTTACTAGGAACTTTTTTTTGTAAAAAAAATTTTTAACTATCTCCTCCCCTCTAAAAATTATAACCCCTCAAACGCAAAAAAGGAGCGACTGCCGTTTTCTACCGCGTCACAGCATTGGTGAACCTTAAAAAGACAAAATGGTCGTTAAATACTGTTTTTTGCTCGTTTATCCTGATATCTGTGATTATTTTAACCATATCATTAGTGATTAGTTTCTGTAATTGTTTTACGTCATTAAGATGCAAGCTCTAGAGATTTAGCCGTAATTGATTAACAGCTTTCTCAAAATCTTCTTCACATTTCTTACGTGTTCGTTCTCACTTTGCCTTCGAAAGATGATTAGATCATCGAAATAAACTTAAGTGATTTTTCTCATAAGCTTATTGAACCTTATAGCTAAGCGTTTTTAGCCCGAACAAGAGTCGTATAAGTTCGAGCTTTAATTGTGGGAAAAACTGTATTCTTAATGTTTTCTGGTCTCATTTTTATTTGGTAAAACCCTCATGTTAAATCTATAGTTGTGTTACTTGATACCAGAAGCGTGCATTTTCCAAATATTCAAATAGATGAACTGATTTGGTTTTTTGATAGCCTAATAATTCCGCCATTTAGCAATATTTTTATTTGGTTGCTAACTTCTCATATAAACGGAAAAGGGATATAAATGTAATTGTTTTAATTTTAACTTCAACAGGTCTCTCCATAGTTGATTACTCAACTCTACACAGCGGTCTAAAATTTTGTAAATTGTTTATGTGTTTCTGCATTTGAGTGATCGTCTTTGATATCCAAATTATTAACTTAATACTTAGAGCCATTATTGGAGAATGTTAATATTTGGGGCTAATTTTTCGTGTCAATAATTGCTTTCATTTCTTTTAGAGTGCCGTCGCATATTACGCCGTCAAAGACTCTAAGTCCTAGTAGAACGAAGGACTTCTCCATAGAAATTTTTTAAGAGATGTCAGTCTATCGGTCTTTAAAATTTTATATGTGAGTTTATTGCGGCCATGTCACGGATTAATCAAATTATTGGACATGCTAAAACTCGGGAATATGGGATATATTGTAGCCGATTTCCTTAACCACGCTTTGCAGCGCTCACCAGTTTATAAGATAAATCCTTTTAACCTTTAAAAGCCAAAACGTTTATTATACTACTTAGTTGTGCTATAAGTTAAAACTGAAGTCACAATTTTATTCTTTGTATACTAATTAATTGATTTAGTTTGATACTTTGCGTTTCCTGTTGAGACAAAGTAATAAACGTTCTAAATTGTAAAACTTCATATTACGTTGAAAATTTTAAATTAAAATGGATAGTAAAAAAAAACAAAACAATCAAACTACAATTAAAATTTAAACTAAAAAATGAAAGTTTCTAATTATTCTTTTCAAATATTACGCAATATTTTGAAATTTAATGTAGAATCAAACCCTTATGAGAAAATTTCTGTAAAAAATTTCAATGCAGAATTCATTTGTTGGCACTTCTGATGTTGCGCTTGTAATACCCCATTTCTTACGTACCATACTATTGTTAACTTACATAAATAACACTTGCCTGTATTTTTAAGCACTTTTCTAAAAAAAAAAAATGGAAAAAAGTGCTTATTAATCTCTCGCACTGCCATAATAGATATTTCAATAATAGATAAAGAAAATAGAATAGATATTTAGATAATAGATAAAGAAACTTATTTCCGCGTAACAAAAGTTTTAACTATCTCCTCTCCTTTTAAAAGTTATATCCCCTGAAACCCTAATTTTATTACTGGTAGTAGGTATACACAGACTGTTTTTAAAAGCAGTATTTTCACTAGTTGAAGGGAAAAAGGCTACGATACAAACCATTGGTTCGACCCAACTTTATTATTTATATTACTGGAATATAGGCTTAGTCGTCAATTAAGCACATATTTTCATTAATATTCAAAAAAAAACTTACTGTAAAATCTAAAATAAATCTTGTCAAAAAAAAAAATAAAAATACACTTAAAGGTGTGGCAAAAAAAGTGAAATATCAATTATGTGAAATTTTAATTTATTACTTATATATGTATATGTTTTTCTTTTGTAGATTTGGTTTTAAATTTATTAAATATATAAGAGATACATACATATGTATTTCGCTTCAATTCTCAGTAAAAATTTTTAACAAAATTTCGTAGGTTAATGTAAAAATGTTGGTATATTTTTAACGTATATTTTTTACTCCACCTGGTATAAATGGTGAATAAAAAGAATAGAATGTAATTAAGTCATGCTATAAAGAATTTTTAGCACTTTTCCAAAAATTTTTTGAAAAAAAGTGCTTATTAGTTTCACTCTGTCCGTCCGTCCGTCCGTCCGTCTGTCCGTGTGTCTGTTTACAAAACTTCTACATTCTTAAAGATAGAAAGCTGAAATTTAATACGTACATAGATCTTCACTAGAAACTTATTTTCGTAGAACAAAATTTTTACCTATCTCCTCCCCTCTAGAAGTTATACCCCCCCAAAGCACTAAAAATGGCCTATTTTAACTATTTGTTGCAATGAAACCATAAGCATTTTTGAAATTTTGCAAACGCAGAAGGGCAGTGACTTGCTTCCCCTACCGCGGTATACTATAGTTAAACTTTAGAAAAACAAAATGGCCGTTCAAATTTACCGTTATCTAAAGTCCTTTTTTTCCAAAATTTTTCATGTCGTTTTTCTTCTAGACCCCAGCCTGTAGAAGCTTGAAATTTTAGGAGCTTTTAGACATTAATAAGTAGTTCATTTCGTTAGAAGAAAATTTTTTTTCATCTCCACCCCCTCTCAAGTTATAGCCTCTTGAAATTTGTGAAATATGCATTTTTGACACCTTATATTTCTGAAACCGCAAGTTTTTTCAAATTTCTATAAACGCAAAAAGTTAACAGTAAATTCCATGAAATTAAAAAATATAATTATTTTTCCTTACTCACACAATTAACCCTTAAAATCGAGCATTATGTTTACCCCTGTTTATATTAAATTTTGCTTTATTTCAAAGACTGCATAAATGGTTCATCCTAAATATATGCAATCCTAGAAATAGTTTCGTTTATAAATGAAAATAATTTCAATAGTGTGGTGGATATACATAGACTGTTTTTAAAAGCAGTATTTTCACTTGTTTAAGGGAAAAGTGCTACAATACAAACCATTGGTTTGACCCAACTTTATTTACTCTTATTCTTTATACATACATACATATGTATATCTATTTATTCAACTCATTCGGAATTTTCCATAGAGCTGTAATTGACTATTCTATTCTTTCAATTTTTTTTTTTCAGATAAATAAACAAAAACATTTTGTTTATGTACTAAATAATTTAAGGGCACCAAAAAAAAGACATGTCCCTTATTTAAGAACAAACTTGCCAAAAAAAATTTGTTCCATTGCACTTCTCAGTCGCTTGGGTAACAACAATTTCAGATGAATTAAACAATCATCAACTTTGTTGTTCAAAAACTACTAATTTCTACAATGACGCTTTGAAACTCCATTTACTGATGGAACTGAATACTATTTTCAATGAATTTGTTGGTAATTGATCGATATTTAATGTGAAGCTTATTTTGAAAGCATGGTCCATATAATATAAATAATGCTCAAATTTAAAATTTTTAATTGATACTGTTATGTATTAAGGAAAATAACTAAAATACTTATAAAAACTGTGAATCAACTCGTAAAACGACCTTTTTATATATGTATGTAAAATTGAAAATACAATAAAGGTCACAAAATTATTAGTATTAAAAGAAATTACAAAAACGTATTATAATATCGAAACGGCAGAAATTTAAAACTGAAAATGGTGTTTTTTAATAATGCAAGAAAAACATCAAATGCGAACAACACGTAACTGACCGATTTGTTAAAGTGTTTGGATATAGAATTCCAAAAATTTCCTTTAAACGTTTATTTTATGTTCTATAAATGATAGAAAGTAAGCGTGATTTAATATATATAGAAAAATTTGGTTCTAAGTTAATTATATTACAAGTTTCCCCAAGTTAATTTCGTTAATTACTAGAGCTCAAATTTTAAATTTCAAGAAAATCCATCAGTTGCTGACACACAATAAAAACAACCTTTGGTGTAAATTCTGTTTCTAAGCCCTAATATTCACGAAAAAATGATTCTTTAATAACCGAAACTGATTCATTGTTTTAATTATGAAATTTCCAGAAAATTGGTTAATTATTTCTATGTATGTATGTATATGAGCAAAAATGTAAACTTGTTAAATATGTACTTATGTACTCGTATATACATAACGTACATACATTCCAAATTTTAATTTTTGCAAAGTTTCTATGGAAACATTGTTTAAAAAAAACTGTGCACATATTCTATCAAAATTTATAATTATTATTTTGCTTTATATCTTTTTAAAGAGGAAAAGAATTGTCGAAAAAAAGCACACTCATTTAATATGTGTCCGTCGAAATTGTCATAATAAAATTTTTAGAAAAAAACAAAAACAAAATAATTGACATTCGTGTAGATCTGGACATTTTATCGTTTAAATATTGACATAAATTTATGGCCGAATTAACAACAAAATCATTATAAAATGTTGGTATATATTATGTAAGGACTTTGTTCCTATTGTTCATTTAATTTAATATTACTTTATTTATTTATTTATTTATTTATTTATGCTTAGCTCAAACAATTTACAACCTTAAAGAAGAATATTATTCAAGATGAGAACGGACAAGGCATAACTAAATAATGATCATCCATTTTGTTTGAAAAGATTGTAGTAGTGTCCACCAGTTTGTCATGGTTGATTTATTTTTCAAGAAACCATACTGAGACCCGTTGATGAACAGAATAAAGCCATACAGTGCTACCAAATATATTATTTTCACGGTACTTGAACATTTTTGTTGAACTCTTGCACCATGAAAAAATTTGACTTGTCACGGTACACTAAATGTACCACTTTGTTAGTACCTTTGTGTTAAAATATAATTTTTTTTTTTATTTTTTTAAAAAACATTTTTTCCTTTAAAGAAATGATGTTGAAGAAAAAAGTTAAGTATTAAACTTTTCTACTTGTGGCTATTGCTTTGTTGAGTTTTCTGTTTCAAGAAGTATAGGATCTTTAAATAAAATTCTTTAAAGGCTAAAGGGTGTAAGGCTACGATTTACACACTTTTAAATTGGCCCGACGTGCTAAATTTAGATACATTTTACCTTTTTTTTTCAAATTCCATTAAAAAACTTTTGAAACTCCCAAAATTTTTTAATGGAACTCTTTTTTGTCTTTTATGTTTTGATTTAAACTGCTACGTAAAGTTTTCAAAAAGATGTTATTTCGAAATTTATTAATTTTATTTTCATATGATTTTTATGATTTTATTAACCGATTTTAAAAGATTAATATATAATGAAAAGCTGAAACGTAGCTCTTTATGAACATACATACAAAAGTATCGGTAATATTTTTCGCAAAGTATACATATGTATATTAGTATGCATACTCACTTTTTCTTTATCTTTCAACTTTAGAAGTGCTTTATTTCCCTACTTCGTTTATATTACAACTTGAATACTTGACTGGAAATAACTCGAAATTCAAGCTGCGTTTTTACTGTGTAGCCGAAAATTAATGAAGAATGTGTGATTTTAGATCAAAAAATATCTGTTTCGTTTAAAAACCACATAGTACGGATAGTAAATATTAATTTGAAACCTAAAACTATCTGATTTTAATATATGTATATAATAAAGACTCAGAAAAACAAATTGAATCAGGAACGCATTAAAAAACTTGTAATATAATTTCGAACAACAAAATTATTATTTGAAATTAAGATCATTATGCGGAGAATATAGTGATATTTTTCAAATGGAAAATGACAAAATGACTGTTAATAATTTTCATAAACAAAAGTTAAGAATAATTAAATAAATATATAATAAAAAATTAAAAATTACTCTTTACACAAAAAGAGGAAAGCAATAAACAAATAGAAAATTTAGTAAAAAACGAACTAATTGAGCTAAGCCAATCAAATTTTAATACGCCAATTATTTTAGAACTTACGAAAGGAAATCTAATGAAATGGCGTCTTTGTATAGACTATAGGCAAGTTAATAAAAATCAATCGCTGATAAATTTCCATTACCACATTAGAGGAATTTACCTAAATCCCATTAGATGAAGAATCTAGAGATATTACTTCATTTAGCACAAATTCAGGCTCATATCGTTGGAAAGCACTTCCATTTGGTCTTAATGTTTCATTAAATTCATTTTCAAGAATAATATCTTCACTGGCAACTCTTTTATAATGCTTCATCTACATAGATGATATTATAGTGGTAGGATGTTCTGAAAAACACAATTTAAAAAATCTTGAATCACTATTCGCAACATGTAGAAAATATAATCTAAAATTAAAATAAATGTCAATTTCTTAGAAAAGAAGTAACGTATTTACGACATAAATACACAGATCAGGGAATCTAGTTTGACGATTCCAAATATAAAGTAATAAAAAGCTATCAAGTACCATATGATAAAAATTCAACTTAAAATTTAATAGCCTTTATGAATTAACATCGAAAATTTATACCACATTTTGCAGAACTGGTCAAGCCATTAAATAACTTAACAAGAAAAAGAATAGATTTCCAATAGACCGAAGAAGTTCAAAATACATTTGAAAAATTAAAACAAGATGTCAAGAGCACAACGGTTTATTTTTAGCTATTACCCATTTCATTTGCGTCAAGATCCTTCACAAAAGGAGAAAGTAACTAATCAACTATAGCAAAAGAATTGGCCGCAATACACTTTGCAATAATATATTACCGTCCATACATTTATGGAACACATTTTACAATAAAAAGCGATCATAAACCATTACCATATATGTATGTTTTTATTACAAAATCCTCCTTCAAAATTTACAAGAATGAGATTAGATCTGGACGAATACAATTTTACCCTAGAAAATATATTGAAGGAAAAAATAATGTAGTAGCAGACCAATTATCGCCGATAAATATCTATAACCTAAAATCTATGCATGACAATCTCTGAAGCAATTTGTATGTCTGAATATAATGAAGATTGGAAAAAGCCTAAAATAAAATACGCAAAAGGAAGTAATGAAAGCATCAATACATTTAAACGGAAAAAATATCTTAAAGTAATAGAAGTAGCCACGAATGGAAATAAGGGGAATTTAACTTTAGAGTTAATGTTTCAAACAATAGAAATCATCACAAAGGATTTGATTATTGATCTCAGTTAAACAGATGGTAATGATAGTTTGCTTTCATTCATAAAAATCGATGAATCGATGAATTTAATCGATTTCGGCAATAAAATATTAAAATTTTAAAAATTGAAATAATTAAGGCACATAATTCTATAGTTATAATCGATACTACAGGACCTTTTCCTATGTCTGGAAAAGAAAACCAATACGTAACTATAATTTGTGACCTAACTAAGTTTGTAATAGTGGTAGCTATGCTATCATTCATTACCTATTACTCATTATTATTATAAGGATTCTCATTGGCCAATGATTTTTAATTAATCACATAGGTATAAGTAAATTTTAAGTTTTTTTTTAATATAAACAAATTTTCTTTAGTATTAATCAAATTTTATTTACTTTGTAAAAAAAAATTCAAATTTATACTACATTAAAATTACAAATTTCTTACAAATGATTTACAAACATAAATAATATAATACATGAATAAGGTTTTAATTAAGCAACAAAACATTAAATTTAATATCTAATTTTAAACAATATTAAATATTAGAAAAACAAAATAAATATTAACGTTTACAAATCAATTTTCTTTTCTAATTCAAATTAAAATAAAATTATTCCTCAAAAGAAAGAAGAAATTCATCTCATATTATTTAAATATCATTATTATTATCTCTAAAAATATTCCCATAATAAAATAACCTTTTCTTGTACTTTTCGTATGAAACTAAATCACTTCAAAAATATACTTGAAGTTTCAATTACATTATACAAATTTAAATATCTAAAAATAAAGTAAAAAATTATCAATCCAAAAATATCCAATGAAACAGCATTTCAATAATCCAAAATGCTATGACATAAAAATATCAAATAGAATAACCCAAAAATAAATGGTCATAACAATATTACTTTATTGACCTAAAATATCGAAGAAAAGAAAAGTAACAAGAAGCATTTGTAATTACTAATCTAGATATAGGTTTTGAATAAGTATCAAAGAAGAAATTATAAATATACGAAAAATAAAGAACAGCTGTACAGTTGTAACTGTTAAGCTGAACAAGACTTTTGGTTTTTTAATTAAAATACAATTATAATTTAAAGAGAAAAACAAATAATGAGTTTTGTTTAAATTTGGTTTTTTTACAGATATCTAAAATGAAAAAAAATATTGTGAAATATTTTTTAGTTTTTACTTTAAAAAAAATTTTCAGCTTATTCTTAAATTACACATACTTTATAGTAGAGGCCCGACAGGAAAATAAAATAAATACCCTCCTGTTAAGACTTTCACTATGAGAAAAGAAAGAGACAACTAGAAAAAATTTGGTTTCATTGTTTTTTCAAGATGCTCCTTCCTTTAGTATTTCTAATTTGTTGATCGAAGAAGTCCCAATACTCAATTTTTTTACAAGACATTCCGATTTATTGCCTTCGTTCCTGTTTTTTTTTTAATTTCATTAATCATGTCATATTTCTTATTATTTTTTCCTTTTTTAAGTAAGAAAGAGTTTAATATTTCATAAAATCTCAAGATAATGAACACATTTTTTAAAAACCTTTTCATTTAAATTCGATTGAACCGAAAAAAAAAGAAAGGTAGGAAGAAAGAAAAAATCAAAAATTTTTCTCATCCATATTTTAGTCTGCTTTTAGATACTAACGAGAAAAAATTGAGTTCACCATGTCAACTCTGTGATACCCGTACGAATTTGTTATCCTACGTCAAAATAAATATGCCATAGTTGACTATGGGACGGACTATGACTTTAAATTGCCATATTAATTTATACCAAATTTCAATACTGCGTTTTCAATATTTTCTAAGGTATGTCCAAAATACTTTTGAAGTTCTGTGACTTCAAAAATGCAGTACAAAAAGTTTTAAAACAGTTTTAATACAGTTTTACTACCGCCGCAAAGCTTTTAATACCACTGCGTTGTATTAAAAATACGAAAGCTTTTACTACCTTTTTGAACATGAATTTGACGATCTATAAACTTTTTGACGTTTAGTAATTTTCAAAAACAGTTTTCTAAAAACAATAATATTATAAAATTAATCTTTTCAGAGTAAAATTAAAAATAAATGAATAATGAATTTTTTAAATTTATTGGATTGCAATAGCTTTAATCAAAACAGCAATTTAATAGAAATTAAAAAAATTTTAAACAAAAGAAGAAAAAAGAGATGTGCTCTCCTTTGTAATATTGTAAAACCAAACAAACTAACAAGGAAAATTCCAAAAATAATAAATTTCGACCAAATTATTCAAAAATATCCTGATGACGTATTTTTCAGTCATTTTCGAATGAGCACAAAGACAAATAATTGAAGGGTTTGAAAATAGTCGCTGCCGTCCTTTGCCAAACACCATAGGATGCATTGATGGTATGCATATACGAATTAGCAAACCTATAAAAGATCCAATAAGCTTTTATAATCGCAAGGGTTTACCCTGCTTCTTCCATTTTCAAAGAACAAATCCAAATGTAACAAAAGTTGTTGAAAACTTTCAATTAGAATATAAAAATGTAATGTCACACACAAAAATATTACTTTTGCTTTTACATAATGAACGTTACCAAAGTTTAAAAAAAAATAGCTCATTATACTAAATTTTAGAAAAAAACTGGACGGCTTACAATTTTCTGTCAAAAATTAGCTTTTGTTTATTTATTATTTAACACTGGTAACATATTTATGACATGTATATAAAATGCAGCCTAAATTTTTTCGCTACTCTCTCTGCTTTTATTTTACGTATCCACTACATTTATTTTACATTTTTGAATATGATACAACGTCAAGAGCTTTTATAATACATTTTTGAATATGATACATTGTAGCAAATACGTTTTTACTGCATTTTTGAAGTCACAAGTTTTATGGCACCAACCAGAAAGAGCCAACCAATTTCAAGAACTCTTATTAAACACATTGGCCCCACTAGTATATTCGCCTGTGTAAAACTTCAATACCAGAGCTTTAATAGTTTCTGAGATACAGCCAAATAACTTTTGAAGTTGTATGGCAGCTACCAGCAGGATACAAGCAATTTTCACAACTCTCGTCAACCACATTGGCTCTTCTGTGAAATTCGCTTCATTTATTCGCTTGTGTGAAATTTCAATACCACAGCTTTTATAGTTTCTGAGATATAACCAGATAGATTTTGAAGTTGTATGGCAGCTACCAGAAAAAGCACAGCAATTTCAACAAGTCTCATGCAACGCATTGGTCCTACTAATATATTTACTTATGCTAAATTTCGGTACCAAAGATTTTATAGTTTCTAAAATATAGTCAAATAAATTTTGAAGTTGTATGGCAGCTACTCGAACCATTACTCCGATCAAATCCAATTTAAATAGGGTTTTGGCATTTACAATAATGAATCATTTGTGAAAATTTGATGAACTTATCTCAATTAGACTCTGAGTTATCATTGGGATGGACGAACAGACGACGGACGGACGTACAGACATATCTAAATCAACTCAGATTTCGACGCTGATCAAAAAAATCAAATCTGCTATTGAAACCAAGTTAGAAGATTAATATGTCATGAAAATTCCAACAGATATAAAACCAAATATTGAAGCGGTGGTGCATATGAGCGTAAAATATACAGAGAAAGAGTTTATAAATTAGTTGAAAAGCCAAAACCAACATTTAGAATTTAGCACGCTGAAAATCTGAAAAAAAACTTTGGAGTAAAAAAACTGGAAAATCAGAAATTTAATGCTATAATAGAGATTGATAAAGAATCATTTCCTAAAGTAGTAGCGAACGAAAAAGTATCAATTGGATGGAAAACATGTAAAATGTTTGGTATAATAAGATTACTTCGCTGTTTAGAATTCAAGGATTTCAGCCATAAAGCTGCTGAGTTTAAAATCAAGAAACTTGTTTGAATTGCCATCACAATCACAAAAATGGAAAATATAAAAAAGAAAAAATTAATAAGTGCATTAACTGTGTCAAAGTAAACGAATAACTTAAATTAGGTTTTGATGGTAATCATGACACATTTAGCAGAGAGTGGCCGGTCCTTTTAAAGAAAATAATGGTAAAAAAGCAAAAAATAGAGTATCAATAAAAACTACAGAACTCTGACAGCATTAAAAATAATAAAAACGGAAATGATAAGGACATTAACATATACGAAAAGACTAATATTACAAACGTCATAAATATTAATAAAAAAAACTATACTAGCAATAATGAAATAACTGATGATATTAAGAAAAGTTCAAAAGATCTCAATACCGATATTAATACCAACACCGCAGTGAGTTGCGCAACGGAAATTTCGAAATACCCAAACGAAGAGATCAAAGGACAGTTAAAGGTGAAGACCTTAAATAAATACTTCAATAACATTTTCAAAATGCGCAAACGTTCTTCTTCAAACAGTAATGATGCTAGTTATGCATTAGCACCAAATAACAACAACAGTAATAAGAATAGCGATATCATTTACAATAACGACAGCAACAATAATATTAATACTGGTAATTATAACAATAATAAAAACAATATTAATTATAAAACGATACTATTAATAATGATAAAATTGATTACAAATATACTAACTGCGTCAAAGGAGAAACATTAAACCACAAGGAGATTTAGAGAATTTTGATCAAAATCCAAATAAACAAAACAACAAACTGGCTGACAATGTTCACCACGATGGCAAGACGTGACTTAGCCTAAAAGTTTTTATAGAGGGTGAAGGTCTTCCTACGGGTTACTCACAGCTTATGGATATTTTTAAAAAGTATCATGAGACGATGAATATATCATTCAAGGAGGTTGACAGGGATCTTGAGACTTTTCGTGATCACATGAGGACTAAGTGGGTTGAGTACTTGTAGCGGATGAAGGAATCACACTATGGGTTTTTTCGTCCCTTAATTCCTGCTCAAAATGTCCGAAAACATGTAAAATCTTTTCTTAACTTTAGTAACTTTAGATAATATTTCAATTTATTATGAAAATGTTCGAGGCCTTAGGACTAAAACTGGGGCTGTGTTACTGAATTCTTCCATAATGGAGTGCGATGCTTTTGCTCTGACTGAAGCATGATCAAGTCCTTCTGTAAATAACTTAAAACTATTTGGCCCAGCTTTTTCAGTATTTAGAAGGGACCGTTATGGGAATGTTTCTTAGGAATATGCTCCAAAGGGAGGTGGGGGACTTGTTGCAGTTAAAAACTCATTGTTCGCTAGTATTTTCGACATTTGCGATTGTGACAATATGGAGATGATTGCGATTGTAATTGAATTAACTTCTAAGAAAGTTGTGTTAGTAAATTGTTATATATCACCAAACTCTAATTCTGGCGTATATTTTAAATTTTGTTGCATGGTTGATAGCATATACAATCCTATTAGTTCACACGACGAGGTTTTCTGTTTTGGAGACTTAAACCTTCCCAAAATTACGTGGACAACATATGACGAAGAACATTATGATATGTACATTTTAAGAATCTCAGACGACATTATACATAATCCTAGAAGTTTTTGGAAATTATTAATCATAAAAGGAAGTGTAATAGCTATCTTGATAGAAGTTGAACGGCTCCTCAAGTAATTAATAATTCTAAGGTGATTTCTGAACTTTTTCCCCACATTTTCGCCGAATCGTACTTTTCTACTTCATTTGCAGTGAATTTGGATGATTTTCGACATATAAATAACGTTTCAAAAACCACTTATTCTAATTTTGCCACAAATTCGACTACAGTTGAATAACATTTACAAAACTTATGTTCTAGCCCTTTTCTCGGGCCTGATGGTATTCCTGAAATTATTTTGAGCAAGTGCTGTTTTTCTTCAGCGGCTCCGTAATCTTTTGTTTTCAATAGGTCTTAGTCCTCAGGAATATTCCCCTCCTTCATTAAACCGATACATAAGAAGGGCAATAAAAGTGGTGTGGTAAATTATCGTCCTATTGCTAAACTTTCGACCATTCCAAAAGTTTTCGAACTAATGATATATGGTGACATTAACACCCACTGCATTTCATTTATTAGTAGTTGCCAACACGGTTTTCTGAAAACGAAATCAACGGGGACAAATCTGGTGGAAGCTACTTCTGTTTTTTTTTAAATAATATGAATGATGGATGTCAAACGGATGTGATTTACGCTGATTTCAGCAAAAACTTTGACGTTTTACCCCACGACGTAATTCTTTTGAAATTGAGGTTATATGGTTTTCCCAACAATTTTGTAAATTGGGTTGGCTCTTATCTTTTTGGAAGAAAATACAAGGTCCTTTTTCGTTCTTCGGTGTCGTCCCCGCTTGTGGCTAGTTCTGTAGTTTCCCAGGGCAGTCACCTGACGTAGAGACCCGCTAAAGACGTAGCGTCCGTTTTGAATTGCGATGAAGTGTTAATTTATGCTGATGATATGAAAATTTTCAAGAGGATTCGTTCTGTAAATGACGCAGTTTCTCTGCAAAGTGATCTGGATAACCTTTGCGGGTAGTGCACTAGTAACAACTTGAAAATCAATGTTAGTAAGTGCGCGCTAATGTGTTATTCCAGGCAGAGACAGCCAAAAATATCAAATTATACGTTAAATGTTCAAGCTATTAGTAGGGGTGATTCAATTATGGACTTAGGGGTTTGCTTTGATAATAAGCTATCATTCGCCAACCACTATAACTATGTGACTGGCAAAGTAAGCTCTATGTTGGGATTTATTAAATCCTGGTCTAGGGAGTTTAATGACCCCTATATTTTGAAGTCCCTATATTTGTCTCTGGTTCATCCCCATCTTATATATACCTCACAAGTTTAAACGCCTTTTAACAATATTCATATTAATAGGATTGAGTCGGTTCAGAAGAATTTTTTCCGATTTGCGCTTCGTCACCTTCCTTGGGAGGATCCTATTTTTCTTCCTCCTTATGAGGACAGGCTCAAATTGATTGAATTACCCACTTTAAGTAAAAGACATGATGTCGCCGACGTGATATTCATTTTTCAACTTATGGAATCTGATTTGATCTCTCCCGATATTTTTAATAAGATCGTCATCAATTGTAATGTTAGGTCTCGTTCTCCTGTTTTTTTATAGTTCCGTTTCATAGAACTAATTATGGTAAAAACGATCCTGTCAGTAGAATGTTGAACATGTGTAACAATAAAAGAATCATTCATCCCTTATTCATCCTTTTTCTAGGCGATTCTAACTTAATTAACAATAAAACATTGTAATTTTAGTATCTGTAATATTTTGTGTTGCTTTTAGTGTTAAAGTCTAAATATGTAAATCTAAAGTAAGTCTAAATATGTAAATCGATTTGCATATTATATTGTAATATGTTTGAGCTAAGTATGTAAAATAAAATAAATTAATATACAACAATGTGCGAACATTCTGTATTTCGATGATCAAGCTAATATCTGTTATGATGGTATAACACAAACTAGCATTAAAGTGCTTATCGATCAAGATGGGTTACCCACGAATACGCAACAACTTCGTAAAATGTACTATAGACATTATAAAACTATAGAAGTTAAGCAGAAAAGAGTTATAACAGATCTAAAAATATAAAGACACCATATCGATAACAAATACAGAGAACACCTTCAGAAAGTTCTAGTAAATTGGCATAATTATATGATAGGTATGATGACTGAACATAATAATTTGAATCAAATAGCTAAATTAAATATTTTATACATATACAATATTAAACACAAAATTCTGGAACTGGAAACGTTAACACAGCTATGAAAATGTGGATATTGCTATTCTAATGGAAGTGTGGGTATTTGATAATGAAATTGAAATACGTCGTATACAAAACTATGAAGCTATTTATAATTGCAGAAATGAAAAGAGGGTGGTGATACAGTAATTTTTGTGAATAACAAATTACACTACAATGAAATTGAAAAAACTGAAAAATATAATTTTGAATTCTGTCGCTGATATTATAAATGCACAGCCAAAAGTTAAAACCTCCTACAAAGCACCTTCTGAAAATTGCGCACTATTTACGACTACTTAGAAACGAAAATAGACCGAATAGATAAATAAACAATGTATCTTTTTTGCTGATGTCAATATAAATATTTTGGAAAAGACAAATACAGTAATCAAATATAAAGACATGATAAATATCTGTGAATAAAATTTCATAAATGAAACCTACTAAAATATTAATCGATCAAATTGTATCAAATATATGTGGGCCAGCACAAAATCACATACAAAATTTAAGATAACGACATATCTGATCATACAACTACCTTTGTGAGTGTAAAGTTGATAAAACATGGGATAAAACTTTACGCTAAGTGCTCACATACTAGACTAGATTATGATAAGATGCATGAAATAGTCAATTATGAGTTATCTGACTTAATTGTTGACTTAATTCTTATTATACAAAAGGCTAAAGAAAATAATACTACGACTCATACAATAAAGTCGTTATTTATATGAGGCACATAAAAAGGATCCTAACAGCTCAGTTAAAAAAAAAAAATTAGTATTTAAAAATGAACAAGAAATTAAAAAAACTGATTATTCAAGCAAAGAGAAGTCATATTAACAATCGCATCGCAAAATGCGGAAAATGATGAATCGCACAATAAAATACAGAAGATGAAGAAGAATAATGTATCTGTCTCAATAATCCAAGCGGTAATATCACAACCAATGATTAGAAACTGCAAACATTCTAAATAAATACTTTAATAAAATTGGATAACGGATTGTAAAAGAAAATAGTCCTAATTTTGTGCAAAATACTGTACGTAATAGAATAAACCAAAAATCAGTAATTTTGATGCCAGTTACAGAGAATTAAATTGTCGAAATTTCTCTGAATCTCATTAAAAATACTGCTCCGGGGGTGATGGAATAACAGTTAACTATATTCAACAACTAATAAATGTTATTAAGAGGCCTTTATGTAATATGGTAAATTCATGTCTTACTTATCTGACCATTGCTGCAGTGGTTATGGCACCGGCCCTTTAACCGAAGGGTATCGGGTTCAAACCCCGGTCAGGTCACTATAAAAATTATATTCAATATTATATAACTTAATATGCAATATTAATAAATTTATACAAGTAATTTTCAAATATTCATAATATGCGATACTAAAAAGACTAAGAAAAATAAGCAGTAAAATATTAATAAACGGAAATATTAAATATAAATAAAAACTACGGTAGGCTAGTCACCTACCTAGCTAACTCTCTATGACTATAGAAACTAGGACATGATAGATATCATGAACTAGCCCTATGCTCCTTATAGGAGTGAAGAAGGAACAAAAAAAAAAAATGTCTTACTAATGGAATTTACTCAGAATGCTTAAAAAAGATTGTAATTGTACAAATTTACAAAGGCGGGACAAAAACGAAATGTGGTAATTTTACACCAATAGAACTTCTTAATACAATTAATGAAATATATCAGATAACAATGAATAAACGCATTCAAACTTTTGTAGAATCTATAATTCACTATGATACAAACCAATATGATTTGTTATTTGATCCCAATATTGAAAGAAGATGCACTGATTCTGCTGTGACGGTAACACTAGATCACATTTTTGATGTTCTGAATGAAGGATATACTGCGGGAATATTTATTGATCTGAGCAAAGCGTTCGATGTGGTAAATTACAGCGGACTACTAGATTTTCTTGAATATTTGGGTATTCGAGGAACAGCAAATAGTTTGTTAAGAAGTTATCTATTAAAAAGGGTACACTGCGTACGAATAAATAAAACGGCAAGTACAGAGCTACTTATAAACACTGGCGTACCTCAAGGTTTGCTACTTAGACCTCTTTTATACATATTATATGTTACGAAACTCTCCAATTGTAACATACAATCAAAATTCAAAATATATGCAGACGACACAAACTTAATAGCAACAGCTAAAGTCTTAGATGAATTGGAGTACGTTTTGAATAAAGATCTTGAAACTTACATCGATTAGCTTAACGGAAATGGACTCTGCATGCTCAAACTCAAAAAAAAACTCAAACAACGTGTTACATGGTCTTTAAAAAACCTAAAAAGAAAGTACCATAACATTAACATAACAGTGGGGATTATTATAATACAAGGAGTGGAACATGTAAAATATCTTGGTATCTACATAGTTGAAAATCTGAAATGGCACAAGCATATAAAACAGTTTAAAAAAAGCATTATTTCGATAACTATGGCCATTAAGAGAGCAGCGGTGTGCAAGCGAAAGCAGCAAAATTGATATATAATGGGCATACATTGTTGACAATTCGCTACAACATATGCAGCTGGAGTCATTATACAAAATTCCATGTCGATCAAGTGGGTGTAGTTATGAATAAAGCGTTAAAAACACCATATAATTTGAATCAGAAGTTAAGAACAAAAAAATTGTATAAAGAACAAATGAGCTATATATGTTAACTCACCTATTTCGAGAAGTGCAAATATGTGTTCAAGATTATAAACAAAAAGATGAAATTATCGTTATCAATCACAACAAAAGACACCATGCATAGCTATAACACCAGACTTATTGGTACCGAGAGCAATTTCAACTATAAAATTAAATGGTTAATGCAGTGCAATAAGGATGTACAACACATTACCAAATAAAACACAAAATTGTAAAAATTAATTTTTAGATTTTAATTTCTTGTACACAATTTCATACAAATTGTCTGAAATTAAATAAATAAAAAATAAATAATACATGCTAAGAGAGAAAGCACGATCTTCTTTTGCGTTTAGAACAGTTTAGAATTAAGATAGGCCATACATACGCAGGCAACGCCATGTTGTAAACAAATAACTTTTCTTTACCTGCTAACAAACACGAAAGAAGGATCCAAATAAATTTCGCATGTTGGTAATGTAATATGTTTAAACTTAAATATGTTAAATGTAATATGTTTAAACTTAAATATGTTAAATGTAATATGTTTTAAAATAATTATGTACAAAAGAGTTGTATGGAAATATGTACATACATATTTATTTTTGATAACTTAAAAACTAATTGAAATTATTTAAAACAATTCTGTAAGTATCTATTAAATAATTGAAATGAGATAATAACTCAAATTGTTTGAATGTACCACATTATATTACTTTCATCAACATTTTTGTTAGCCAACACTACTCAACTTACCTTATTAAAAATTACAAAATGTACATGTAAAAGTAATATATCGTTAAAATGTGAAACCACACTGAAGTATGAATTTGAAAAATTTTTCAGTAGGTAGGCTTCTTGCCCTCCCTCCTAAAATTAATTTTTGCTTTATTTCAAAGACTGCATAAATCGTTCGTCCTAAATACATGCAATACTAGAAATGTTTCGTATATGAATGAAAGTAATTTTAACAGGAAAGTTTTTTTTTGTCAAAGAAGTACGTTCACTTGTTGAAGGGAAAAGTGCTACAATACAAACTATTGGTTTGACTCAACTTTATTTTTGTGGCATGTTCGAAAAGAGGCTATTTTTTTTTGATACAAATGAGATATGTAAGTATTTCAAAATGTATGAAACCACTTTTCCTAAATGCGTTCAATACGCAGTGGATACATAAAATAAAAGTAAATCGGGCATCGAAAAAATCGGGCACGCTTACCTTATAGATATGACATGTATAAGAAAAGCGTGCAAACGTTGTCGGAAATAACCAATCAAATAAACTAATATTAGAATTTTTTAAGCACAGTTTTTTAAGAAAACAATAAATGTATTATTGGTAAAATTTCTGACAACACAACGTGATTCGTGCGTGCAAAGCGAAAAAACGAGAAGAAGAAGAAAACATATGAAGACGAGTTGCAATAATAATGAATATAGAAAAAACAAAACAAATAAAACGAATAAGCAATGTACAAAATGAGCTATCAAATTGACAGCTTGAACGTCACTCCTAAACGTTAGTGGACACGTTCAAATTAATTTGTTTGACAGAATCGTTAAGATAAAGTGTTAATTTTTTTAAAGACATTTAAAAATAAGTTTTAAAAGTTATCTAAGCGTTTTCTGAAGTCAAATGTTTTTCTAGTGTGTTTATTGAAAATAACATTGTCAATTGCGTTTTTCCACCTGTAGAGACCCAAGTTAAGATTAACATAAAATAAAAAAATATTTAGCTGATATAATCTATTTCACTTTTGTATTGCCTTTATAATTTTGAAATTTGTTGGGAAATGAAAAAGATAAAGAGCTTTTAAAAATTTATGTGTTGCTTTTTTAACCGAATTATTACAAGATATACCTTAAGCCAAACCAAATTTTAAAAAATACTGGAATATTCGAATTAATATCGAAACGAATTAAAATTACAAAAACGTGCATATATGTAAATATGTATTTTGTAAATATTTTATACATACGAATCTAAAAAAGCACACTTAATTTTATTGAATTACTAATAGAACGTATAGCTGTTTAATTAATAAATATTGTACCTATATTACACTAATAATATTATTTCCATGGAAATTTCTTGTACAACTGCAGAAAAATAAATGACATAATCAAGGGAACGAGTTAAAGGCAGAAAAATTAACATTTTTCTCCTCGAACTGGACTCAAACCATTGACCTACCTCTTTCGAACGCTCTACAAACTTAACTACAGAAGTATGAATAAATTGCCAACGAATTGTTCTTCACATTGCTCTATACTATGTACCTTAAAAAAACCTAGTGAAGCCAAAAACTTCAGGTAGGTCTCTAAGCATTATCAAACTGAAATTGATATTAAATGTCAAATGTTTCTCGGAAAAGTACGTCATGTTGGTATAAAAAGTAAACAAAGAAAGTTCTCTGAATTTAGTTTTAAAATAAGTGCAGTTTGTAAACCAAAAATCATAAAATATTTAATAATAACTACTAAAAAAATATTAGTTTACAAAAATTTATAAAAAAAATATAATATGCAAAAAAAAATTTGAACACAGAAGAAGGTGCATAAGTAGTTTCAAATTTTTATTTCCATTTCAAAAAACAAATTGATGTCTTCCAACATATGGAAGTGAATATTATTTATTTTAATAAATAAAGGGAAAATTTGTTCAATAATGTTTTGGTTATTGTAATAATGCGTCATAGAGTTTTAACTAGGTAGGTAACTAGCCTTATATTTAAGTTTATTATTATTTACTGTTTTTTTTTAATATCGAATATTATGAATATTTGAAAGCTACGTGTATATTAATTATTAGTATTGTATATTAAGTTATATAATATTGTATATATAATATTGAAAATAATTTTTATAGTGACCTGACCGGGGTTTGAAACCGAGACCCTTGGGTTAGAGGACCGGTTCCAAACCACTGCACCAATGGTTAGGAAACTTTTTTACTAATAAATTAAAAGAAAAAATTAATTTATCGCACATAAACATTGATTTATTCGATCATAACGTGATTATAATTGAAATACTAAATAATAATATCAAATCAACAGCTGATGATAATACTGTAAATAACAATTGGGTTAGCACAGTTGCAAATACTAATTTAGTAGAAATGAGTCGATTATTACAAAAAGAGCCAATACACATAAATGACATACAATAATTGAGAAGAAATTTCTACAAATTACATTTTAAAAATTAAACAAAAAATTGAAAAGGCAACGGTTACTAGAAAACGTAAGAAAAAGTCTATAAATAATTATATTAGTAAGGAGTGGATTAATAAAGAATTAATATCAGCAGTAGAGTCAAAACATTATTGGTATTCTAAATTTAAGGGTGACGGAGCAAATAGAAATGTAGAAAGAAATTTTAAGTACTATAGAAACATTTATACGAAATTAAGGCGAATAAAAAAGGAAAAGTACTATGAATGGTTATTTAGAAATAGCAGAAATGATTCGGCGAAAACTTGGAATTGCATAAATAAAATTTTGTATAACTCAGGGAAAAATTATAGTGTACTAGAATTGTTAAGAGACACAAGTGAACTAGAAGCTGTAAATATAATTGATGAACTTAACGTACATTTTGCAACAGTGGCAGAAAAATTAAGTAGTAAAATCAATAAAGAAATATTTTATGAACAAACAAAAACTAACAAATTATTTAAATTTCAAACCATAAATAAATTTTTAATAACTCGTATAGTTAACGCGTTAAAGAAAACAAAATCGATTGATTTACATGATATGACATCCAACATGCTTAAATTTTGTATTGAACACTTAAGAGAACCTTTGGCAACGATAATCAATGAGTCACTTAATGAAGGTGTAGTTCTAAAATAATGTGATTAAAAAAGTTTTTAAATCTGGGGCAAAAAATGATTATAATGATAATAATTATGGGCCTATTTGTATTACTCCAGTAATATCTAAGATTTTGAAGAAAGTTGTCTATGATCAAATAACAGACCACCTACACAAACATAATTTGCTATCGAAGAAACGACATGGGTTCACAAAAAAATCTTGCACTGAAACGGCAATAATTGATATATTGACTAAGGTTCAGAATTTCAAAGATAACTCTAAAGTAATATCTTTGGTTTTTATTGATTTCAAAGGCTTTTGATATGGTCAATCATACCATTCTGTTAAATAAACTGTTTGGATTTGGAATAAAGGGTATTGAATATAAATGGTTCAAATCATATTTGGAAAATCGTTCGCAGTTGATTCGAATCGATTCTTTCGAAAGTAACTATTGCAATATTGATTTGGGGGTGCCACAGAGCAGTGTTCTAGGACCGCTTCTATTCAATTTATACATAGACAGTATACAACTTGGCAGCGAAAAATGTGAGATATTTTTGTACGCAGACGACATTTGTGTATAATGTTTCAGGCTGATAATATTCGTCAACTAAAATACTACATGAACTCAGAGTTCAATAAAATTCATACCTGGATGGAAAAGCTTAGACTAATTATTAATATTAAAAAAACTAAATTTATGGTTATTGGAACAATACAGGCTGAATTGAATGTGTATTTGAAATTCTTGAAAAAGTATCAGAGTACGAATATCTAGGATTCTGCATTGACTGTCAACTGAGATGGAAAGTTCATATAACCAAATTAAGCAAAAAAACTTTCCGATGTAGCTAGGGTATTTAAAAGAACATCGACACTAATTCCAAACGAAATAAAGAAATCGGTATATTATTCGCTGTTCAATAGTCATATTAGCTATAGAATAAAATTGTGAGGTACGTCTACTAATGAAATGAATAACTTGCTTCAAACTTTAAAAAAAGAGCCATCAAAAATCTCTTTAATTATAATTGGCCTGAAAGTTCAGTGTTAATACATCATTTAAATGATATAATTTTCACAAGGGATTTAATAAAAATTAAATTAATTCTAATATACATACATGAGTTAAGTAAATCGTAAATTCACTCTACAACTAAATTAGTTCGAAGAAATGAAATACATACGATAAATACGAGAAATAGAGATTGTATACAATTGAACCGTAAAAATACAGTACACTATGGAACGGCAACGCTTATGCATATGGGAATTACTTGGTACAACAATCTCGACAACTTAAAAAGGAATTATATAGTAGAATGTTAAAGAAATACTGTGATTCATAGACTCATAGAATTGTAAATTTTATTTTTCTACCTGCACTTTCTTTTTTCTGTACAAGAGCTATTGTCGTTTACTATTTTTTGTTTGGTTTTATTTTCTATGTTTAAAATTTTGAAGAAGTTACACTTAGAATTAATGTTTTTGATCAGAATAGTCTTAACATAGTAATCAGGATAGTCTTCACATGACAGCAATAAAATGCGTTCTCTTTAGACATACTCGTAATAATTGAATAAATAAATAAAGAATAAATTTCCAACGATGTTTTTACCATAGAGGTAACGTATGGGACAAACTTATTGTAGAATGTTTTTATTAGTTAAGGTTTAATATTGACAGAACCTGAAGAATTAGAATTATTTAGGTACTTTATGAATTTTTCTATATTGAAATTGGACATTAGTTCAAAATGAAAAATTTGATTGATAGTAATAATAGAGTAAAATGTAAATACTTCGACTATTGGCTATTTTTTCTCCTACTCTACTATAATATTGATTAAATTTATTTAATTTATCTAAATTCGCATGCTCATCCATAACATAATTTATAAACCTGATTGTATCTGATTTTATATTAGTGGTTAATTCTTTAATTACTTGCCAAGTTTTTCGTATATTATTATTACACTGTTGAAATTTCCTCTCACAATATAATTTTCTTTTAGTTTTTTAATTTTGGTTAACTTGTTAAACCAGTGTTTCTATAAATCTTTGATCTTTGTATTATTAAAATTTTTCAGTGTTTTTCTATACCAGTAGTTTTTGGTTTACATTAATTCAATTACCTCTTTATCAATCCAATCATTAGAATATTTTTTTTTAAATTTAGTTACTGTAGTATAAATTATATTATTTTTAATAGTATTAGCTAAAATATCATATTTTTCATTCGCTGATAAATTGTACTCCAAATTAAATAAATGTTCATTCAGTACTTTTTCTCTCAATACATTATAATTCATTTTTACATATGTTGCATTAATTTTATTGTTCCCTGGCTTATTACTACAAATACAATTTGTCTCAATAAACAATATATCATGATCAGAGATATCGTAATTAAGTTTCCATAGACTTTAATCTATGTATGGGAATGATTTTTGTTTCATTTCCTATCAAAATATTGCATAAATTTTTAGCGCGAGTAATTACTTTAAAAACCCCTACGTGTGGTAGTTAAATTACTCGCAGTAAAAATTCAATTACTCGCGGTTAAAAACGTGAGAGCAAGTTCCAAGTTCCTTAGGAATGAAAATATTACTTCGCTGATAGATGAAATAATATCTTTAAATTGGTTGACAAAAATAATTAAAATTGAAATCATCAAAATTTTTGTGCCTCGCCAGATAAACGCAGAAGTTGCCCGTAGTGTATAATATTTGACAACTAAGAAAAAAAAAGAGACATAGAACGCAGAATAGCGAAAGCCAGAAGTGCATTTGGAAGACTGTGGACGGTATGGAGATCAACGCACATGGCTCGAGGAACCAAAGTTAGAATCTTCGACGCATGTGTCAAATCAGTGTTGCTGTATGGAAGTGAAACGTGGCTAGTATCAAAGAGTAACATACAGAAACTGCAAGTATTCATAAATAAAAGTCTAAGAATAATATGTCGCATATTCTGGCCAAGAAGGATAATGAATGAAGAACTATGGGCCCTAACAAAACAAGAGCCGGTGTGGGTCCAAATAAGAAAGAAAAAATGGAAATGGATTGGTCACGTTCTAAGACGCCCGGTATCATCAGTGGCGCGCCAGGCACTAGAATGGAATCCCCAAGGAAGAAGAAATATTGGAAGGCCAAGGACAACTTGGAGGAGAACAGTGCAGAGAGAAGGTGACTTAACTGGAAAAACATGGCCGGAAATTAAGAGATTGGCCCAACATAGAGAAAGCTGGAGAGGCTATGTCGAAGCCCTATGTTCCCTAGGGGAATAATAAGGAAGAAAAAAAAAAAAAAAAAAAAAAAAAGAAAAAAAAAGAAAATTCGAATTCCGCCCCATAGTCTGTCGTTATGGTGCATGTACCTCCAAACCTTGATATCTAAAAGTAATGAAATTCTTAAATAATGTTTCAGCGGTTATACTAGACAATGCCATAGCCTCCGGTCAGCGAATGAAACAGTACCCGTTGATGTTTCACACAAAATCCCATAAATTCCTATTCGTATGAAATCTTTTGTAAAAATTAATTTAGAATTTGGATTTTTCGACTTATAGTTCTCAATAAAATCAGCTATTTCAGGATCTTTACGCTGTTGGGTGATTAAGTTTCATAAATTAGTGGGTATATTATCAACGGCATCAATTTAAGAACATGAAAGTATATCCGCAATCCTGTTATTAACAGCCTAGATGTATCTAATGTCGTTTGCAAATTCCGAAATTAATTCAAGATTGGGAATGTCCAGTCGACTTTTCAAATGAAGACGATAAAATTGTGATAAGATCTCTGTGGTCTGTGTAAATAATTGGATTTCTGCCCTCTATAGCAAGAATCTGAAGCTCTCTGTCGCTGGTTCTAATCTGCGAACAAACAAGCTAAGAGATTCATGACCAAGTTCCATCTGCATGACCCTACGTACAGCATCATCCGAAACGTCAACACAGATACACAAATGAGCTTCGGGTCAGAATGTGCGGGAAGCGAATTTTTCTGAAAACAGTCCTTGATTTGATCAAAAGGGGTTAATTTTGCCCCTAGGATTAGATTCTTTCAATAGATCCTACAAAGAAATATATAGTTTGATGAGTTCGCGTATAAACCTATGATAAAAATTAACTATACCTAAAATTCTTTAGAGTATTTAGATTAATTGAATACAATGAATCATAGAGAAAGGACAACAACAGTTGGTTTGAATTCTTTCTTGCGATGGAGATAAACCCCGCGAAGCAACTTTGTGACCTAAAAAGTTTATTTCGTCCTAAAAACGCATTTGGCGGAGATTACAATTCAATTCGTACTCATTTTAATTCACGAAAACTAAACGCACATGCTTCTTATGTTCCCTGGCCGATTTTCTGGAAATTAGCACAGCATCCAGATAGAAAAAGCAAAAATTCCAGACCAGACAAAACCCTATGCACAAACCGTTGGACCTAGAGCACCTAAAGAATTCGGAAACCCGTAAAGGGATACTTAGAAAAGTTTGTACTCTGCTTTTGGAATTTCATGTTAAGCGCGTACTAAATCGATCTTGGTAAATATAACACAACCGTTAAGATTCGCATTAAAATCTGAAAAATTTGGCAAAGGGTGATTGTAAAGTCATCAACACTGTTCAGTTATCGGTAATCTCCGCTTGGTCGCGATTCTGCAGAAGCTTCCTTCGGGACCTCGCAGAGAGTACAACCTGTGTAAGAAGACGAAGGACGACAAATTAACGTCGAAGTCAGATTTTGCGACTTTAAATTTTTAAGGATCTACACAACGAGCAGAAGGCAAGGATCCATTGGTCATGATATGATAAACAACATCATGTACAATTTTCTTGTTAATATCTTAAACCGGAGGTGCTATAACCAAAATTCTTTTATAATTGAATGAAATTCGTTGATATAAAAAATTTGAGAAATCTTAGATGTGTATGAAATCTCGTGTTGAGAAAAGCTTTTATCATCTACTGATGATGTTTGGTCAATTAAGCGTTTATAACGTACATCTACTAGTAATTCAAATTTGAATAAAAATATGCGCCTCAAATAGCGTGATTGATCGCAGCGATAACAAAAATGTGATCGAAATTACGAAGTAAATTCAAATTTTACGAGAGCTTGACATCCGAAAGCAGTAACTGGAGCGACAGTTAAATTCATAGCAATTAGAACATTTTTGAGCAGTTCATTTTGCCAGAGCTCTTTTAAAAGTGTGTTGTTTGCTAAACAGTTATTAATTGTTTGCAAATGGAAATTCCCCGGCGTATTTCGTCACTACTTTTTGATGTCGTACGGCAACGCTTATGCATATGGGAATTACTTGGTACAACAATCTCGACAACTTAAAAAGGAATTATATAGTAGAATGTTAAAGAAATACTGTGATTCATAGACTCATAGAATTGTAAATTTTATTTTTCTACCTGCACTTTCTTTTTTCTGTACAAGAGCTATTGTCGTTTACTATTTTTTGTTTGGTTTTATTTTCTATGTTTAAAATTTTGAAGAAGTTACACTTAGAATTAATGTTTTTGATCAGAATAGTCTTAACATAGTAATCAGGATAGTCTTCACATGACAGCAATAAAATGCGTTCTCTTTAGACATACTCGTAATAATTGAATAAATAAATAAAGAATAAATTTCCAACGATGTTTTTACCATAGAGGTAACGTATGGGACAAACTTATTGTAGAATGTTTTTATTAGTTAAGGTTTAATATTGACAGAACCTGAAGAATTAGAATTATTTAGGTACTTTATGTATTTTTCTATATTGAAATTGGACATTAGTTCAAAATGAAAAATTTGATTGATAGTAATAATAGAGTAAAATGTAAATACTTCGACTATTGGCTATTTTTTCTCCTACTCTACTATAATATTGATTAAATTTATTTAATTTATCTAAATTCGCATGCTCATCCATAACATAATTTATAAACCTGATTGTATCTGATTTTATATTAGTGGTTAATTCTTTAATTACTTGCCAAGTTTTTCGTATATTATTATTACACTGTTGAAATTTCCTCTCACAATATAATTTTCTTTTAGTTTTTTAATTTTGGTTAACTTGTTAAACCAGTGTTTCTATAAATCTTTGATCTTTGTATTATTAAAATTTTTCAGTGTTTTTCTATACCAGTAGTTTTTGGTTTACATTAATTCAATTACCTCTTTATCAATCCAATCATTAGAATATTTTTTTTTAAATTTAGTTACTGTAGTATAAATTATATTATTTTTAATAGTATTAGCTAAAATATCATATTTTTCATTCGCTGATAAATTGTACTCCAAATTAAATAAATGTTCATTCAGTACTTTTTCTCTCAATACATTATAATTCATTTTTACATATGTTGCATTAATTTTATTGTTCCCTGGCTTATTACTACAAATACAATTTGTCTCAATAAACAATATATCATGATCAGAGATATCGTAATTAAGTTTCCATAGACTTTAATCTATGTATGGGAATGATTTTTGTTTCATTTCCTATCAAAATATTGCATAAATTTTTAGCGCGAGTAATTACTTTAAAAACCCCTACGTGTGGTAGTTAAATTACTCGCAGTAAAAATTCAATTACTCGCGGTTAAAAACGTGAGAGCAAGTTCCAAGTTCCTTAGGAATGAAAATATTACTTCGCTGATAGATGAAATAATATCTTTAAATTGGTTGACAAAAATAATTAAAATTGAAATCATCAAAATTTTTGTGCCTCGCCAGATAAACGCAGAAGTTGCCCGTAGTGTATAATATTTGACAACTAAGAAAAAAAAAGAGACATAGAACGCAGAATAGCGAAAGCCAGAAGTGCATTTGGAAGACTGTGGACGGTATGGAGATCAACGCACATGGCTCGAGGAACCAAAGTTAGAATCTTCGACGCATGTGTCAAATCAGTGTTGCTGTATGGAAGTGAAACGTGGCTAGTATCAAAGAGTAACATACAGAAACTGCAAGTATTCATAAATAAAAGTCTAAGAATAATATGTCGCATATTCTGGCCAAGAAGGATAATGAATGAAGAACTATGGGCCCTAACAAAACAAGAGCCGGTGTGGGTCCAAATAAGAAAGAAAAAATGGAAATGGATTGGTCACGTTCTAAGACGCCCGGTATCATCAGTGGCGCGCCAGGCACTAGAATGGAATCCCCAAGGAAGAAGAAATATTGGAAGGCCAAGGACAACTTGGAGGAGAACAGTGCAGAGAGAAGGTGACTTAACTGGAAAAACATGGCCGGAAATTAAGAGATTGGCCCAACATAGAGAAAGCTGGAGAGGCTATGTCGAAGCCCTATGTTCCCTAGGGGAATAATAAGGAAGAAAAAAAAAAAAAAAAAAAAAAAAAGAAAAAAAAAGAAAATTCGAATTCCGCCCCATAGTCTGTCGTTATGGTGCATGTACCTCCAAACCTTGATATCTAAAAGTAATGAAATTCTTAAATAATGTTTCAGCGGTTATACTAGACAATGCCATAGCCTCCGGTCAGCGAATGAAACAGTACCCGTTGATGTTTCACACAAAATCCCATAAATTCCTATTCGTATGAAATCTTTTGTAAAAATTAATTTAGAATTTGGATTTTTCGACTTATAGTTCTCAATAAAATCAGCTATTTCAGGATCTTTACGCTGTTGGGTGATTAAGTTTCATAAATTAGTGGGTATATTATCAACGGCATCAATTTAAGAACATGAAAGTATATCCGCAATCCTGTTATTAACAGCCTAGATGTATCTAATGTCGTTTGCAAATTCCGAAATTAATTCAAGATTGGGAATGTCCAGTCGACTTTTCAAATGAAGACGATAAAATTGTGATAAGATCTCTGTGGTCTGTGTAAATAATTGGATTTCTGCCCTCTATAGCAAGAATCTGAAGCTCTCTGTCGCTGGTTCTAATCTGCGAACAAACAAGCTAAGAGATTCATGACCAAGTTCCATCTGCATGACCCTACGTACAGCATCATCCGAAACGTCAACACAGATACACAAATGAGCTTCGGGTCAGAATGTGCGGGAAGCGAATTTTTCTGAAAACAGTCCTTGATTTGATCAAAAGGGGTTAATTTTGCCCCTAGGATTAGATTCTTTCAATAGATCCTACAAAGAAATATATAGTTTGATGAGTTCGCGTATAAACCTATGATAAAAATTAACTATACCTAAAATTCTTTAGAGTATTTAGATTAATTGAATACAATGAATCATAGAGAAAGGACAACAACAGTTGGTTTGAATTCTTTCTTGCGATGGAGATAAACCCCGCGAAGCAACTTTGTGACCTAAAAAGTTTATTTCGTCCTAAAAACGCATTTGGCGGAGATTACAATTCAATTCGTACTCATTTTAATTCACGAAAACTAAACGCACATGCTTCTTATGTTCCCTGGCCGATTTTCTGGAAATTAGCACAGCATCCAGATAGAAAAAGCAAAAATTCCAGACCAGACAAAACCCTATGCACAAACCGTTGGACCTAGAGCACCTAAAGAATTCGGAAACCCGTAAAGGGATACTTAGAAAAGTTTGTACTCTGCTTTTGGAATTTCATGTTAAGCGCGTACTAAATCGATCTTGGTAAATATAACACAACCGTTAAGATTCGCATTAAAATCTGAAAAATTTGGCAAAGGGTGATTGTAAAGTCATCAACACTGTTCAGTTATCGGTAATCTCCGCTTGGTCGCGATTCTGCAGAAGCTTCCTTCGGGACCTCGCAGAGAGTACAACCTGTGTAAGAAGACGAAGGACGACAAATTAACGTCGAAGTCAGATTTTGCGACTTTAAATTTTTAAGGATCTACACAACGAGCAGAAGGCAAGGATCCATTGGTCATGATATGATAAACAACATCATGTACAATTTTCTTGTTAATATCTTAAACCGGAGGTGCTATAACCGAAATTCTTTTATAATTGAATGAAATTCGTTGATATAAAAAATTTGAGAAATCTTAGATGTGTATGAAATCTCGTGTTGAGAAAAGCTTTTATCATCTACTGATGATGTTTGGTCAATTAAGCGTTTATAACGTACATCTACTAGTAATTCAAATTTGAATAAAAATATGCGCCTCAAATAGCGTGATTGATCGCAGCGATAACAAAAATGTGATCGAAATTACGAAGTAAATTCAAATTTTACGAGAGCTTGACATCCGAAAGCAGTAACTGGAGCGACAGTTAAATTCATAGCAATTAGAACATTTTTGAGCAGTTCATTTTGCCAGAGCTCTTTTAAAAGTGTGTTGTTTGCTAAACAGTTATTAATTGTTTGCAAATGGAAATTCCCCGGCGTATTTCGTCACTACTTTTTGATGTCGTATGATAAATAGAAATAAAATTTATTAGAAAGCAAATTTAGGAAACAATTTACATATTTTAATTAAAAAATTAGATTTTAAAATAATTTAAAATTAAAAAAGGAATTTAAATTATTTAAAAAACTCACTTTAGTAGACGAATTTTATATTAAGTTCATTTACTATTCAAATTCACAAAAACAAAATTATTTAGATTTATCAACGATAAATTTTATTTAAAAATCATAAGATCCTTTTTAAAATCTTTTAATTTAAATTCACTCTTTTAGTTTAAACCAAAATTTATTATTGAAAAAAATATTGCGGTTCAAGGAAAAAGTTCCAAATATGTCAGTTAATTTTACATTATACATTAAGTTTTTAGATTGTATAACCGCGACCACGTATAAGGATCTATTGTGCGCCCCCAGCCGAGTACGGAGCATGCCCTACAACACACGCCCGAGACCCGCCCTCCTGATGAACTCAAGCAACTTGTGAGGACCAGAAGACCGTAACTCCGCCACCGTTAGAGCAAAGCCTCCCAGCACCTCCCCCCTCCTACGAGCAAGAGCATCACCCTTCCTCAGGAGGTGCACCGAGATCTCCCCATACTCCCCACAGAATCTGCAAGTATCCTCATTTTCCAGGCCCAGCCGACTGAGGTGTCCCCTAAGCCTACAATGACCTGTCCGCGATACCCCCTTTCCAGGCTGAACCGCACGCACATTTCAATGGCGTGCAACTCAGCCTGAAACACACTCGGAAAAGTTCCCATAGGTTCGGAGAATTTGGTTCTTGGCCCAAATACCTCCGCACCCGTCCCAATACTGGTACATATAATAACGATGTACCCATCTGCGTATATTTAATAACGTGTGTTCCAACTGGGCGACCTGAAAAGTTACGGCAAAATTTTTCTCGAAACTGTACCTCCTTACCATGTCATCCCGAGGCATCGATAGGAGCGGATACATACAATATACGTGCAGAGTAATTAATACTATACATATTATGCACATTCTAAAAAAAAAATGTTACCCTTCAAATGCAAGAAATTGTCACTAAATAACAAAATAAATTGCACGTGTGTGCAGGGTGTTCACGTAAGGTGACAAGTAATTTCAAGAATGATTAACTTCTAGTAAAAAAGAATTGAAAATGGTATATTCGAGCCTACTTAAAATTCAAGTAAACGAGTTATATTGAACTTTTTGTACCACTTCCTAAATGTTAAAAAAGTAAAATTATGATTTTGTTTTTGGATTTCAGGTTTAAAAACATACAATTGACATTTTCAAAAATAATGATCCAAAACTTCAAAATACATTCGGAATTTTTTTTACACTGTTTTGGTAACATAAATTTGTATTAGTGCGATACATAAACTGCAATAAAACTTTGTTTTGAGGCGATTTGGGTACCATTCAAATTTTAGAAGTATTAGACAACCAATTAACATAATTAGCAATAAAAACAACCCTATTAATTAGCAATAATGGGAATGAGAATAACTCAACGATATCAGGACGTTCAGTATTAAGAATGATAATAGCTACCACAATGAAAATAAGAAAAAATGATAAAAAGTAATATAGAAATAATTACAACAACGCAACAGAACAATGTTGTAAGAATACTTAAATATTAAAAGTTTTTATGGAAATGACAAACAGCCAGAATACCCTATGGAGTTTTATAGAACAGCATAATAATTTCGATTTTATTTTAATAAGGTCTCTTAATTTAAAAAAAAAATTAAATTCAACAACGCATTTTTGTTTCTATATTATTGTTAATTTTATTTATATAAATCATTTTAATATGCATTTTACAAAAAAAAGATTCTTATGATTCAATTTTCTTTTGCCAGAAATAATAATTTTCAATAAAAAAAAATTTTTCTCATATAGTGCAGAAATTGCAACATAAAAAACACTTTTTAATATAAGCCTTATTGTATTAGACGACGCACATAAAAATGCGTCAGGTGACAAGTTTGCTATTCTAAAAAACGGGTATTTCACTACTACTCACAAAATGCGTCCACAATGTTACTTTAAGTTCAACAGATTCTAACTTACAAACGCTGAAGGAAACCTGATATACCAAATTGAGGTTCATTTAACAGGGTTGCTACATGTGCTAAATTAAAAAAAAAGGTGCCTTGTTACGCCACGTAAAAAATTTATGTTTTATAAAGTCTAAGTTTAACAAATTTTCTGACAAACAACTTAGACAATAACAAATACGTAGCATGCGTATTTTTAGATTTACAAAAAGCCTTCGATAGCGTCGATCATGACATATTATTAATGAAATTAAAAAATTTGGGATTTTCAAATAATAATAAAAGCTTTTTTAAATCATAGTTGTTTGACAGAAAATAACAACTAAAATTGGGTGACTCGCTGAGCGACCCTTGGTATTAAGAAGGGGTGTCTATCATGGGCTTATTTAAAATTTATCTAGATGACATCACTATTTGTTGATGATGCGGTCTTGAAATTTTCGGCGGAAACGGAAATCGAACTTAGGGCTGCCAATAAACATGATTTCGAATTAATAAAGTATTTTCTGCTTAATCACAGGCTTAACTTGAACCAAAATAATGTTGTTTGGCCAAAAAACCTATAGCTCCGAAAAATTTTATTATGGAGAACAAGAAATTGAAATTACGGACAAATTTAATTACCTGGGATTGATTATAGATAAAAAACAACAGATGCGTTACATACAATCTTTTGCTTATTTATATTGTCCAATATCATATACTTAAACTGTATCTGGGGTGGTGCTAGTCAACAAATTCTGCACCAATTGGATGTTGTACATAAAAAAACTATAAAGATAATCCATTTTTATCCACCTCAATATCCTACAAGCAATTTATATCCTGAAAAATTTATCTAACAGCCTTTAAAATAATTAATAACTAGCTGAAACATAATTTTATTTTAAACAAATCAATAGATATACATGCGCACAATACTAAAAACAAGTCCAACTATTATTTAACATTCTTTATATCCAACCAACAAAGAAATAATTGTTTTTACAAATGCCTCAAACTATATAACGTATTACCTTCAGAGTTAAAACAAATAAATTCCCCGAATATCTTTAAAAATAGAATAAAACAATTTGTGATATGTGTTCGCGATTAATAAAACTAAGTAATGAATTACGATTTTTATTAATTTCAATGAAATAATTTGCTTTTGTTTTATATAATATATACATTGTTTTTTATTATTCTATGTGTTACTATACGTAAAGAGACAGTTTAACTTAACATTCAATTGTTTAATTTTATATATTAGCTTTTTAATTTTTCTTATATTTATATATATTCCTTCATATGATTGGGAGCTTTTTATTATATTAACGCTAAATTATAAATAATAATTACAAATAATATAAAATTATAAGATCAGACAGCTTACGCTTGATCATTAAATCAAAATTTATTTTAAGTTATTAATTATATTGAATTCCTTGTATTGAAATAAAGAAAAAAAAAAAGTTGAAAGTTCAAATTTCTGATTAATTTTAATATTCATGGGAACGCCTTTGGTCTCGCAGTTAATCATGCACCTATCTGACATAGGAGCGGAGGAATTATACTTAAAATTTCAAAAAGTAAAAAAAATCAGTTGAAATTGACTTTAAGGTCCTGCAACTCCAAACTTGTTGAGCTGGTGTCCATGCAAAAGTTTTGACTACCCATGAGGGCCTATACAATGGTATATTGTAGAGCACGTTGATACGCAACACCCTGTATAGTATTAAAAAATCTAAACCAGAATCAATGGTATAACCCATCGTCATCTTTTAAAATAGAAATTGCTAAACAGGCACTGATGCTCAGGTATTGTACAACATATGTAAGTGAAGAAGAAAAACAAACCACCTAGAAGGTAAGGCAAAAAGAATGTATTGCAGTAGAAAGTTACATCTCACGATGTTCGAAGCTGGTTTTTTCATCACTGGAGGTTTTCTCAAAAGTTCTACACAAAACATTTTAAATTTACTGAAAAAAGAAAAATAATAAAAATATATATAAAAAAAAACAATATAAAAATCCAATTAGAAAAATCTATTGGAAATTGAGAGAATTAGTAAAAAAATTTGGCATAAATTTCGAAATTTATAAAATCAAACTATAAAAGTAAACCAATATCCTTGATAACAAAAAATTTGATAAAAAGATGTGATTAATAATTTATTGTTTTTATTATTATTAATTGATATTGCAACTAAGAAAATAATAACTATCTTGCAAATCTTCTAGCTCAATATGGTTATGGGTGTATCATCCGCTGATGAGTTCACTGTACATTGTATTTGTTTAGCCGATGGGTTCAAGTGTTCTGACCCTTTTTAAACATCCAAAAGTTGCAGTATCTCGGGGTTGTCATGCTGGAGTAATCTTGATTAATTAATTGCTTACTTCTTTATTTCATCTTTGACTGTCGGCACATTTAGATCTTGATGTAGAGTATCATTGCTTACGTACCATGGTGCATTTGCAACGATTCGGAGGGCCTAGTTTTGGAAAGTTTGGATAATTTTCAAATTAGATTCTTTAATACAGCCCCAAAGCTGTATCAAAGAAGTGCAAATGGGCTTAAGAATGTGATTGTAGAGCAACAGCTTGCTTTGTGTATTAAGTCAGAATGTCTTATAAGAAGTCAATATACGTTTCTTAACTTGATGTTCAGCTCAGTTTTCTTTTTTTTAACTTGCTCTTTCCTTTTTAATTTACCATCCAGTGTGATACCAGGGTATTTGGCTACGTTGGAGTGCGAAATTGTTGCACCGTTAATTAAGACACGAGTTGGATCGTATCTTTTGTTGGTGTACTTTACGTTTACTAATTTAGCTTCGTTGTGTTTGTTGAAGTTGAGGCCCTTGTGCCAAACCCTGCCGAACGCCTGGACCACGTCCACGAAAACGGTTAAGCAATATCAATTTCAAACAGCTTCGACAACACTGGCAGGAGTGATATAGGTCTATACTACTTCATCTCATGGGCAGGTTTGTCATTTTTTAAGAGCTTGATTTCAGCCTTTAGTTCAGTCATTTTAATTTTCGGAAACCGTATAGCGTCGATTCTGTTCACCGAAGTTAAGTTTTCTTCTGGGGTTTGTTTTTGGAATGCTTAAAAGATAGCTTTGAGATAATCTGCAAAGTTGTTCGCCTTTCCTGCATCACTTACTATCCAAGATCCATCATCCTTTCTAATAGGGGGCACTTGATACTTAGGTTACTTAATATTTTTAACAGCTTTCCACAAGGAGTAATCGTGGTCCTTGTCGGCCGATAAGTTATCTAAGTAGTTGACCATAGACGCATTTTTTATCTCTTTTAGAGCTTTCTTTAGTTTATTCCCCAGTTGATTCATACGCGTTTTATCCTGTGGAAACCGCGAAATTTGACATGCTTTGCGTGCTCTCCTTTTTTCAGCGATCAGGTCCCATACTTCTAGAAGATACATCACATTTTTGTTTTTTAATTTCTGAAGAGCGACTTAATTAAGCCTCGTTATACTTCAACACACGAGGCTTAATTAAAAACATACTTCTGAAGAGTATGTATTTAATTAAGCCTCGTGTGGTTGGTTAGTTTGCAAATGTCACTTTTAGGTATCACTGTTTCCGAGATCGTTAATATATCTGGAGAGTGGTCAGAGTTTAAATCGTAACTTTCGGTTATATATGTATAATTGTCGGAAATTCCTCTAGTTATGAAATAGTCCAATAGGTCAGCAATTTTGTTTCTGTCTGTTGGCCAATAAGTTGGCTTTCTGGTGGATTGAAAATCACTTCTGATTTCAGCTGCTACTTCGTAAAGAGCTTTACTTTTCGAAGTTGTGAGTCTAGAACCCAGAAAGTATTTTTTTAATTGAAATCGCCACCGATCAGGAAGTTCTTACCCATATGATCAAACATTGATTTATAATCACCTACTTTTAAATTATAGCAGGGGGGCAGTACTCGTAAATGGAGGAAATCACTAATTCCTTATTTTTAGCGTTGACTTTGATCAGTCAAAGTCAAGAAACAGTGCCAATTTCTTCGATTAGAAATTGGCACTGTTTGTTTTTCAACACTAACCTGTTGTTGATGCTTAACATTAATCTTGATAAAGATTGACGAGCCGCTTTTAACTGTCAGGATGTTTTGGTTTTGCACTGTAGCACTTATAACCATTAATTTTCTGTGTTACAATGGATTTCTGTAACTAAACAATCGTCAATTTTTTCTCTGTTAAGAAAGATTTCAAGTTCGTGAATATGTTGCAGAAGACCATCAGCATTCCATGTCAAAATTAAAAGAATTTGTATCATCTTTTTAGTTTTAAATTAAATTTATTTAAATTTAATTTAAAACTAAAAAGATGAATTTAATTTACAACAGATTTAAATTTATTTAAATCTGTTGTAAGTTTTGCAGCTACTTAAGCGTGAGTCTTTTTCTTCGATTTTACTTTTAGAACTACCTTTCTCTCAATTATTTTTGGTGTCAATGGCGACCCGACACTTTTTTCTTGAACCCGAGTTGCTAATGAAACTCTTGAGGGAGCTGTAGTTTTGTGGTGTGTACTTATTGAAGTTCCCACACCACCTCGCATCCCCTGTAATTGGCAGGGTGAGCTCTATTACAGTTGGAACATTTTGAAGGAGTGTTCCGACTTCTGCTTAGTATAGTTGAGTTCCAGAGATCTTGTACAATTTGGTAAAGCTTTTAATTTTTTTTTCTCACTGGTTCAATTTTGACTCTTAGATTTAGAATGATGTTATATATTTTTTCAGTGCTTTGATTCTTATCAAATGTTAGCATCAAAGATAAGTTTTTGTTGTGGACGACAATGTCTCCTCTATCGTTTTCTGATCTTTCTCTTTTTATTATATTAATAGCATCTTTTATTTCGAAGCATTGCTGGAGGAGATCGTTAATGATATCAGCTTTTTGGCATGACCAATGCAATCCCCTGGCCATAACTTTTATCGGTCTTTTGCTTTTGTCTTCATAGGAAAACCACTGCTGTTTTGTCTTCCTCTAGCTTTTTGGCTAAGCTGCGGTAACTGGATGAACTTTCAGTGTTGACTTTAAACACATTGTTACCCAATGCAGTTATCTTATAGTTTGTGATAACAACGTTTAACAGTTTGCACAGCTTAGAATAGTCGACTATTCCCACAACATTAACGGGAGGCGGCCTGGGCAGATACGTCCACTTTCACTTGTTGATTGGCGTTTATATCATTTTCGGTGTTTACTGCTAACTTGGGCATGTCTGGCAGATTATTTACTGCTGTCTGCTGGGTTGTGATCACTTCTGGCGTTGATTTCCTTTTTCTCTTCTTACAGGGTCTCTTCTCCCTAAGTGTAATCATCAGCTCTATCTCTGAGTCATATTCCGTAAGATCAGATTTCTCAGTTGAGCTCACTACTCTTGACGGAACGACAGGTTGCTTGTTTTTCGCTTCTTTGAATTGGACAAGCTTCATTTCGTTGAATTCTTTCCTCATGGTAGGAAATATTTCTTCCATTGACATTATATTCTGTCGAAGTCTTTCATTTTCCTCTTCTAAAGTTGTGGACTTTTCTAAATAGCCAGGTTCCAAGTTGGATGTTGAAGAACTAGTTGTGTTAGTCCTCTTTTCAGCCTTCTGTGGTGTTTCTGTTTGATACCGACAAACGTTTGTAACTTGCGGAGGGTGTATCGTTCGATAATATTTTAGGCGGAGTTCTCGGTATAAATGTACTCCTACAGTAAAGCAATGTTTGGTCCCCCGCAGAATGCATGAGACCGATCTCCGAAGAGAGAGAATTTTCCAGATCAACTGGTCTGCCACCTTGGATAATAAATCTTTTTGTTTTCGACATTGCATGTTTTAAATAAAAAATGAAATTAGATTCACATTTATAAAGCCAGCAGCTTGCTGCAAGACAAACGCCCGCCCATGGCCGCCAACTATTATATTATCGAAAACAGACGCTCTGAATTAAGCTTTGATACTATTACACCACCTGGGGTTGGAACCAGATCTTTCATAGAGGTTTCTCAACGTAACAGGAGGGACCACTGGTAGGGGAGATGTGGCGTTGAGCAGCTTAGGCTAGGCTGTGATAACAGGAAATCCAACAACTATATTGCGAAATACTCATTTCACCCCTGTAATTAACAAATAATGAAGAAAACTACGAAACTTGAAAAAAATAACTTCTCACTAAGAAAACTCATAAACATATAAAGCCAAATAAAATGGCAAAGGAGAAGTTTTATTGTATTTAAGTTTGAACAAGGAAATAAAACTATTAAAATAAAACTTTCATATATGATTTATTAAAAAAACAATTTTATCAACTGGAACAGGAAGGTAGAAGATTGCACTTATGATTACATAAATTATTTAAAGTAAAAAAGATATAAAAAGGTAATTATACTGGTTATATTATAGTTAGTTATATTACAAATTATTCAAACAAAATCATATTAAATAAAAGTAAAAAGAGAAAGAAAGATGCAGAATGCAGAGAAACCATTGACCTGAAAAATGTTTAAAAACTTTGACGAACAATGTTTTTCGTATATCTAAAATCTAAAAATATTTATTGCTTTACACTTATTTAAATAATACTATTTTATTGACTGTAACCAAAGATTTTAAAAACTAAGATATACAAACAAGATAAATTTTTATTTTCAAAATCAATTCTGGGATACCACGCGTTGGCTGAACAAAAGTGTATTTCTAGTAATGTCTTTGTATCAAACAAGTGCCTCCGTTTCTGTTTTTACCGACCGCATTGTTATACAATAGGTAGGTTATGTGATGGCAACAAATTTTGCATATCGAGTTTTCGGTGGGAATACACTTCTCAATGGTAGGGAAGTGTAAATAAGCTATTTTTGTCAACCTGTCGGTCTGTCGGTATATCTGTCTGTGTTTGCATGCGTGTATCTCAAGTTCGGCTGAATCGATTTTGATGAAATTTCACGTGTAAGTTTATTTCGGCTATGTCACGGATTGATCCACTTTTGGGATATGTCTGGTCTCGGAAACTACACTTTTTATCGAGCCTGTTTTACATTTTTGATCATTCTGAAGAAAATATTAAACAGATTTACTTTAAACTTCGTATATAAGCTTCACTCGACCGTCCGCAAAACTTCCTAACTTTTAGAAGAAATGAAGCGTTAGCAACTGAACGTTTACTACGGGCCAAAAATACGTTTTTGCGTATGTAAAGAGAAATAATCAACCGATTTCATTGAAATTTAATATTTAAATTCTTCGTGTAAAAACAATGAATCCATAAATTTTTTGGAAAGATCAGGGCTCGGAAACTTATCTGAGGGCTGATTTTACATTTTTTACCATATCTACGGAACAAATTGATGCAATTTCTTCAAATTTGATATTTGAGTGACCGAAACTAACTGGGTAGCACAAAGCGAAACTCTACCAAGAGCCAAATTTTCATTTTTCTAGGTATGTTAACCTAGCAAATAAAGTAGCATTTAACAAGAGTTTTTATAATATTCTGTAACAGTTTCACTTAACTAGACAACACACATTGCGGTCGGTTATGTGCTGACCACGGTTTGTTTGAATTTCATTGATCGCGTCATATTTTTTATTATTTTTTTCCTTTTTTACTTAAAAAAGGGTTTAATATTTCAAGAAATCTCAGAACAAAAGAGAAAAATATGTAGGAAGAAAAAAACAAATGAAAAATTTTTTGAAATTCATATTTCAGTATGGTTTTAAAAGTTTAAGTAAGAAGAATGTATGCTTTTTCATATACAATTTTCCCACTTTTTTTTTTCTCATTTCTTAATAATTTTGTTTTGCCTCTTTTTTTTTTTGTATTTTGTTTTATTTTGGTATGTGTGTATATATTTTCTCATTTTTTTATATTATTTTTTGCTTCCGTTGGCCTTTTTTGTTTTATTTTGATATCTTTGAATATACTAAATTATTTGCATATTTAGCACATGTAGAAGATACACATATGAACGTACCCACACTCATCTTTATATAAGATTTCGTAATACCACAGTATCTTTATTCTCAAGACGTAACTTTTATTCGCGAGACTCCGTTATACCATAAATTCCTATAATGAACAAGAGATCTTAATATTTTTGCATTTGTGTGTATAGCATAAATTTTTACAAATAACAAGACTATAGAATTTCGTTAGTCCACATATAAACTTCATACGGAAAGACTAAATCGTTGAACGGTAAAATATTTTATTTATTGCTTAAAATTTCATTTCAACTTAAATTTACTGAATTTCTTTTATTAAATAAAATGAATATCTGTTATTAAATAAATGTAATTAAATAAATGAATAACTTTTTCTTTTGTCGTAATATTTAGTATAAAACGAGAAAAAAAGTAGAGTTGACCTTTTCAACTCTGTGATACCCGTACGAATTTGTTATCCTATGTGCGAATACTTATGTGCCATAACTAACTATGGGGCAGACTATGACTTTAAGTTGTCGTATTACCATATTAATTTATGCAAAATTTCAGTACTATGTGTTTTTCAAAATACGGGTTGTGCCATACTACTATTGAAGTTGTATGGCAGCTACCAGAAAGAGCCAAGAAATTTTAGCGAATTTTATCAAGCACATCGGCCCTACTAATATATTCATTTGTGTGAAATTTCAATACCATAGCTTTAATAGTTTCTGAAATATAGTCAAATAACTTTTGAAGTTGTATGGCAGGTACCAGAAGAAGCCAAGTAATTTCAACGACTTTTGTGAGACACATTGGCCCTACTAATATATTCGTTTGTGTGAAATTTCAATACCACAACTTTTATATTTTCTGAGATATAGCCAAATAAATTTTGAAGTTGTATGGCAGCTACTCGAACCGGTACCCCGATCACGTCCAATTTAAATAGGGTTCTGGCAATTTCTACAATAAATTATTTGTGAAAATTTGGTGAACTTAGCTCAATTAGTTTTTGAGTTATCATTCGGACGGACGGACAGACAAAGCTAAATCAACTCAGAATTTGACGCTGATCAAAAACATACACTTGAATCTATATTTAACACCGTTATTTCTTAGCGTTACAAACGGTAAGGCAAATTTAGTATACCCTTCGAACATACGTTCGTACGGGTATAACAAAGGTGGATTTTGACAAAAATAATACTAAAGTTGATTTAAAAAGAAAATATGATTTATTAAATACAAAGATTTAGTATACTTTTTAAAGTTTTTATTGTAAGCGTATTTAAATAAAATATAATAATATATTTGATTTTTTTTTCCTTTGTTCACTCCTAGAAGGAGCATAGGGCTAGTGCATGATTTCTCATGCACTATAGTTTCATAGCGTCATAGGGTTTTAACTAGGTAGGTGACTAACCTGCCGTAGTTTTTATTTATATATTAATTATTTGAGGTTATTAATATTTACTGTTTATTTTTCTTAGTTTTTTTTTTTTAATATCGAATATTAGGAATATTTGAAAATTACTTGTATATTTTTTTTTTATTAGTATTGTATATTAAGTTATAATAATATTGAATATAATTTTTATAGTGATCTGACCGGGGTTTGAACCCGAGATCCTTCGGTTAAAGGACCGGTGCCATAACCACTGCACCAATGGTCAGATTTTGATTATTATATTTTAATAATAATATATTTGATTACGTTCATATAAATAGAAATGCCCCGAAAGTGTTGCGCCGAAGGATGCAGAACCAACAGTCTACGAGAAAAGGAGAACATAAATACTATATTTATATTTACTTGCCCAAAGAACGAGGTCATCACGAATAAATTGATACAAACATAAGGAAAAAGGAATTCGACACCAACGAAGTATTTTTTATTTGTATGAACTTTAAATTTTCTTTTGTTGCCTGCGGCAAATATAATTAAATCAATTACTTACTAATGTTAAGATTTTAACAATTTAAATAAGTATGTAATTTAGTCTCTAATAAAAGAAAATTAAAAAAATTTGAGTAATTTAGGTAAATACATAGGTACATTTATGTGATTAAATTTTTAGGTTTTCTCATAAAATATTACTAGTTTTAAGAAAAATGGATTAAAAGTTTTATTTTTTTATGTATATAACGTATGTTATGTAGCTAATAAAAAAAGTGAATCCAAAAAATATTTTTTAAAAACATTTTTTCTTATGTATTTACTATTTTTTTATCCCGGCGGATTAAACCACGGAATATCCGCAGCAAGTTATGTTTGTGGTAAGAGTCCACTAAAATCAATAGAAATCCAGACGCAACGAACTCACAATGATGCGACGGACTCTCTGGTCTACAACTGATCCCTGAAGAACGGCAACAATTATTTGTGCTGTCTTGCACGAGGGTATTATTCATAAAGGCTAGGAGAAGAAAACTCCGAAATAAAACAAAATACGCGCAATGAACAAAATATAAGGATTGTATAGGTGGTAGTAAAACAACACACGAAAATCCACACTCTTCGAAGGCTGGTCTCATGGATTGTGGAGGAGACCACTTATTAGTAGATCAGTGTTTATGGACCCATTTAAAGAAGATCGGGGGTCATGCGATCTCCCCCATTGGTGAGTGCCGACAAAAATGGCTGAGTTAAGGATGACAACTCTGAGAAAAAGTCCAATAAGTCTGCAGAAGACAAAAAAATGAAAATCCAAGAAGGTAATATGAGAAAGCATTTTATGCAGGAAAGTAAATTGGATACTGAGAACTCGAGAATAACTGAGTTAGAGAATCTTTGTAAGGTGTCTGCATCAACGGAAAATAAGATGCGGAAATTATTGTATATGAAACCGACGAGGAAGAACTAGAGAAACTGACTGGATAATACAAAAAAACAAAAATTTTAAAAATCCCCTGAAATAAATTCAGAGTAGACAGTTAAAAAAACTAATGAAAACCGCCCTAAAATGAAGGCTGAAAGTCCAAAGAAGCACAAGCCTCCTCCGGTTTTATTGAGCAACATCAAAGACTAGTCCCACATAGTTAAGATATTAAAAGAAGAAAAAATAAACGTTAGAGTCAAGATGATGAATAATAACCAATTAAAAATAAGTGTGGAGAATGAAAATGAATACAGATAATAAAAGCTATAAATAAGGCTAGACTGGAGTGGCATACGTATAAGAATCGTCCGTCGTGTGATCCCGAGGATATAAAAAATAAGCTCATTAGCATAGGCTCCAAAATGTCTAGATGTTGTTAATAAAATCAAAAAGAAAATGGAAAATATATATCAGCAAAACTTCCGCTCTTCATGTTATATTTTGACCATTCGGAAGATATAACCAAAATCTATAAAATAAAATATTTACAGCACTTGAGAGTAAAAATTGAAGCTTTTGGAAACAGCAAGTCCATTCTGCAATGCAAAAGATGCCATATTTGGACACGCACAAAAATTGTACCAAAGAGAGGTTAAATGGTTAAAATGTGCTGATAATCATATGACAGCAGAGTGCAACTAGAAGGATAATTTTCAGCCGAAATGTGCGAACCGCAATGAGGCACACCGTGCTAGCTATCGAGGTTGTTTGGTTGCAAAAGAATTGCAAAAAGAAAATTTAAAAAGAATAAAAACTAGCAAAATCAAGTTAAACTTAATGAGCAAGGGAATATCGTATTCACAAGGGCTTCAAAGAAAAACAGAATGTAAGAAAAATTAGAAACCTGAGAACAAAACCCAACAAAAAAAAAGAACTGACGCAGACATTATGCAAATCAGGCATAGTATTGTTGATTACAATTGACGAGATCTCTAAAAGATTATTAAAAATAGAAAATGGACACACTGGGGTTTATACGGGAACACTAAAGAAATGAAGAAAAGACGTAAATGCAATACGTATAGTAACTTCGAATGCTAATGGTGTTCTTAATAAGAGACAAGAATTGGAGATTTTTCTCAAAACGAGAAATATAGATATTTGTTTGCTGTCAGAGGCTCATTTTACATATAATACGGGCCTTAAAATAAAAGGTTGCGATTGCTTTAACGCGGTACATCCCAGCAATCGCCGAGAGGAGGTAGTGCATTACTAATAAAAGAAAGTACGGAACATAATGAAGAATTCAAAAAAAAAACAACTGAAATTCAGCTTATTGCGATAAAAATTAAATCAACTAACCAGGTCTTTAGTGTTGGTGCTGTATACTGTCCACCAAAATGAAGCACTAAGGAAAATACATTTAAAGATCTCCTGTACAAACATGGACATAGATATATAATAGGAGATAACTAGAATACCAAATATAGAGATTGATGCTCTAGAATCACCTTAACTAGAGCAAGAGAGCTAAGAAAAGCTATTCAAGAACTAGGTTGTTGCTATCTGACACTCCTACTTATTGGCCTACCAACACTAACAAGATTCCTGATGTTATTGACTTTTTTATAACTAAAAAAATATCAGAAACCTTTCTAAACCTTGAAGATAATTATGATTTTAATTCACATCACTCTGTTGTCATATTAAAACTAAGTGAAAAAGTAACTAGAACATTATACAAACCCACTTTGACAAATGGCACTACGAATTGGACGGGCTTTGAATACGAAATAATAAACAATATTGACGTAAATATTATTATACGAGTACAATCAAGAGAACAATTAGATCCTGAGTTAGATGAATTTATTGAAATCATACAAAAAGCTGCCTGGAACAATACAAAAATGTCAAAGTACAAACCGACAATAAAAAGCTGTCCTAAAAAAGCGACGTGATTAGAAATGTTCGCGTCACCCTGATGATAAAACTGTTTTAAACAGACTTTCCAAGATCTTAAAGAAAAATCATAGAATTTAAATCGGCAAAATATAAAAATTATATAAAAAACCTGTCAGCTACGAAAGACACGAATTATTTCTTATAGAAGACGGAAAAGAGCAAAAAGAGACCGATTATAAACGCTCCGCCACTGATTAAAGCAAATGGCAGTTAGGCGACGAGCAATATAGAGAAAGCCAAGAAAGCTTATCACTTAGAAAGCATATTCACACCAAACAGAATAACATCAGATTTGAGTTTAGTAGAATCTATCGGAAATAAAGCAAGCAGCATAGCTCCACTTATTCAAGTAGAAATTGAAGATGAGATAAGATTCTTTGAAGAAGAGATAAGATTAATGCCTTACAGGCCCATTCCACTCTTACCAATGAAGCCTATAATAGAAAATAGGGGCCTCATACCAAACCATTAGTTTGGATTTTAGAATAACGAATATTATAGAAAAAAGCTCAGAAAATAAAGAAATCTGCTCTCTATATTTCTAGAAGTAGCACAGGCATTCGAAAAGGTATGGCACAAAGGCCTTATATTAGTTAGGACATATGACACTATAACGATTTGTAGCAATTTTGGAATCTTACTTATCTGGTAGATTATTTAGAATTAAACAAGACGTAAAATATTCTGCGCTAAGAAAAATAAGAGCAGGTACAACAGATAGAAAACTTTTGCTGACGACACTGCAATATTGGCAGTAGGATCGAACATTGACGATTCGACCAAAAACATTACAGCAGGCAAAAAACAAAATAAGCCAGTGGACTAAAATCGGTTCACATACACTTCACCAATCGAAACGTAGTGAGTCCAACAGATATTAACTTAAGTTGAACGAACGTAGCAATCCATAAATCTGTATAATACCTAGGAATGAATTTAGATGTCAAGCTTAGGTAGAAAGAGCATATAAAGAAGAAACACATACAATTAGAAAATAAATTTAGAGAAAATTATTGGCTGCTAACTCGTAAGACCAATTTGGCAATTGATAATAAAGTATTAATTTTAGTTATGTGTCATTCGCGAACGAACTAATCTTAAAAAACGAATAATTTCACTGAACTTAGCCGATTAGTTGACTTCTTCAAAAATGAATCGTTCATCGTTTACTAAGAATTCCAATTTTTTTTTGTTGTTAAAAAGAATTAATGCATATATATATTTTATTTACCATTATTGGTAATAATATACATTATATATTTCTCTTATTCCTTCTGTATTAATATTACACAACACCAATTAAATTGAACGACATACTAAATAACGTATATGCAATACTTATAAAAACGAACGATGTACTCTAATATGGAATATTGATAAAAGCGAACGAGAACTGAAATAAATGAAATACTATACACACAAAAGTGACTGAATCAGTTGCAAATATAAATACAATACAATTAAAACTGAACGATATACTAAATCCAATACTCACAAAAACGAACAACATGCTACAAAGAAAGTTATGCTACAAAGCATAAGACTCGTTTAGAATAGCGTGTAAACATAGAAGTAGCTCGGGTGCTAGACAATGGCATTATGACAGAAAGACTTAAACGAACAAGACCTTTCGATTTAATTAATATAAAATACCAATTTTCTTATGAAAGATATTTATTTCCTGTACGGAAAGACCAAGTTAGCGCAGAGGTAATAGTAGGTACGTAGAACTAGGTTTATCCGTTTAGAGTTTAGGTTTAGGGTAGGAGTCACGCCCCCCCCCCCCCCACTTTCAGAGGAAAGAGACAAGTAGCACCGTCCTTCTTCGTCTTTCGGGATTTTTTCACCTAAGAAAAAAAAAATTTACTATTTTTGTTTTACCTCAAAAATGTTTTGTTATCTTTTATTATTTTTAAAAATTTATTATTATAGTTTATAAGAACATAAAATTTCATTTTGTTATTATTAAAACGAAATAAAAAAATTTCTATACCTTGTATATTTTGAATTTAATCGTTTTTATTTATCAAACACCCCAAATCACCATGAACATTTCTAATTTACGTAATGTCAAAATTTAAAATGCGGTGGTCGTTTAAAGAAATGGCACTGCATATCGCCTGTGCGTATAGTCTATAAAAACGTTGCTTTCCTATTTTTTGCTCTACATTTTTCTTTTAATTTTTAGTAAGAAGCAAAAACAAAAGAACGAGAACTTTATGATGACTTTTTGTACACTAGACCTGTAATCATAACTCATAGAGAGTAAATTATTTTTGTTAGTGTTTTTATATGCAATAATGTTTGTGCAGTCAATGTTTGGTCCCCGATTATAAAAATTGAAAATTTTTTTTTTGTTCGTTTTGAACTATTTGGAATTTTTAAGGTCTTTAATGTAACATACAATCAAAATTTTTCTTTTAACTTTTATATTATAGCCATACCTTTTTAATTTGGAAAACTAAACAGAACTAACTATATTTTTGATTTATATTAACTACTTTTTCACACACATTTTCTTATTTAGTGCACTTTTTTATTGCACTTTCGCCACTGAAAATTATATCTTTATTTAAAAAAAATCTGATGTGGTCAGCACATAACCAACCGCAACGTATATTATCTAGATTAGTAAAAGTATTGCAGAAGATTATGAAGATGCATTTTGAACACTTATTCACAAATTTAAAGACTTTAATAAGCTTTTAAGTAACATGTGACTTTGGAAAGAATGTAAATTTGGCTGTTAGTAGAGTTTACTTTTGTGCCGTCCGGATTATACGAAAAGTAACTATTGGTAACAATCAGAGCTCAAATATTACATTATAAGAAATTCCATCAATTCTTTTAGTTTCCGAGCCCTGATCTTTCCAAAAAATTTACAGATTCATTGCTTCGATTTCAACATTCTTTGATAACATTCATTTGCTTCGATTACAGATAACACTTCGAATTTGAATATTAAATTTCAATAAAATCTGTTGATAAGATGTCGTTATACATGCGTCCAGTTGCTGACATCTAATTTCTTCCAGAAAATAAATCTGTTGGCCCACTAAAAAAATCCAGTTACTGAGACTTGATATGTCCCAAAAGTTGATCAATAGTCGAAATAAACTTACATATAAAATTACATCAACATCGATCAGACCGACAGACCCACAGATTGCTAAAAATAATTTATTGACACTTTCCTACCATGAAGAAGTGCGTTCTCACCGAAAACTCGATATACAAAATTTGTTGCCATCACATAACCTAACTTATCATCTACATCTACACAATGCGGTCGGTAACAAAAAAAATTTTTTTTTTAATTTTGACAAATTGCCTAACAGAACATAAATGTTGTATTAAAAATTAGCATCACCAAGTATTAGATTTTGTATAGAGAATTTTTTTTTCAAAATTCAAATTTTTATTAATGGATAAAATAAAAAACATAGATTCTAATAAAATTTTAACAATTTTGCTTATCCATTATAAGCAAAATTTATGGCACATTATTTTGCTTATTATATTTTTATTGTAGAAATACATACATATGTACTTTTTTCTTCAAAATTAAAATAAATTATGTTAACCTAATATTTCTGTCAGAAACTATTTTATAGATTTAGAAATTCATACAAAAAAAACCAAATATTAAAATTATAATTCAAGACTTGAACCAATTCTTTTAAAAAAACTGAAAAATAGAAATTTCCCTTAAAAAAATTTAATTAAAAGCGTTTTCATATGTTACGTATATTTAAGAAATATACAAACACAAATACAAATATTTTTGTTAGAAATACACATCCCCACATACTTATAATAAATATACAGTTCAAAAATTTTTCAAAAATTTAAAAATTAAATTAATTTTTTTACTATTAAAAGTACTGATTGCTCTTATGTGTACATACACATTTCGTCATAGTATGTGTAGACGCTCACTCATAGATATTTGTTTTTTATGAACAAAATAATTTTTTACAAATCGAAAAGATTTCTTATGAAAAGTAGCTAACAAAATTAAAAAAGTTGGTTCTTTAAATGGTTTGTAAAGTAGCAATTTTCAAAGTGAGAATAGTTCTTTAAAAAAAACTAGAGATGTTAACATAATGCTCGAATTCACGGATTATTTGCACCGGTTGGGAAAAATAATTATATTTCTTGGTGGCATAGCATTAATTGTTTGCTTTCGTTCATTGAAATTTAAAAAAACTTGCAGTTTCAGAAATAAGTATATGCTGCCAAAAAAGCGACACTTATAAATTTGGTGAGGCAAAAGCTTTGGTGGTGGGGTTGGAAAAAATTTTTATTAGTATCTAAAATCTAGAAAAATTTCAGACTTCTACAATTGATTTTATAGAAGAAAACTGATATCAAAAACTTCAAAAGTAAAGGGCTTTACGTAACGTTTAATTCTAGAGATTTCCTTTTAATATTCAGTTATTCTGTGCTACTGTAAAAAATGCCAGCCGCAACTTTTTTGCATTTGAATGTTTATGGTTTCGTTAAAATGGCTCTCTGAGGGGTTGTAAATTTTAAACGAAAAGGGGAGATAGCTAAAACTTTTCTTCAAAGGAAGTAAGTTTTTAATAAAGATCAATTTATATATTATGAAATTTCAACTTTCTTTCTTCAAGGGTATAGAAATTTAGCAAACGGGTATACGGAAAGAGAGAAACTATAAGCACTTATTTAAATTTTTGAAGAGTCCTAAAAAAAATTAGATAGAAATAAATGAAAGACAAAATGATCAACATCAGTACCATCATTCATGGACATCATTTTAAAAATTATTAAAATATTTTTTTAAAATTCTCAAATATTAAAATTTCAATTTTTTTTTATTTTTTTTTTGCGTTTGTTTTTATTGCTTTTATTTTTATTGCGTATATTTTGTGCTCAAAAGAAAAAAAATCCCTTTTTAATTTTCAGTTTCTGAAAAATTTGATTTCAGTATACGAAGCGGCATCTAACCAAAAAATGTCTCGATTCAGAATCTCTAATCAGAATTTGTATTTGTGCATATTATTGGGCGGGAAGCAACATATTTTTTGCTAGACGATGGCGAATTTTATTTTCTTTGTTAAGCGTCTACCTTCATGATAAGGTTTAAGTTTTACATGCTCAGACGCTATTATTCTTCCTGTACTAATTGTAATAATAAATTATTTTACTTTACCACTGGATTAAGAAAAGTTCTTTAACAGTTTATTTAACACCTTGTTACTGCGAGAACTTACACTTTAATATAGTATACTATCTGTTACTTACTTATAATAATAGTATTAAAGCATTTTATAAGTTTTTCATTTTTATAAAACGTATAAAAACAAAATCATATAGTTTTGTTTCCACTTATCGTTAATAATAACTTAAAATAGCCTACAATTTGGTTGCAATAAAAAAAATACATTATGGTATAATTACTCGTATAGTAAAATTTGCTAAAACATGAAATTTGACATTGTCAATATGACGTAAAGGTACACTGCGTTATATGAACGTGTACTTTATATCTTGGCTTAATTTCTTTAATTAAGAAATATGTATATGAGCGCTGGCTATCCATATATTATTAGATTTATAACAAATATTTAAGTGGCAGATTCCTGTTTATCAAAGAATGATATTCAGAAACAAACTCAATTAGAAATAAGTTAAATAAACTATTTTCTTTTAAAGACTTGTTATACCACATTAATTATTTTTTTTGCGAAATACTACAATCTAACCAAATTTGATAAAAGTTTTAATAAAAAGTTTTGAAAAAATAGATCCTTTCTGTTTGCTCAATTTTCTCATTTTCATTAAAGGCGTTGTTTTTAAAAAACAATTGAACACGCAAATCTGTATGGCATGAATTTTCACCAGTTTTAGAAAACCAGTCAGCAAAATTTTTGAATGAAAGACTTCCTTTTGAACTTTCTTTTCAAAAGTAGTAAAACTACAAAGCTTATTTATATAAATAAATATATTCTTTTTAGATATTTTTAGATGAAAATGACTTTGAGCATTAAACTACGTTGAAAATATAATGTTCTTCATATAAAATTTAGATCATTTTTTTAGAAAACATAAAAAGAAAATGAGAGTTGCTATTTCTACACGGAAGATACGTACGGAGCAGTTATAATAATATAAACAAGTATATGTATGTGTATGTAAAATGTAAAATATGTATATGTATATTATGTAAAACGTAGAATTCTGGAAAAAGAATATCCATTGCACCATTTTTACTACAAATTTTTTAAATTTTGAAGAAGAATGTTTAAGATAACATTCATAGCTTACGATTAATTGCATCTTATTTTTGTATTCATTTTGCTTTTTTGTTATTTTTTGCTTTCAAAGTAAACGAAGAAACAAAATAGAAATAAAGACAAGGAAAAAATATTAAAAAATATTGAAGGCTTAAAAAAATATGACATAACAGAAAAATGTGTTTATAAACCAAACCAATAAATGTGAAGTTTATAAACCAAAATGGAACACACGTCAAAACTATTATTATTCGTATGGAAAAATGTCGCAATTCTTTTTTTAATTTTCTGAGCACTTGGTAATACTACATACACACACATATCAGTTTGTGTGCAAATTAAAATTTAGGAAATTTGTTTGTGTGAAAATTTAGGATGCTAAGTGTAGCAAATGAAAAAACACATTTATTTTGAAATTGAAGTTTTGTTTTTGGTAAAGTATACATATATATGAGCATACGTGCGCATAAATTAATTATTTTATCAACATAATGAATTTTTCAAAAAACTTTTGAACTTCTTTGACATAAATTTTCTCAGTTTTTTGACATAAGTTTTCTCATTGTTTGAAATAAATTTTCTCCTGCTTTAAGTGAAATTTAAGTACTCTATCAAAGATCAAAGGAAATTATGTCTGTAGCATCAGCTAATATTAAAGACTAATTAAGCTGCCATACAACTCAAAGAGGTTTTTTTAAATATTTCAAAAAGTAATAGAGATATTAATATCAAATTTTACAAAGATGTGTCCAATTTACACTTCACATGTGTTCTGAAAATTTTAATGAAATCGCTGAAATTTAATAGAATCGCCGAAAATTAATTTTAAATATTTGAAAAAATAATAAAGCTAGATTAATGAAACTCGGTATTCGTGTGTCCAATTTCAGGTCAGATATATTTTTGAAGTTTTGGTGGGATTGCTGGACAGATTTGGGTAGCTGCCATGCCATACAACTCCGAAAGCTAACTTTAAATATTTGGGAAAATGTTAAAGCTAGATTAATGAAACTCGGCAGCCGTGTGTCCAATTTCAGATCAGATGTATTTCTGAAGTTTTGATAAAATTGCTTGGCAGGTTCGTGTAGCTACATACAACTCCGAAAATTAATTTTAAATATTTGGAAAAATAATAAAGCTAGATTAATGAAACTAGGTAGTCGTGTGTCCAATTACAGGTAAGATATAATATCAGTGAAGTTTCTATTAAGCGGTTTGGTAGGTTCAAGTAAATTCCATTTAGCAATCAAAGTTATTTCTAAGTATTTCAAAAACAAAGTTTTAAATTCAGATTGTAAAAGTGCAGGGTATTATTCGGTCGGCGTAAAAAAATTAAACTGGCAGCATTTTCTAAAATATTTTGTTTTTGAAATTTCTGACAGTTTTTTTAAAAATAAACATTTGAACAATTTTAAAATAGTCATACGTTTAAATATGTGTATAATATTAAGAAGGCGATAGTTGTTAATTTTTTAAACAAATATGAATAGCAAAAGATTTTTATGCAGGCTAACATTTAAATATTGTTCTTGCTCAGCATTTTGCTTATTGTAACCAAAGTTTCCTTACACCGGAAACTCATATTAAACAATATAAATTATGTGTGCATATTATATTTTTAAATATTTTTAGTTTTTGCGTATCTTGCTTCTATGTATATTATATGAGACTATTTCACTGTTGTTGTCAACATATATATGTTGGATTGACTGTGTACAGCTGTATATTTTCTGTTTATAGGCATAATATACGAATTTATTCTAGTATGCACGTAAAAGGAAAAATTAATAATTGCAATTCTGATAAAATAAAAGAGTAGTGTAGAGTAAGAAAATGTATCAATAATTTTCATTCTACGAACATTTCATTGTATGGTGCGAAAGAAAATATATGAAGATCAATTCTTTACTCAAATTTTTTATATTAGGAATAAAATAAAATATTATGTTTGTATGTAGGTACATTTTATAAAGTTAATTTCGCTGTAAATTTAATTTAAATTTTAAAATTTGTATTAAAATTTTTTTTTTTTAATTTATGGTTTTTTAAAGTTTTTAATGGCGCCCCTGCTTTTCTGTCGCCCACTGCAAATGCATACTTTGCATATATGAAAAATCCGTCCCTTGTACTGAAAGTAATTTTGGGTTTAAGGCGAAGTTTCCTGCTTAATTTCAAAATTTATCGGGCTAATCATTATATTATATGTATCTATTTCGTTGGGGCCCAAAACGGCACTGTCACCACGTAGTGGTGGGTCCCGGTAATGGCGGAGGATAAAGAGGTTGAAAGAAACGATCAAAGTTACGTTGGTGTTGTGCTCATATCTTGCGGCGAACCTCCTGCTTTGTGAGTTTCAGCCCTATATCTATACGTCAGCTCACGACAGGCGTTCCAAGCCAAGGTGGAACAACATATGCCGATGACTGCATGGGTAAGGGGGAGCTTAGTCATTAGTATGCGCACTCTGGATACCAGGCGCCCTCCAGTTAAAACAAGCCTTCTCATGGTATGCCGGGCTCTGCTATGAGTGACTATACTTTCCCGCGCTACTCGTGGGAACAGAATGGAGAATGAAAACAATAACAACAACGACAGCAACAACAAGAACAACAACTGTGACAAATACAACAACTGCAACAACAACAGCAACAACAACAACAAAAATAATAACAGTGACAATTACAACAACAACATTAAAAACACAGTTAGTGCTCAAGGGTCTGCGGAACCAGAGCTTCTCCCGACTGACACAGAGGAGGAACTCCTTCTCACGCCAGTAGAGAAAAAGGCGGAGCCTCCGATGGAGAGGGATAATCAGGATCCTCTTGGACCTGTTATCCAATAAACTGAGGAGGACCTGAAAAGATTGGACATCAGGAGAAAAAAAAACAACATTTCTCTGGTGCATCCAAGCGGCGTATCGCAGCGTATATCAGGGATGGCATGTCAGAGGAAGCCCGCAGATGTGAGAAGGAAAGGCTAGAAAAACTGAGGGCCTGCGGATCGGGTGTTGTGGACGTGTAGGAGCTTCATCGAGGGGACCTGGGGAATCAGTCCCAGGATAGCATTGTGGCTATATACGGCCCTTGCTATGCCCATCGTGACCTACGGGCCAAGCTGGAAAAGCTACAGAGGCTGGCCTGCCTGGGAGTGACAGGGGCAATGCGGACGGCTCCTACCGCTGCATTGGAGGTGATGATCGGGTTGCCGCCACTGCACCTCCATATGTTGAAGGAAGCTCGGCTAGTGATTTACCGAGTTCTCTTTGGCGAGGACAGGGCAGGCCTAAAGTTGGCCCACAGGACTCACAGAGACTTTATTGAGAGCGATCCGATTCTAAGAATAGCCATGTCGGATACCTGCCTGGTACATTTTCGACCACAAGTACAGGGTTCTGTTTCCCGATCGATGGACGTGGGATCGGGGTGGCCCGGTACTTGAATCGGGTTCGAGCGTGTGGTATGCGGACGGGTCCAAAACGGAGTGTGGGTGCGGGTATATATTGTGTCCGCCCAGACACGCGTATATATGCAACCCTTGACCCGTATTGCACGGTGTTCCAAGCCGAAGTACATGCAATAGAGATCTGTCTACGAATCAATTTAGAAAGGGGGTATACAAACTGCACCATCTATGTGTTCTCGGACAACAGGGCTGCACTGCTGGCGCTTCGTTCAGCTAAGGTTACATCCAAGCTGGTCTGGGGCTGCCTTGCTGCACTTGTAGAATTGGCATCGGAGAACAGAGTCACGGTCATTTGGGTGACGCGCTGGCGCGGAGGAGATCTGGGGCTGCCTTTCTGCGGTCTGTCTTCTTTCGCCGTGGAGACCAGGCTTGCCTGCCTGCTCGCGGCGGAATGCGGCCGTCACTGGCGGGACACGAAAGGGTGCCATCATGCGAAAGTGTTTCTTTCGGCGTACTCCAGCGGATTCACCGCAGAGTTGCTGGGGATAAGCAGGAGCCGGGTTCGCACTATTGCGAATTTTTTCACGGGGCAATGCCCAGTGAAGTACCACCTGCATAGGCTGGGGAAGTCGGGCTCCCCCTGTGCAGATTTTGTGGGGGGGAGTGTTCGGGAACTGTTGTCCTACTCCCTTAGGGATATCTCCGCCTTTGAGGTTGGGACGGGAATATTATAAATGGGAGTGTGGGGAGGCTACAACAAGTCAAGAATGACTGCGGTGGCTTGGGGGGTTACTCCTGCCCCACTCGGTTCCCTTAAAATCTACAATCTACAAATCTACCTATTTCGTTGAAAATTTCGGATTATTAGTAGAATAAAAGCGCTTAATTACTTCACCCACGTTTTACCTTCCAGGTATCTATTTCGCCATATTCAAAGTGTTTGTATGAAGTTAGACTAATTTACAATATTTTCGAAATTAGACCTATACAGGGCATTCTACTAAGTATCCATCGAGTTGAAAAACATGCATAAGAGTATGATAATTGAACCCTTTAGACTTTTTTTATTGACTTATTGAACCGTTTTAGAAAAACAAAAAAAATTTTGGCCGAAGAAATGTGGTTCGAACTTGTCAACGGTTCTTGAGCCAAATTCTATCAGATCGTGATTTCACTTTTGTATGGTAAATTGTAAAAAAATTCGCCGAATATTTGGAGCATCTTGACTTCGTTGTTAGGAACTGACTAACACAGTCTAATTATTAAGCGCATTAGTTTATTTGAGATGGCTGTGCGCTCATCTTCTTTCATTGCATTTGGGTTGTAATATTCAACAAATGCTTAATGTATAACATAACGGCTTCAATCACGAGCAACGATGAATTTGCAATCGACTGACTTTTTAGAACAGTCCAAATAAAGTTTTGCAACAGCGGGAACTTGAAATTTAAATTATCTTCAGTCAGAGATGCCTTATGTAAAATATAATAAAATGTCTAGCATTGCAAAGAAAAATAAACTTATCCTTTCAAGAACGTCATGAAAAAATTAATTTTAAAAGCGAAGTTTAATTAAATTGAATTTTTTTAAGTCTGTCAATGTTATTTAATAAAATTACATTTACAGTTTTAGAATAATTTTTCGACCAAAGGTTGCTTTTCACGAGCTTCCAAAAGAGTTAGCTTAAAATGACGCCAAAAAAACTGAACTTGCGCGGTTTCAGGAAAAGAAAAACAAGGATCGCTAGTGAATCTGAAAAAAAAAGACGCATAAAAAAATTGTCAAATATAATTGTTAAAAAATTTTTTACTTCCTACAATTTAAGTGTAGGTACCAATCCAAGCCCTACAAATTTTATTTATTTATTTTATTTATTTATTTAAAAGTATGCCCTATAGATAATTCTCATAGTACGCTTTACAGTTTAAAAATTTATTTAAACCGTCTTGATTGTTATTATACCCTGCACTTCGTGAAGGGTATATTAACTTTGGTATGGAGTTTGTAACTACTTGAAGGAGTCATCTGCGGTATGGACATATATATATATTCTTGCTCAGCGTAAAATTCTGCGTTGATTTAGACATGTCCGTCCGTCCGTCCGTCCGTCCGTCCGTCCGTCCGTCCGTCCGTCCGTCCGTCCGTCCGTCCGTCCGTCCGTCCGTCCGATCGCACGATAACTCAAAAACGAATAACGCAATCGACACCAAACTTTCACAAGTTGCTTCTTTTGTGCCAAGGACGAACCCTATTGTTATTGGACCAATTCGGACAACGGGGTCGGGTAGCTGCCATACAACTCAAAGAGTTTATTTTAATTATTTCAAAAACTAATAAAGGTACAAATATAAAATTTTGTATACATGTGTCCAATTATATTCTACATATGCTCTAAAAATTTTAATGAGATAACTGCACGGGTTCGGGTGGCTGCCATACAACTCCAAAAGCAAATTTTTTATATTCGGCAAGATAACAAAGTTAGATTCATGAAACTTGGCAGTTGTGTGTCCAATTATAGGTCAAAGATATTTCTGAAGTTTCGGTGGAATTGCTTGACAGGTTCGAGTGGCTCCCATACAAGTTCAAAAGCTTACTTTAAATATCGGAAAAAATAAAAACGTTAGATTCATGAAACTTGGCAGTTGTGTGTCCAATTATAGATCAGATATACCTGCGAAGTTTTAGTGGAATTGCTTGGCAGGTTCGGGTACCTGCCATACAACTCCAAAAGCTAATTTTAAATATTTGGAAAAATAATAAAGTCAAATTCATGAAACTTGGCAGTTGTGTGTCCAATTATAGATCAGATATATTTGCGAAGTTTTAGTGGAATTGCTTGGCAGGTTCTGGTACCTGCCATACAACTCCAAAAGCTAATTTTAAATATTTTGAAAAATAATAAAGACAGATTCATGAAACTTGGCAGTTGTGTGTCCAATTATAGGTCAAAGATATTTCTGAAGTTTTGGTGGAATTGCTTGACAGGTTCGAGTGGCTCCCATACAAGTCCAAAAGCTTATTTTAAATATTTGGAAAAATAATAAAGTTAGATTCATGAAACTTGGCAATTGTGTGTCCAATTATAGATCAGATATACCTGCGAAGTTTTAGTGGAATTGCTTGGCAGGTTCGGGTACCTGCCATACAACTCCAAAAGCTAATTTTAAATATTTTGAAAAATAATAAAGACAGATTCATGAAACTTGGCAGTTGTGTGTCCAATTATAGGTCAAAGATATTTCTGAAGTTTTGGTGGAATTGCTTGACAGGTTCGAGTGGCTCCCATACAAGTCCAAAAGCTTATTTTAAATATTTGGAAAAATAATAAAGTTAGATTCATGAAACTTGGCAATTGTGTGTCCAATTATAGATCAGATATATTAGCGAAGTTTTAGTGGAATTGCTTGGCAGGTCCGGGTACCTGCCATACAACTCCAAAAGCTAATTTTAAATATTTGGAAAAATAATAAAGTCAGATTCACGAAACTTGGTAGTTGTGTGTTCAGTTATAGATCAGACATATCCGTGAAGTTTCTATAGAATGTTTCACAGGTTTGAGTAATTGCTATACAACAATGAAAGGTGCAGGGTATAATTCAATCGGTTCATACCGACTGAAACGTTTTTACTTGTTTTTTTTTTCTTTTGGGAAAACTAAATATAGCAATTGCAAAATTAATTGATAAATCCAAATCTCCATTCACATCTCTAATGTGATGTCACAATGTGATTTTTATACATTGTCGTTTCTGATCCAAATTGCGACGTTCTTTTTCTACCTAGATGAATAAAACTTTTACTTCAGACATTTACGTTATGTGTTTCTTGCTTTTTTATTAATGTTAGTAGTATGTATTCGAAAATTATCAATGTCATGAATATGTAGAATTAATTTCATATTAATTAGATCTTTAATTAAAATTAAGTTTCATTCCTTGTGAATTTTTTCGGTATGTTCACGTTAGTTCTAGTTATATAAGTTTTTTATGGCTCTGCTTTGTATAACTTGGATATCACCCCATAACTTTAAGCCATAACTTAGACGACTGTTAAAGAAAGCATAATATAAGGGTGATTCAGTAATCAGTGACATAAAGTATACCATCATTTAGGGCGTCAAAAATAAGTAAAATTTTTGTTCAGAACTAGGTGTCAAATCTCAACGGTTTCCGAAGTACAGGGATTTTAAAGAATTTTCACGAAATTTCTACTTGCGCAAGTTTTTTTGCTTATAACTTCGTTTCCGAAAAAGATAGAAGCTTCAAATAAACAGTTTTGAATGGGCTATTAATAATGAGTGTGATAATTTTTTGATTTTTTACATTTTGTTAGGGCTCTTAAAATCTTGACATAAAAAAAGGGGTTTTTCCTGTATGTCCTTTACAATATAAGATTTGTTAACATTGAATGACTTAAATTAAAGCTTAAGTAAGTGGCAAAAACTCTGTAAAACAAACTTCGAAGTTTCAAAAAATTTCGTAATAAATTGTAATTAAAAAAATAAAAGAAGGGCAAAATTAGATTTTTTGCAAAGTTCATAAAAAACAAAGTCAAGTAGTATGTTTGTTAATCCCACTTTCAATACCAAAAATTATTCATGTTTACGTCTTGCAAAAATTCATTTTCAATCCACGTATTTTTTGGGGTATTATTTTTATTTTTTGCATATTTAAAAGATGCTTTTTATCTTTCATTCGATTCAATATTTTTAATACGTTTTTAAATTCAGTTCCATCCCTATTATTTACTTTATTAGCATGTTTAAGGGTGCCGGAGCCACAGACATCTTTATATATTACAGGAATTAATAGGAGTACATTATAGGAGTTTATGGCATCTATCTTCAATAGTCATAGGCAATATCGTTCATTTCAGTGATTCGTTTTGAAAGAACTACTTTTTTTCACTGTTCTTGTTCAATCGTTCATTTCGTTCTCTTCTCTTCTGTATGTATAATTTATTGTATTTACCGACCGTATTGTGTATACAATAGGTAGGTTATGTGATGACAACAAATTTTGCATATCGAGTTTTCGATGGGAATGTACTTCTCCATAGTACGGAAGTGTAAGTAAACTATTTTTAGTAACCTGTGGATCTGTCGGTCTGTGTGTGCACGCGTGTATCTCAAGCTCGGCTTAACCGAAGTTAATTTCGACCATGGCACGGATTGATCAACTTTTGGGATATATCAGGCCTCGGGGACTGCACTTTTTAGCGGGCCTGTTTTACATTTTTGACCATTTTGAAGAAAATACTCAATCGATTTGCTTGAAATTCCATATATAAGCTTCGCTCGACCGGCCGCGAAAACTCTTATATTTTGGAAAAAATCAGGCATCAGCAACTGGACGTTTACTACGGGCCAAATATACATTTTTGTGTATATAAAGAGAAATAATCAACCGATTTTATTGAAATTTAATATATGATTTCCTCGTATTAAAACAATGAACATATAATTTTTTTTGGAAAGATCAGGGCTCGAAAACTGATTTGCGGGCCGGGCCGATTTTACATTTTTCACCATATTTACGGAACGAATTTATGAAATTTCTTGAAATTTGATATTTGAGTTCTGATTGTTACCGAAAAACTAATAACTGGTTACAGAATAACTGGCGAGCATTTCAGGGAATTCGGGTAGCACAAAGCGAAACTCTACTAAGAAGCAAATTTACATTTTTCTAGGTATGTGAACTATATGCTTACTAATGTCCTAAAAATTGGAAAGAAATATTTAACAGAAATTTTTATTATATTCCGTAACACTTTCACTTAACTAGACAATACACAATGAGGTCGGTTATGTGCCGACCACATCAGATTTTTTTTGGTTATAATTATATGGCTATTCATATTTATGGTAAATTTTAAAGAAAGAATATGTAATGGGTTTTGTAAATTAGTAATAAGTTTTGAACCACAAAATGTCTCAATTTATACAAACCAAAAAGCTTAAAACGTAGAGAAAAATTTAAAACTTTTACTTGAAAAGTTTTATATTGGTAAGGCAACTGATTCGATTACTTTTATTTGTATAGAATAAAATTTCATTTACTTCAGGTATCGTTCGTTTTTATTTGGATTGGATTTAGTACATCGTTCAATTTTACTTGTATTTATATTATATAGTATTTCATTTATTTTACTTCTCATTTGTTTTTATCAATATTGCATATTTGGGTATGTCGTTCGTTTTTATAAATATTACATATGCGTTATTTAGTACGTCGTTCAATTTTATTTGTATTGTATAATATTAACACACAAAGAAATAAGGAAAAATATAAATTTATACCAATTACCAATTGTGAATAAAATATGTCCTCGTATATGCAGTAATTTTTTTCTAATAGCTAAAAAAGAGAATTGGAATACTTAGTGAACGGTGAACGATGAACGATTCATTTTTAAAGAAGTGAGCTAATCAGCTAAGTTCAGTGAAGTGATTCGTTCTGTAAGATTAGTTCGTTAGCGAACGACACATGACTAGTCTTTCGTGTTTATGGAATCGAATCGAAAGACAAATTTTTTAAGGAATTTTTTTTTTCTGAATACTTAATCCGGTTTTCTAAACTACTAAACATACGTTCTTTTAAAAATTCAGTAATTTAAGTCACAACAATACATAGCACGTATATTGCAGCATTTTAAAAAGCAAGCAAATCTAAAATAAACTTAAAAGTTCCTGTATCACAGGTGAAATCCTTAAATTCAAAGAAACTAAATAGTTAAAAAGGTTTTTTCTTATTTTAAACAAATTAAACCTATCTTTCTTGTTAATCAAATTTAAAAAAAATGATGTTTTAAAAATGTTCATATTGAAATAAAGTTATTTTTGTACTCACCGTTGCGCATAGGCTGATATATTGGGACTCAACGTGTTAAAATTGGAATAGGTATACATTATGTGCATAAACATACAATTTAATGAAGAAAGAAAAATTCAAAATTAGATCAGATAAGTCGTTGACTTGCAAAATATAAAAAATTGCATTCGTATACCAACAGTAATCAATCAATAAGTAATAATTTGATAATGAACATAAACTTAAATTTTACAAAGTTCTTGCAGTTCTCTATGTCATGTGATTTTACTCTAGTACCTGTATAATATGTTTGGTATGAATATAATAACGATCTGCAAAAATGCATTCTTTTTGAAGTGCACGTTGTATTCTATGTCTGTAAAAATAAAACCAAAGTGATGAATGACAACGCGGACAATTGCAGTTGTTACCCCAGAACAAAAACGGACCGGAAAAATCAAATATTCAATATTTTGTATATAATCGCACACAAATTATTACAAAAAACGGTTTTTTTTCTACGCCAAGGGTAAACTATGATTATAAGTATATAAGTCCCACTTATATACATATGTGTGTGTGCTCTATAGGAATTTTGACATTAGCTTTGTACTGTTCTCAACATAAATCACCCAAACATGTTATAATATTGACCTCATAAGCATTACGTATAACAGAAAAATATAAAATGAACAAAAATTTGTTCTGTGAATCTTGTTGAATATGTATTGTCTTTTTACCGACCGCATTGTGTATACAATAAGGTATACAATGTATATGAGAATGTTTAAAATTTTAAGTTCACCCCTTCTGCAAACGAATTGAATGCTAATTACTATGCTATTCAGATGTTAATATATAATCCACATACATAATTATGTATGATCCACATACATAATTTTTTTTCTATTCGAACATAATATTATATATATATAGCTACTTCTCAGGTGGTAAAAAGTACGGGTACTTCTAGAAGGGCTAGAGACATGGAACAAAAGGCATTAGATAGAGTTTTGCCTCCAGGGTCCCAGAAAAATCTGACATTGGAACTTTTTAGCCCCGAAATAGCTCTATTTTAAGATTTTCTGAAAAAATTTTTGTATAACAAATTTGTTTTTCTTTTATACTTTTTATAATTAGAAACACAAACCAAGAAATAAATGATACGTTTTACGTTATTTTTATTATTAAAAACACAAACCGAGAAATAAATAATATTTGAAAATATAATGATCTCACATATTTTTGTTGCGGATAAACGAATTAATCTTAACGTAAATAAATGTCAGCTTTTATCAGACATCAGATGTTTTGTGACATCTGAATATTAATATTTCATTTGTTATTGTTTTGAACATTACGTTTCGTCAGCAAGCTTTAAAAAAATATATGTACATACAGAATATATGTATGTACGTATGTAGTTAGAATTTTATTTTTATTGTTCCAAACGGAAAACTGTAAAATGCTAAATTTTAATACATTTATATATACATACATATATTTGAATAAAATTATTATTTTGTTTTTGCCTAAACCTTTTCTTTATTTAAAAAAATTACATTCATATGTACATATATATATTTGAATACAATTATTATTTTATTTTAACCTAAACCTTTTCTTTATTTGAGAAATTTATTTCTATATGTTCACCCGCAGTTTTAAAAAAACTAGGTATACATTCATAAAAACGTGTGTTTGTGTTAATAATTTTATTTATAATTTTTCCAACAGCAAAATTTCAAAATTTTCAATTCTAATACATTCATATGTACATACGTTCATATGTTGGAACGAAAAATTTACAATCTTCAATTCTAATCCATTCATATATACATACACACATGTATTCATATATACATACTTACATATATTTTTACATACATAAATTATTATTTTGTTTTTGACTAAACCTTTTCCTTATTTGAGAAATTAATTTTTGTAACTTTACCCCCATGATATAATAATTATGCGTTTAAAATTTATTTCTATTTATTCTACAGTTTTGAATATTATTAAATTCATATAGAAAGCTTAAAAAAAATTCCTCAGTAAGCTTTAAAAAAAATATACATACTACATAAAATTTTTGCGAATTTTTCCAAACTATTATAAGAATATTTTTTTGGAAATTTTCTTTAAACTTTTATATAACATTTATCAGTTATATATTAAAAAAAAATAAAACACAAAATTTAAACAAAATAAAAAAAAAAATTTTTAAAATAATCCAAAAAAAGAAAAATACAACATCCAGGCAAGCATTGATCCAATAACCTTCTGGCTATGAGACTACCACGCTAACCACTAGGCTACGCAGTACCTTGAATTTCCCTTAATAATTCTATATTTTATTCATATATCGTATAACTCATCAAAAACCATCATATTTTACATTATATATATATAGCTACTTCTCAGGTGGTAAAAAGTACGGGTACTTCTAGAAGGGCTAGAGACATGGAACAAAAGGCATTAGATAGAGTTTTGCCTCCAGGGTCCCAGAAAAATCTGACATTGGAACTTTTTAGCCCCGAAATAGCTCTATTTTAAGATTTTCTGAAAAAATTTTTGTATAACAAAAGCACGTTTTTCTTTTATACTTTTTATAATTAGAAACACAAACCAAGAAATAAATGATACGTTTTACGTTATTTTTATTATTAAAAACACAAACCGAGAAATAAATAATATTTGAAAATATAATGATCTCACATATTTTTGTTGCGGATAAACGAATTAATCTTAACGTAAATAAATGTCAGCTTTTATCAGACATCAGATGTTTTGTGACATCTGAATATTAATATTTCATTTGTTATTGTTTTGAACATTACGTTTCGTCAGCAAGCTTTAAAAAAATATATGTACATACAGAATATATGTATGTACGTATGTAGTTAGAATTTTATTTTTATTGTTCCAAACGGAAAACTGTAAAATGCTAAATTTTAATACATTTATATATACATACATATATTTGAATAAAATTATTATTTTGTTTTTGCCTAAACCTTTTCTTTATTTAAAAAAATTACATTCATATGTACATATATATATTTGAATACAATTATTATTTTATTTTAACCTAAACCTTTTCTTTATTTGAGAAATTTATTTCTATATGTTCACCCGCAGTTTTAAAAAAACTAGGTATACATTCATAAAAACGTGTGTTTGTGTTAATAATTTTATTTATAATTTTTCCAACAGCAAAATTTCAAAATTTTCGATTCTAATACATTCATATGTACATACGTTCATATGTTGGAACGAAAAATTTTAAAATCTTCAATTCTAATCCATTCATATATACATACACACATGTATTCATATATACATACTTACATATATTTTTACATACATAAATTATTATTTTGTTTTTGACTAAACCTTTTCCTTATTTGAGAAATTAATTTTTGTAACTTTACCCCCATGATATAATAATTATGCGTTTAAAATTTATTTCTATTTATTCTACAGTTTTGAATATTATTAAATTCATATAGAAAGCTTAAAAAAAATTCCTCAGTAAGCTTTAAAAAAAATATACATACTACATAAAATTTTTGCGAATTTTTCCAAACTATTATAAGAATATTTTTTTGGAAATTTTCTTTAAACTTTTATATAACATTTATCAGTTATATATTAAAAAAAAATAAAACACAAAATTTAAACAAAATAAAAAAAAAAATTTTTAAAATAATCCAAAAAAAGAAAAATACAACATCCAGGCAAGCATTGATCCAATAACCTTCTGGCTATGAGACTACCACGCTAACCACTAGGCTACGCAGTACCTTGAATTTCCCTTAATAATTCTATATTTTATTCATATATCGTATAACTCATCAAAAACCATCATATTTTACATTATTATATATATATAGCTACTTCTCAGGTGGTAAAAAGTACGGGTACTTCTAGAAGGGCTAGAGACATGGAACAAAAGGCATTAGATAGAGTTTTGCCTCTAGGGTCCCAGAAAAATCTGACATTGGAACTTTTTAGCCCCGAAATAGCTCTATTTTAAGATTTTCTGAAAAAATTTTTGTATAACAAAAGCACGTTTTTCTTTTATACTTTTTATAATTAGAAACACAAACCAAGAAATAAATGATACGTTTTACGTTATTTTTATTATTAAAAACACAAACCGAGAAATAAATAATATTTGAAAATATAATGATCTCACATATTTTTGTTGCGGATAAACGAATTAATCTTAACGTAAATAAATGTCAGCTTTTATCAGACATCAGATGTTTTGTGACATCTGAATATTAATATTTCATTTGTTATTGTTTTGAACATTACGTTTCGTCAGCAAGCTTTAAAAAAATATATGTACATACAGAATATATGTATGTACGTATGTAGTTAGAATTTTATTTTTATTGTTCCAAACGGAAAACTGTAAAATGCTAAATTTTAATACATTTATATATACATACATATATTTGAATAAAATTATTATTTTGTTTTTGCCTAAACCTTTTCTTTATTTAAAAAAATTACATTCATATGTACATATATATATTTGAATACAATTATTATTTTATTTTAACCTAAACCTTTTCTTTATTTGAGAAATTTATTTCTATATGTTCACCCGCAGTTTTAAAAAAACTAGGTATACATTCATAAAAACGTGTGTTTGTGTTAATAATTTTATTTATAATTTTTCCAACAGCAAAATTTCAAAATTTTCGATTCTAATACATTCATATGTACATACGTTCATATGTTGGAACGAAAAATTTTAAAATCTTCAATTCTAATCCATTCATATATACATACACACATGTATTCATATATACATACTTACATATATTTTTACATACATAAATTATTATTTTGTTTTTGACTAAACCTTTTCCTTATTTGAGAAATTAATTTTTGTAACTTTACCCCCATGATATAATAATTATGCGTTTAAAATTTATTTCTATTTATTCTACAGTTTTGAATATTATTAAATTCATATAGAAAGCTTAAAAAAAATTCCTCAGTAAGCTTTAAAAAAAATATACATACTACATAAAATTTTTGCGAATTTTTCCAAACTATTATAAGAATATTTTTTTGGAAATTTTCTTTAAACTTTTATATAACATTTATCAGTTATATATTAAAAAAAAATAAAACACAAAATTTAAACAAAATAAAAAAAAAAATTTTTAAAATAATCCAAAAAAAGAAAAATACAACATCCAGGCAAGCATTGATCCAATAACCTTCTGGCTATGAGACTACCACGCTAACCACTAGGCTACGCAGTACCTTGAATTTCCCTTAATAATTCTATATTTTATTCATATATCGTATAACTCATCAAAAACCATCATATTTTACATTATTATATATATATAGCTACTTCTCAGGTGGTAAAAAGTACGGGTACTTCTAGAAGGGCTAGAGACATGGAACAAAAGGCATTAGATAGAGTTTTGCCTCTAGGGTCCCAGAAAAATCTGACATTGGAACTTTTTAGCCCCGAAATAGCTCTATTTTAAGATTTTCTGAAAAAATTTTTGTATAACAAAAGCACGTTTTTCTTTTATACTTTTTATAATTAGAAACACAAACCAAGAAATAAATGATACGTTTTACGTTATTTTTATTATTAAAAACACAAACCGAGAAATAAATAATATTTGAAAATATAATGATCTCACATATTTTTGTTGCGGATAAACGAATTAATCTTAACGTAAATAAATGTCAGCTTTTATCAGACATCAGATGTTTTGTGACATCTGAATATTAATATTTCATTTGTTATTGTTTTGAACATTACGTTTCGTCAGCAAGCTTTAAAAAAATATATGTACATACAGAATATATGTATGTACGTATGTAGTTAGAATTTTATTTTTATTGTTCCAAACGGAAAACTGTAAAATGCTAAATTTTAATACATTTATATATACATACATATATTTGAATAAAATTATTATTTTGTTTTTGCCTAAACCTTTTCTTTATTTAAAAAAATTACATTCATATGTACATATATATATTTGAATACAATTATTATTTTATTTTAACCTAAACCTTTTCTTTATTTGAGAAATTTATTTCTATATGTTCACCCGCAGTTTTAAAAAAACTAGGTATACATTCATAAAAACGTGTGTTTGTGTTAATAATTTTATTTATAATTTTTCCAACAGCAAAATTTCAAAATTTTCGATTCTAATACATTCATATGTACATACGTTCATATGTTGGAACGAAAAATTTTAAAATCTTCAATTCTAATCCATTCATATATACATACACACATGTATTCATATATACATACTTACATATATTTTTACATACATAAATTATTATTTTGTTTTTGACTAAACCTTTTCCTTATTTGAGAAATTAATTTTTGTAACTTTACCCCCATGATATAATAATTATGCGTTTAAAATTTATTTCTATTTATTCTACAGTTTTGAATATTATTAAATTCATATAGAAAGCTTAAAAAAAATTCCTCAGTAAGCTTTAAAAAAAATATACATACTACATAAAATTTTTGCGAATTTTTCCAAACTATTATAAGAATATTTTTTTGGAAATTTTCTTTAAACTTTTATATAACATTTATCAGTTATATATTAAAAAAAAATAAAACACAAAATTTAAACAAAATAAAAAAAAAAATTTTTAAAATAATCCAAAAAAAGAAAAATACAACATCCAGGCAAGCATTGATCCAATAACCTTCTGGCTATGAGACTACCACGCTAACCACTAGGCTACGCAGTACCTTGAATTTCCCTTAATAATTCTATATTTTATTCATATATCGTATAACTCATCAAAAACCATCATATTTTACATTATTATTATTATATATATATAGCTACTTCTCAGGTGGTAAAAAGTACGGGTACTTCTAGAAGGGCTAGAGACATGGAACAAAAGGCATTAGATAGAGTTTTGCCTCTAGGGTCCCAGAAAAATCTGACATTGGAACTTTTTAGCCCCGAAATAGCTCTATTTTAAGATTTTCTGAAAAAATTTTTGTATAACAAAAGCACGTTTTTCTTTTATACTTTTTATAATTAGAAACACAAACCAAGAAATAAATGATACGTTTTACGTTATTTTTATTATTAAAAACACAAACCGAGAAATAAATAATATTTGAAAATATAATGATCTCACATATTTTTGTTGCGGATAAACGAATTAATCTTAACGTAAATAAATGTCAGCTTTTATCAGACATCAGATGTTTTGTGACATCTGAATATTAATATTTCATTTGTTATTGTTTTGAACATTACGTTTCGTCAGCAAGCTTTAAAAAAATATATGTACATACAGAATATATGTATGTACGTATGTAGTTAGAATTTTATTTTTATTGTTCCAAACGGAAAACTGTAAAATGCTAAATTTTAATACATTTATATATACATACATATATTTGAATAAAATTATTATTTTGTTTTTGCCTAAACCTTTTCTTTATTTAAAAAAATTACATTCATATGTACATATATATATTTGAATACAATTATTATTTTATTTTAACCTAAACCTTTTCTTTATTTGAGAAATTTATTTCTATATGTTCACCCGCAGTTTTAAAAAAACTAGGTATACATTCATAAAAACGTGTGTTTGTGTTAATAATTTTATTTATAACTTTTCCAACAGCAAAATTTCAAAATTTTCGATTCTAATACATTCATATGTACATACGTTCATATGTTGGAACGAAAAATTTTAAAATCTTCAATTCTAATCCATTCATATATACATACACACATGTATTCATATATACATACTTACATATATTTTTACATACATAAATTATTATTTTGTTTTTGACTAAACCTTTTCCTTATTTGAGAAATTAATTTTTGTAACTTTACCCCCATGATATAATAATTATGCGTTTAAAATTTATTTCTATTTATTCTACAGTTTTGAATATTATTAAATTCATATAGAAAGCTTAAAAAAAATTCCTCAGTAAGCTTTAAAAAAAATATACATACTACATAAAATTTTTGCGAATTTTTCCAAACTATTATAAGAATATTTTTTTGGAAATTTTCTTTAAACTTTTATATAACATTTATCAGTTATATATTAAAAAAAAATAAAACACAAAATTTAAACAAAATAAAAAAAAAAATTTTTAAAATAATCCAAAAAAAGAAAAATACAACATCCAGGCAAGCATTGATCCAATAACCTTCTGGCTATGAGACTACCACGCTAACCACTAGGCTACGCAGTACCTTGAATTTCCCTTAATAATTCTATATTTTATTCATATATCGTATAACTCATCAAAAACCATCATATTTTACATTATATATATATAGCTACTTCTCAGGTGGTAAAAAGTACGGGTACTTCTAGAAGGGCTAGAGACATGGGACAAAAGGCATTAGGTAGAATTTTGCCTCTAGGGTCCCAGAAAAATCTGACATTGGAACTTTTTAGCCCCGAAATAGCTCTATTTTAAGATTTTCTGAAAAAATTTTTGTATAACAAAAGCACGTTTTTCTTTTATACTTTTTATAATTAGAAACACAAACCAAAAAATAAATGATACGTTTTACGTTATTTTTATTATTAGAAACACAAACCGAGAAATAAATAATATTTGAAAATGCAATGATCTCACATATATTTTAATTTCGAAAAATCGAAATAAACTTAAATAAATGTCAGATTTTATAAAAGACATCAGATGTTTTGTGGCAACTGAATATTAATGCTTCATTTGTTATTGTTTTGAATATTATGTTTCGTCAGCAAGCTTTAAAAAAATATACATACACAATTTATGTACGTATGTATCTACCTAAAATTTTATTTTTATTGTTCGAGCGAAAACCTGTAAAAAATGCTAAATTCCAATACATTCATATATACATACATACACACATATATTCATATATACATTCATACACATATTTTTACATACATAAATTATTATTTTGTTTTTGACTAAACCTTTTCTTTATGTTTAAAATTCAATCCTATATGTTTACCCACAGTTTAAAAAAAACAGGTATCCATTCATAATTATGTATATTTGCATTTATAATTTTATTTATAATTTTTCCAACAGCAAAATTTCAAAATTTTCGATTCTAATACATTCATATGTACATACGTTCATATGTTGGAACGAAAAATTTTAAAATCTTCAATTCTAATCAATTCATATATACATACACACATATATTCATATATACATTCATACACATATTTTTACATACATAAACTATTATTTTGTTTTTGACTAAACCTTTTCTTTATTTGAGAAATTAATTTTTGTAAGTTTACCCCCATGATATAATAATTATGCGTTTAAAATTTATTTCTATTTATTCTACAGTTTTGAATATTATTAAATTCATATAGAAAGCTTAAAAAAATTACTCAGTAAGCTTTAAAAAAAATATACATACTACATACATATTTAAGTACTTAAAATTTTTGCGAATTTTTCCAAACTATTATAAGAATATTTTTTTGGAAATTTTCTTAAAACTTTTATATAACATTTATCAGTTATATATTAAAAAAAAATAAAACACAAAATTTAAACAAAATAAAAAAAAAAATTTTTAAAATAATCCAAAAAAAGAAAAATACAACATCCAGGCAAGCATTGATCCAATAACCTTCTGGCTATGAGACTACCACGCTAACCACTAGGCTACGCAGTACCTTGAATTTCCCTTAATAATTCTATATTTTATTCATATATCGTATAACTCATCAAAAACCATCATATTTTACATTATATATATATAGCTACTTCTCAGGTGGTAAAAAGTACGGGTACTTCTAGAAGGGCTAGAGACATGGGACAAAAGGCATTAGGTAGAATTTTGCCTCTAGGGTCCCAGAAAAATCTGACATTGGAACTTTTTAGCCCCGAAATAGCTCTATTTTAAGATTTTCTGAAAAAATTTTTGTATAACAAAAGCACGTTTTTCTTTTATACTTTTTATAATTAGAAACACAAACCAAGAAATAAATGATACGTTTTACGTTATTTTTATTATTAGAAACACAAACCGAGAAATAAATAATATTTGAAAATGCAATGATCTCACATATATTTTAATTTCGAAAAATCGAAATAAACTTAAATAAATGTCAGATTTTATAAAAGACATCAGATGTTTTGTGGCAACTGAATATTAATGCTTCATTTGTTATTGTTTTGAATATTATGTTTCGTCAGCAAGCTTTAAAAAAATATACATACACAATTTATGTACGTATGTATCTACCTAAAATTTTATTTTTATTGTTCGAGCGAAAACCTGTAAAAAATGCTAAATTCCAATACATTCATATATACATACATACACACATATATTCATATATACATTCATACACATATTTTTACATACATAAATTATTATTTTGTTTTTGACTAAACCTTTTCTTTATGTTTAAAATTCAATCCTATATGTTTACCCACAGTTTAAAAAAAACAGGTATCCATTCATAATTATGTATATTTGCATTTATAATTTTATTTATAATTTTTCCAACAGCAAAATTTCAAAATTTTCGATTCTAATACATTCATATGTACATACGTTCATATGTTGGAACGAAAAATTTTAAAATCTTGAATTCTAATCCATTCATATATACATACATACACACATATATTCATATATACATTCATACACATATTTTTACATACATAAATTATTATTTTGTTTTTGACTAAACCTTTTCTTTATGTTTAAAATTCAATCCTATATGTTTACCCACAGTTTGAAAAAAACAGGTATCCATTCATAATTATGTATATTTGCATTTATAATTTTATTTATAATTTTTCCAACAGCAAAATTTCAAAATTTTCGATTCTAATACATTCATATGTACATACGTTCATATGTTGGAACGAAAAATTTTAAAATCTTCAATTCTAATCCATTCATATATACATACACACATATATTCATATATACATTCATACACATATTTTTACATACATAAACTATTATTTTGTTTTTGACTAAACCTTTTCTTTATTTGAGAAATTAATTTTTGTAAGTTTACCCCCATGATATAATTATTATGCGTTTAAAATTTATTTCTATTTATTCTACAGTTTTGAATATTATTAAATTCATATAGAAAGCTTAAAAAAATTACTCAGTAAGCTTTAAAAAAAATATACATACTACATACATATTTATGTACTTAAAATTTTTGCGAATTTTTCCAAACTATTATAAGAATATTTTTTTGGAAATTTTCTTAAAACTTTTATATAACATTTATCAGTTATATATTAAAAAAAAATAAAACACAAAATTTAAACAAAATAAAAAAAAAAATTTTTAAAATAATCCAAAAAAAGAAAAATACAACATCCAGGCAAGCATTGATCCAATAACCTTCTGGCTATGAGACTACCACGCTAACCACTAGGCTACGCAGTACCTTGAATTTCCCTTAATAATTCTATATTTTATTCATATATCGTATAACTCATCAAAAACCATCATATTTTACATTATATATATATAGCTACTTCTCAGGTGGTAAAAAGTACAGGTACTTCTAGAAGGGCTAGAGACATGGGACAAAAGGCATTAGGTAGAATTTTGCCTCTAGGGTCCCAGAAAAATCTGACATTGGAACTTTTTAGCCCCGAAATAGCTCTATTTTAAGATTTTCTGAAAAAATTTTTGTATAACAAAAGCACGTTTTTCTTTTATACTTTTTATAATTAGAAACACAAACCAAGAAATAAATGATACGTTTTACGTTATTTTTATTATTAGAAACACAAACCGAGAAATAAATAATATTTGAAAATGCAATGATCTCACATATATTTTAATTTCGAAAAATCGAAATAAACTTAAATAAATGTCAGATTTTATAAAAGACATCAGATGTTTTGTGGCAACTGAATATTAATGCTTCATTTGTTATTGTTTCGAATATTATGTTTCGTCAGCAAGCTTTAAAAAAATATACATACACAATTTATGTACGTATGTATCTACCTAAAATTTTATTTTTATTGTTCGAGCGAAAACCTGTAAAAAATGCTAAATTCCAATACATTCATATATACATACATACACACATATATTCATATATACATTCATACACATATTTTTACATACATAAATTATTATTTTGTTTTTGACTAAACCTTTTCTTTATGTTTAAAATTCAATCCTATATGTTTACCCACAGTTTAAAAAAACAGGTATCCATTCATAATTATGTATATTTGCATTTATAATTTTATTTATAATTTTTCCAACAGCAAAATTTCAAAATTTTCGATTCTAATACATTCATATGTACATACGTTCATATGTTGGAACGAAAAATTTTAAAATCTTCAATTCTAATCCATTCATATATACATACATACACACATATATTCATATATACATTCATACACATATTTTTACATACATAAATTATTATTTTGTTTTCGACTAAACCTTTTCTTTATGTTTAAAATTCAATCCTATATGTTTACCCACAGTTTAAAAAAACAGGTATCCATTCATAATTATGTATATTTGCATTTATAATTTTATTTATAATTTTTCCAACAGCAAAATTTCAAAATTTTCGATTCTAATACATTCATATGTACATACGTTCATATGTTGGAACGAAAAATTTTAAAATCTTCAATTCTAATCCATTCATATATACATACACACATATATTCATATATACATTCATACACATATTTTTACATACATAAACTATTATTTTGTTTTTGACTAAACCTTTTCTTTATTTGAGAAATTAATTTTTGTAAGTTTACCCCCATGATATAATAATTATGCGTTTAAAATTTATTTCTATTTATTCTACAGTTTTGAATATTATTAAATTCATATAGAAAGCTTAAAAAAATTACTCAGTAAGCTTTAAAAAAAATATACATACTACATACATATTTATGTACTTAAAATTTTTGCGAATTTTTCCAAACTATTATAAGAATATTTTTTTGGAAATTTTCTTAAAACTTTTATATAACATGTATCAGTTATATATTAAAAAAAAATAAAACACAAAATTTAAACAAAATAAAAAAAAAAATTTTTAAAATAATCCAAAAAAAGAAAAATACAACATCCAGGCAAGCATTGATCCAATAACCTTCTGGCTATGAGACTACCACGATAACCACTAGGCTACGCAGTACCTTGAATTTCCCTTAATAATTCTATATTTTATTCATATATCGTATAACTCATCAAAAACCATCATATTTTACATTATATATATATAGCTACTTCTCAGGTGGTAAAAAGTACAGGTACTTCTAGAAGGGCTAGAGACATGGGACAAAAGGCATTAGGTAGAATTTTGCCTCTAGGGTCCCAGAAAAATCTGACATTGGAACTTTTTAGCCCCGAAATAGCTCTATTTTAAGATTTTCTGAAAAAATTTTTGTATAACAAAAGCACGTTTTTCTTTTATACTTTTTATAATTAGAAACACAAACCAAGAAATAAATGATACGTTTTACGTTATTTTTATTATTAGAAACACAAACCGAGAAATAAATAATATTTGAAAATGCAATGATCTCACATATATTTTAATTTCGAAAAATCGAAATAAACTTAAATAAATGTCAGATTTTATAAAAGACATCAGATGTTTTGTGGCAACTGAATATTAATGCTTCATTTGTTATTGTTTCGAATATTATGTTTCGTCAGCAAGCTTTAAAAAAATATACATACACAATTTATGTACGTATGTATCTACCTAAAATTTTATTTTTATTGTTCGAGCGAAAACCTGTAAAAAATGCTAAATTCCAATACATTCATATATACATACATACACACATATATTCATATATACATTCATACACATATTTTTACATACATAAATTATTATTTTGTTTTTGACTAAACCTTTTCTTTATGTTTAAAATTCAATCCTATATGTTTACCCACAGTTTAAAAAAAACAGGTATCCATTCATAATTATGTATATTTGCATTTATAATTTTATTTATAATTTTTCCAACAGCAAAATTTCAAAATTTTCGATTCTAATACATTCATATGTACATACGTTCATATGTTGGAACGAAAAATTTTAAAATCTTCAATTCTAATCCATTCATATATACATACACACATATATTCATATATACATTCATACACATATTTTTACATACATAAACTATTATTTTGTTTTTGACTAAACCTTTTCTTTATTTGAGAAATTAATTTTTGTAAGTTTACCCCCATGATATAATAATTATGCGTTTAAAATTTATTTCTATTTATTCTACAGTTTTGAATATTATTAAATTCATATAGAAAGCTTAAAAAAATTACTCAGTAAGCTTTAAAAAAAATATACATACTACATACATATTTATGTACTTAAAATTTTTGCGAATTTTTCCAAACTATTATAAGAATATTTTTTTGGAAATTTTCTTAAAACTTTTATATAACATGTATCAGTTATATATTAAAAAAAATAAAACACAAAATTTAAACAAAATAAAAAAAAAAATTTTTAAAATAATCCAAAAAAAGAAAAATACAACATCCAGGCAAGCATTGATCCAATAACCTTCTGGCTATGAGACTACCACGCTAACCACTAGGCTACGCAGTACCTTGAATTTCCCTTAATAATTCTATATTTTATTCATATATCGTATAACTCATCAAAAACCATCATATTTTACATTATATATATAGCTACTTCTCAGGTGGTAAAAAGTACGGGTACTTCTAGAAGGGCTAGAGACATGGGACAAAAGGCATTAGGTAGAGTTTTGCCTCTAGGGTCCCAGAAAAATCTGACATTGGAACCTTTTAGCCCCGAAAAAGCTCTATTTTAAGATTTTCTGAAAAAATTTTTGTATAACAAAAGCACGTTTTTCTTTTATACTTTTTATAATTAGAAACACAAACCAAGAAATAAATGATACGTTTTACGTTATTTTTATTATTAGAAACACAAACCGAGAAATAAATAATATTTGAAAATATAATGATCTCACATATTTTTGTTGCGGATAAACGAATTAATTTTAACGTAAATAAATGTCAATGTCAGCTTTTATCAGACATCAGATGTTTTGTGATATCTGAATATTAATATTTCATTTGTTATTGTTTTGAACATTACGTTTCGTCAGCAAGCTTTAAAAAAATATATGTACATACAGAATATATGTATGTACGTATGTAGTTAGAATTTTATTTTTATTGTTCCAAACGGAAAACTGTAAAATGCTAAATTTTAATACATTTATATATACATACATATATTTGAATAAAATTATTATTTTGTTTTTGCCTAAACCTTTTCTTTATTTAAAAAAATTACATTGATATGTACATTTATATATTTGAATACAATTATTATTTTATTTTAACCTAAACCTTTTCTTTATTTGAGAAATTTATTTCTATATGTTCACCCGCAGTTTTAAAAAAACTAGGTATACATTCATAATAACGTGTGTTTGTGTTAATAATTTTATTTATAATTTTTCCAACAGCAAAATTTCAAAATTTTCGATTCTAATACATTCATATGTACATACGTTCATATGTTGGAACGAAAAATTTCAAAATCTTCAATTCTAATCCATTCATATATACATACACACATATATTCATACATACATACATACATATATATGAATAAAATTATTATTTTGTTTTTGACTAAATCTTTTCTTTATTTGAAAAATTAATTTTTGTATGTTTACTCCCATGATTTAATAATTATGCGTTTAAAATTTATTTCTATATATTCTACAGTTTTGAATATTATTAAATTCATATAGAAAGCTTAAAAAAAATTACTCAGGAAGCTTTAAAAAAAATATACATACATACATATTTATGTACTTAAAATTTTTGCGAATTTTTTCAAACTATTATAAGAATATTTTTTTGGAAATTTTTTTTAAACTTTTATATAACATTTATCTGTTATATATTAAAAAAAAATAAAATACAAAATTTAAACAAAATAAAAAAAAAAAATTTTTAAAATAATCCAAAAAAAGAAAAATACAACATCCAGGCAAGCATTGATCCAATAACCTTCTGGCTATGAGACCACCACGCTATCCACTAGGCTACGCAGTACATTGAATTTCTCTTATTAATTCTATATTTTATTCATATTTCGTATAACTCTTCAAAAACCATCCTATTTTACATTATATATATATAGCTACTTCTCAGGTGGTAAAAAGTACGGGTACTTCTAGAAGGGCTAGAGACATGGCTCTAGGGTACCAGAAAAAGCAAGAATTCCACCTGCCCGCTCTCCCCCTTCACCCCTTCCAAAGATAGTTTGGTCCATTTTTTTACAAAATGGTACTACATCCTTATGGGGGTAATGTTTGTATAATTTTGATGGCATATATATTCGTAATAAGTTAAATTCTATAAGTGTGAGTTATAACAAGAAAACAAAAAATTAATAATATCTACATATAGTTTTATAGCATGTACGATTACATACACATTTACTTATATACATATGTATTCTTTTGCGATTTGCTACAAAGGTATAATCAATTATACTAAGGAACAATCGGAAAGTAATCGATACAGCATTGATATGCAATCATGTAAAAGACCTGTATGAAAATGTTTTAACAAAGTTTGGTGCCCAAAAATGCCAAAAATACGCATAGAAATCGTATGCAATACGTATTACCTTATATACGTTAGAATTGGTGTTAACTCATTCTACAGTCACGCGTTTTATTCGCATGTATTATAAACTTCAAATACATACGTGCATGAATTGTAGTTTATAATTAACAATAATTTATGGCTTAAAGTGTTTATTGTGAAAGGTATTTTACGATTTTATGCGACATAACTCAAAGTGAAGTTTTAAAATAAATTACTCAAAAGGTATTAGATTTCAGAGGAACTAATTATTTGTTTAATTATGTATTTTTGGGTAATTATTTCTCAGAACTTTTTTATTTTAAGTTTTAAGTTTTATCTTATTATTTATCAGGAAAAAACATATCTATATGTATATTATGGGTGTGTTTTTGAAGAAACAAAGTAAACTTAAAATATCTCAGCCACAGAATGGAACACAATTTCAAAACTACAGGCATCATACTTGCAAGGCTTGCAATGCAAGCACACACGACTAGTAATTATATATAACTATAACGCAGAACCATTTTGGCTACTTAAGTTCATAAATAAAGACAACATGAAAAAAGTAACAGAAATATTTCACCATACTTTTTAAGTGTTAATTTCATGATTCGTACACTAAATTCTTTGCTGATTTAATTTAGTTTATAAATATATTATGATATTAAAATATAACAATAACATTGTCCAAATATACTATATTCAAATGTAATGAGAATATGAAAATAAAACAAAAACTAATAAATTGTGCAGAAAAACGGTATACATTTTATACGATACGAATACGACATATGTGCGCAATTGAGAATTTCGTTTTGGTTTTTTCTTTTATAACATATTGTTCTTTTCATTTTCTTTTTGTGCATTATTTCTTTTGCAAGCGTTGGAGATCTTACTTATGCTAATATTTATAGGATTATTATCCGCCACAGTGACAGAACTTACTTCCATTACGATGATGTTGTGGTCAAATTAGTTAAGATTGACATGTGACAATGTTTCGATTTAAATTATTTGTAAAAAAATGATCAATCCAAGATCCGGATATTCTTCTCGTAATTTTTTTATTATTATATTTTTTGTTATATTACATAAAATAAATGCATCTTCATAAAATTCAAATAGTGATTAGATATATTAGTGTCATTTAATAAATTTATGTTAAAATCACCTATAACAAATACTGGTTTTGTGCAGTTTGTTTTCATTAGACATTTTTCAAAATTTTCAAAAAAATTTATGTATCTTGACGCAGTTTCCAATGGTGATCAATTTATAATGTGCTAATAAAATTAAAATTTTGTTTTTTTTTTTTATTATATCTATACCAAGAAAACTTTCGAAATTATCACTATAAGAATAAATTTGAGAGAATGGAAGTGTTTTATTAACAAAAATATCACAATCACATAAAATCGTTAAGGCGATTCAACTAACAAAAACGGGAATAATCCGTACTAATCTACACAACAAAGAAAAGATTTGATTTAAAACATACTTAAAATTAATTTGATATTAAATAACTTAGTTAATGCTGAAAAAGCACAACTTTGCTTTTATTTGCTTGCACAGCCTATACCCTTGTACCCGGCCGTTGTTTACTCTCCTAACTGCCGCTATTCCACAGATTAATTCTACTGGTTTTATTACAAAGATAGTTCGGATAATCACTATTAAGAATCCTGTTAAATAGTGTAATGCATTGCAGGTTTAGATATTCAACGAAGTAGCAATCGAGCAAAAGCTTCCTCTTGTCCGAGATCCTGTCAATTTTTTTTCTATTAACGGCAAATCTATTACAGGCATTGAAAATGATATTAAATATTTATTAAACTCAATCGCGGCGATAGAAGAGATCACGGCATCACAGTAGGAAAAGCGCGGCAGAAGTACCAACCAAAACAATGTAATCCTAGTCACCTCAGACAGACCGAAGAAATCCTCCAAAAAGTACCGAATTTTAAATAGAGTTGTATTAAGTTGATGTGATCATGCCAGTGAAATTTACTATTGAAAACAATACCAAGAAAGTCGTACGACCCATTCGGGCAGATGCAAATCAGTAGTATCAATATACCTATTGAAGATCACCATGGCCCGCATTTTACAGACAGTCACAAACCGCACCAAGATCGCTGTTCGTCAGCCGAATTCAATCAGACAATTCATTAAAGTGGCAAGAAAAATGTCGAAGGTAGTCAGGCAGTTCGTTTATAAATAAACAGAAAAGAGGAGAGTCCAAAATAGAGCCTAAGGAACCCCATATGTAGCAGAACATGTCCCATGGCTTCTGCGAAAACTATGCTGAAAGTCATAAAAAGATCACTACTCCGAGTATGAGCCGTGATATGATCATGAACAAAGATTTCAAAAACCTTCGATTAGTCCTACAAAATGCTGATTAGCCGAAGATCACTGACTGATGGAGAACTTTTTCCGATAACAGGAACCGCCTTGGCACCCTTCCAATACGTCGGATACCGAAATGTAGTCAATATAGTGTTGAAAAAATGTGTCAGAAAAGGAGTAACCACAAGAAGCACCTTTAGAAATTTAAAATGTCAATCATAGCCCTCAGCATTAGACTTTACCCGGCGAACTACAAGATAAACCTCATCAACAAACGCGCTCCTCAAAGAAAATCTATTAGCATAAATATCCGAATAATGCGAATCAGGAGGAACACGCTGTATACTTCTGAAATGCGAATTAATTTTGTCGGCCACCAATCAACCCCATATTGTTGAGCCTTCTGAGACTAAGTTTTTCAACCACATTCCAGAAGCTCTTATTTTTTTGATCGGGACGAAGTTTTTGCTCATAATATTCAGCTTTAGTCCTCCTTACAAGATAAGTAACCCTATTACCAAGCATAGTAAAATGATGTCTGCTGGCATTATCACTCAATCTCTTCCAAGACGTGTATGCTTCAGCCCTAAGCCCAATTAACTGAGCAACCCCTCGGAAATAATAGGGAATGTTATTCGAACGAGGTCGGGCTCAGCGAAGAGGCACATGCTCCTCATATAAAAGCCGAACGTAAAAGTGAATCAAGCCAAATTGCTCATCAACATAAACCGTAGAAAAATGTAATGCAAAGAAAGCGATGCACCATCATTAAGTAAATCCACTTAATAACTTCAATGGAACTATAGTCACCAATGAAAAAGAAACACGATTACAAGGAATATTTTAATACAGCTCCACAACGAATCCTTCAAAATACGAGAAAGAACATTTTCCACCAGGAAGCCAAAGGCTTTCAAATCTTGCCAGAACATACGAAAAGGAAAAATAAGGATCAACTTAGAATGCCTATACTAGCAGAAGCCAAACAACACTAAAGAGCTAGTCGAACTTTCTACAAACTTTCTTATAAATAGTAATTCTTATAAAAAGTAGTAATTATAAATTCGGATTGTACAGTTTATATCGTTTTGTCGTTTGAGCTAATTACCTACCTAGTTAACTCTATAACGCTATTAAACTAGTGCATTATATCATGCACTAGCCCTATACTCCTCCTACGAGTTAAGAAGGGAAAAAAAATAAAACAATTTTAAGAATTGTACAAAAAAATTTGTAAATTTTGAGATCTTATAAATTTTTTCTATGATCTTAGTGAGGGGAGTAATATGTAACTGATTGGTACGAGTTGTTGAATTTACTACAATTGCAGTTTTTTACTAGATTTTGGCATTCTATACTACTGCAAAGCCATTTTTACTACTTTTTTGCATTTATGCTAGGAAATGTAGTTATTTACATTCTTTTATAAAAATGTCGCTTGTATTTTTTCTACAAAAACACTTGTACAACAGAAAAAATCTGTCATTGAAATTTCATATACTGAAAACTTGCAGTTGTCATTTTCAATCTTAAAGGTGGGTACAATAAAGACATACGTTTATTCAAGTTTGTTTTGAATTTAATTCTGGGTCTGCGTCTGATCTCAGAGGGGCGGCATTAAAAATTTTCTGGCAGTAGAGATAAAATGCTAGTCTAAGGAGTGAATTACAAAAAAAAAACATTATTCAATATATTTTAGTGGGAACATGAAACCTGTATTAAACGAGACTGGATTTTATATAAACAAGTGGTTTCAAAATACTCTGGTCGTACAGAAACTTTACGGATGAAATAAAAGAGGCTTTTCATTATGATATTTTCACAACATATAATAAAATATCCGGACACGATGTCATTATAAATGATGGAACATTTTAATGCCAAAAATCACACGGAAAATTTTATTAAAAATTTAAAAGGGCTACAATTGTTCCACTCAAAAGGTAGTGAAAATGGCATATGCCTAATAAACTTTACCTCAGAGAATAATCTATGGATAAGTAGTGTTTTATTTCAACATAAAAGAATCCATAAAACTCGATTCTGGACGTTAAAACATAAAAATGTGAACTCGATTCTAGGCGTTAAAACATACAGAGGCGCCAATACTGGCTCGTATCACTACATCATTTTAATATAGAAAACACGATAATTTAGAAAGCGTATAGCAACAAAAAATTCCAATAAAAATGTGTTTAGAAGAACAATATGCGACACAGATAAGATTATCTCTAATGAAAATGCAAAATTAATACAATATAAAATTAATATAATATAGAACGCAAGATTAGAAACATTTCTGTAAACGATGTTCTCTCACAAAATTAGATATGTATTGTATATTTGAAACGATTTAAGAAGCAGCTACAGAGACCATTGGAGTTAAACCTAATGTGATGTAGAATGCAAACGAATCAATGAGATTAACAATGAAGCATTGAAGAAACAGCTAGCATGTAACACAAAAAGTAATAGACAAGATTACGAAAACAAAAGGAGAGAAAAATGAAACCTAACGAAAAGAAAGAATGGTTTGTATTGCAGCACTTTTCCCTTCAACAAGTGAAAATTCTGCTTTTAAATACAGTCTATGTATACCTATCACACTATTAAAATTATTTTCATTCATATACAAAACTATTTCTAGGATTGTATATATTGAGGATGATGCATATACGCAGTCTTTGAAATAAAGCAAGTATTAATATAAAGTGGGGTTAACATAATGCTCGATTTTAAGGTTTGATTGTGTGAGTTAAGAAAAATAATTATATTTTTAATGTCATGGAATTTACCGTTATCTTTTTGCGTTTATAGAAATTTTAAAAAGCTTGCGGTTTCGGAAATATAGGGTGTCAAAAATTCAAATTTTACAAATTTCAAGAGGCGGTCTAAAAGACCCTAAAATTTCAAGCTTTTAAAGGCTGGGGTCTAGAAGAAAACAACAATAAAAATTTGCAAAAAAAGGACTTTAGATAATGGTAAATTTGAACGACCATTTTGTTTTTGTAAAGTTTAGCTATAGTATACCGTGGTAGGGGAAGCAAGCCGCTGCCTTTCTGCGTTTGCAAAATTTCAAAAATGCTTATGGTTTCATTGCAACAAATAGTTAAAAAAGGCCATTTTTAGAGTTTTGGTGAGGTATAACTTCTAGAGGGGGGGAGATAGATAAAAATTTTGTTCTACGGAAGTAAGTTTGTAGTAAAGATCTATGTACATATAAAATTTCAGCTTTCCATCTTCAAGGATGTAGAAGTTTTGTAAACAAAAAAAGTGTCCACGGACGGACGGACAGAGTGAAACTAATAAGCACTTTTTTTTCAAAAAATTTTTGGAAAAGTGCTAAAAAAGGATATAAGAAAAAAGGTTCTTGATTTAAAAGAAAATTGTAAGATCCAAGCTAGAGGGTTTTATCAGCGAGTAAAATATCCAGCTACAGCATTTCAACCAAAGTATATCTATAAACAAGTAGTTCGACTCTGCGTTTACATCACATTAATGCAATCACTCACCAATATTTGTATACGAAAAATTCCCTTAGCTAAAATAGTTAAACAGTATACCTTGTTATTTTCATTTTTATACACATAAGAATTTTTGGGAGAGGAAAAAAGTACGCAAAAGATGTCTACCGGTTTTTTTATAATGTATTTTTAAAAGCGGGAGTTATTTATTTTTTCGTATATAAAGTATAAGAAAAAATATTAAGAATTTTAAAAGCGGGAGTTTTTTTTCTGTAACTTATTCCAGTACAAGGTGGTAGAAATGGTGTATCCATATTATAAAAGCGAAGCGATTTAAAAACAAAATTTAACTATTAAAATAAAAAAAAAATTATAATTTACATATTATATGTATATAATTTGGAAAAGACAAATAATATTAACAAAAAACAAAATTTGTAATTAGCAATTACAAATGTCATTATATTTATTGAACTATGAATTTTTTTATTTTTATTTCATTGAAATCAGCTCGAAACTTAAGCTGCGTTTTTACTATGTTAACGTAAAAGCCCAAAAGTGACGTTTAGCTTCTAAATTTATCATTATAACATTTCAAGTCAAATAAGTGACTTGAGTGAAGCCAGCTTCAGGTCAAGTAATGTTTATATAGGCAATAATAAGTTTGCAGCAGCCACATAAATGGAGTACATAAATATTACACATCATATTGTGTATCTACCTTGAATAGTTATGTACCGTACCTATGTTCAGTTCAATGTTTTTGATTTATTCGTTCGTTTAGAATATTTTGTTTCTTTCATGCCTACACAACTCTTATTACCATCTATTTCTAAAAAAAAAATGGAATATTTTAAGATTTTGGAAGTGGCAAGCAAACGAAAAATAACGGAGTCGAACTACTTATTAATAGATATACTTTGCTTTCAACCAAGGCTAAATATATGCAAGAACAAGAATGGAGAATTGATAATGGAAGAAGAGAAGATATTAGAAAGATGGCGCGAACATTTCCAGAAGACATTAAACAAACCAGATACCTTTACAAACAGTTGAAAAAATCATAAACCAGCCAACATAGTCGGACTAAATTGATTGTAGGATCAAAAACAAAGGAAATTCAAGCGCCTGTGACAGCAGCCCCCGATAGTTACTCTATAAAGGCTCTGAAGCTATAACCATTTATTTTCATGCAGGATAAATCTGGTACCCTTTTTTGTCAACAGATTGTATCTTGAAAGCAAGTATAGCTGTACGCCTCTACCCTCCCATCCATAGAATTTTTTGATGAAAATTTATGGAAAAAACTCTGTATATAGTCTAATCCAGACTAGGATAGAAATGAAAAAAAAATGTTCTTCCCTTTAGTCCGACAAACGTAGTTTTTTATAATTTTTTTTATTGTATATTACTTGTTTATATGCAAATAACCAAAACATTTTTCACATTATTCAATCTTCAATTTTTTGTCACACCACGTCAGCTGTTAATGCTACCGACCTTTTAGGATTGTGTGTAGAGGCGATAAAAATGCTTTTACACTCGACTATCAGAAAGCCATATTTGAAGTAACTTGATATGGTATTTTTTTCACGTCAGTAACGCAACTAACAAAATATGGGTACATAATAATTATTACCATTCCTTTAAAGTAGCACCCTGTTGCCCAATTTCTACATCAAAATTCCATGTAAAAACTAAAAAATTAATGAAATTGATCGCTATATCTTTTTGTAAATTAATTTACGTTACCAGCATGCGTTTGCATCTACCTACCAGTAACTAATGGTCAAAAGTTTACAAAAATCATTCGGAATTATTTGAACGCCTAATTTACACTTATTTGTTTTTCGAAAACCCATCTTATATAATTCGAGTCGCTTAACGTTACTTTGAAAACTTTTTTTAAGATACGACACAAAACGTAATACACAATTAAAATTTTCGTTTTTTTAAAATTATAATGTTTGATAATTTCTTCTTCATTACATTGGCAGTAGGAAAACAATATGGCAATTCTACTGATTCCATATGTCTAATCATTTCTTTAACTAGACAGATTAGCGTTGGCTAAAACATTTTAGATTCAAATAATCAATTTGAAAGATTTGAGAAAAAATTTAATTCTAGCAATTTTATTATTCTTATAAATTTTAGTTTACTAGAAGAATCCAAGAATGAAGTTGCTTATATAGAGATTTTCAAGTATTTCAGCGAAAGGTAAGGATCTTTAAAAGCTTGAGAAAATATAGTCACAGTATAGAAAGGCCATATTATTTAATAAGAGTAGTCCTACACTATGGTGATGATTAAATTTTTGTTTGGTGTTGATGATAACCCCAAAGTACTATGCTAGTGCTCCCGGTACTGCTTTTTTGAGACAAAATGCTTCTAAAAAACAAGTTGAAAATAACAGAACTGATTACATCAGTCTTTAACCTTTGTTATCCAACGCCAAAGCTCATCTTCACGAGGTACCCACTCTTTAAATGAGCAACCTTTATGAAGGAATTGGTACCCAAGCCAGTTGGCGTAGTATGGGTCAGTGAACAAACAAGTGCAGTGGCTAAATCCAGAAGCTTCTAATGCAGAAGGGACGACTTCCTGGTTTGCGTCTGATCTCAGAGGGGCGGCATTAAAAATTTTCTGGCAGTAGAGATAAAATGCTAGTCCAAGGAGTGAATTACAAAAAAAACATTCATTCAATATATTTTAGTGGGAACATGAAACCTGGATTAAACGAGACTGGATTTTATATAAACAAGTGGTTTCAAAATACTATGGTCGTACAGAAACTTTACGGGTGTTTAGAAGAACAATATGCGACACAGATAAGATTATCTCTAATGAAAATGCAAAATTAATACAATATAAAATTAATATAATATAGAACGCAAGATTAGAAACATTTCTGTAAACGATGTTCTCTCACAAAATTGGATATGTATTGTATATTTGAAACGATTAAAGAAGCAGCTACAGAGACCATTGGAGTTAAACCTAATGTGATGTAGAATGCAAACGAATCAATGAGATTAACAATGAAGCATTGAAGAAACAGCTAGCATGTAACACAAAAAGTAATAGACAAGATTACGAAAACAAAAGGAGAGAAAAATGAAACCTAACGAAAAGAAAGAATGGTTTGTATTGCAGCACTTTCCCCTTCAACAACTGAAAATTCTGCTTTTAAATACAGTCTATGTATACCTATCACACTATTAAAATTATTTTCATTCATATACAAAACTATTTCTAGGATTGCATATATTTAGGATGATGCATATATGCAGTCTTTGAAATAAAGCAAGTATTAATATAAAGTGGGGTTAACATAATGCTCGATTTTAAGGTTTGATTGTGTGAGTTAAGAAAAATAATTATATTTTTTAATGTCATGGAATTTACCGTTATCTTTTTGCGTTTATAGAAATTTGAAAAAGCTTGCTTTTCAAGCTTTTACAGGCTGGGGTCTAGAAGAAAACAACATTAAAAATTTGCAAAAAAAGGACTTTAGATAATGGTAAATTTGAACGACCATTTTGTTTTTGTAAAGTTTAGCTATAGTATACCGTGCTAGGGGAACCGAGCCGCTGCCTTTCTGCGTTTGCAAAATTTCAAAAATGCTTATGGTTTCATTGCAACATATAGTTAAAAAAGGCCATTTTTAGAGTTTTGGTGAGGTATAACTTCTAGAGGGGGGAGATAGATAAAAATTTTGTTCTACGGAAGTAAGTTTGTATTAAAGATCTATGTACATATAAAATTTCAGCTTTCCATCTTCAAGGATGTAGAAGTTTTGTAAACAAAAAAAGTGTCCACGGACGAACGGACGGACGGACAAAGTGAAACTAATAAGCACTTTTTTTCAAAAAATTTGTATATTAGGATATAAGAAAAAAGGTTCTTGATTAAAAAGAAAATTGTAAGAGCCAAGCTAGAGGGTTTTATCAGCGAGTAAAATATCCAACTACAGCATTTCAACCAAAGTATATCTATAAACAAGTAGTTCGACTCTGCGTTTACATCACACTAATGCAATCACTCACCAATATTTGTATACGAAAAATTCCCTTAGCTAAAATAGTTAAACAGTATACCTTGTTATTTTCATTTTTATACACATAGGAATTTTTGGGAGAGGAAAAAAGTACGCAATAGATGTCTACCGGTTTTTTATAATGTATTTTTAAAAGCGGGAGTTATTTATTTTTTCGTATATAAAGTATAGGAAAAAATATTAAGAATTTTAAAAGCGGGAAGTTTTTTTTCTGTAACTTATTCCAGTACAAGGTGGTGGAAATGGTGTATCCATATTATAAAAGCAAAGCGATTTAAAAACAAAATTTAACTATTAAAATAAAAAAAAATTATAATTTACATATTATATGTATATAATTTGGAAAAGACAAATAATATTAACAAAAAACAAAATTTGTAATTAGCAATTACAAATGTCATTATATTTATTGAACTATGAATTTTTTTATTTTTATTTCATTGAAATCAGCTCGAAACTTAAGCTGCGTTTTTACTATGTTAACGTAAAAGCCCAAAAGCGACGTTTAGCTTCTAAATTTATCATTATAACATTTCAAGTCAAATAAGTGACTTGAGTGAAGCCAGCTTCAGGTCAAGTAATATTTATATAGGCAATAATAAGTTTGAAGCAGCCATATAAACGGAGTACATAAATATTAAACATCATATTGTGTATCTACCTTGAATAGTTATGTACCGTACCTATGTTCAGTTCAATGTTTTTGATACATTCGTTCGTTTAGAATATTTTGTTACTTTCTTGCCTACACAACTCTTATTGCCATCTATTTCTAAAAAAAAATGGAATATTTTAAGATTTTGGAAGTGGCAAGCAAACGAAAAATAACGGAGTCGAACTACTTATTAATAGATATACTTTGCTTTCAATCAAGGCTACCTTGAATAGTTATGTACCGTACCTATGTTCAGTTCAATGTTTTTGATACATTCGTTCGTTTAGAATATTTTGTTACTTTCATGCCTACACAACTCTTATTACCATCTATTTCTAAAAAAAAAATGGAATATTTTAGGATTTTGGAAGTGGCAAGCAAACGAAAAATAACGGAGTCGAACTACTTATTAATAGATATACTTTGCTTTCAACCAAGGCTAAATATATGCAAAAACAAGAATGGAGAATTGATAATGGAAGAAGAGAAGATATTAGAAAGATGGCGCGAACATTTTCAGAAGACATTAAACAAACCAGATACCTTTACAAACAGCTGGAAAAATCATAAACCAGCCAATATAGTCGGACTAAATTGATTGTAGGATCAAAAACAAAGGAAATTCAAGCGCCTGCGACAGCAGCCCCCGATAGTTACTCTATAAAGGCTCTGAAGTTAACAATTTATTTTCATGCAGGATAAATCTGGTACCCTTTTTTGTCAACAGATTGTATCTTGAAAGCAAGTATAGCTGTACGCCTCTACCCTCCCATCCATAGAATTTTTTGATGAAAATTTATGGAAAAAACTCTGTATATAGTCTAATCCAGACTAGGATAGAAATGAAAAAAAAATGTTCTTCTCTTTAGTCCGACAAACATAGTTTTTTATAATTTTTTTTATTGTATATTACTTGTTTATATGCAAATAACCAAAACATTTTTCACATCATTCAATCTTCAATTTTTTGTCACATCACGTCAGCTGTTAATGCTACCGACCTTTTAGGATTGTGTGTAGAGGCGATAAAAATGCTTTTACACTCGACTATCAGAAAGCCATATTTGAAGTAACGTGATATGGTATTTTTTTCACGTCAGTGACGTAACTAACAAAATATGGGTACATAATAATTATTACCATTCCTTTAAAGTAGCAGTCTGTTGCCCAATTTCTACATCAAAATTCCATGCAAAAACTAAAAAATTAACGAAATTGATCGCTAAATCTATTTGTAAATTAATTAACGTTACCAGCATGCGTTTGCATCTACCTACTAGTAACTAATGGTCAAAAGTTTACAAAAATCATTCGGAATTATTTGAACGCCTAATTTACACTTATTTGTTTTTCGAAAACCCATCTTATATAATTCGAGTCGCTTAACGTTATTTTGAAAACTTTTTTTAAGATACGACTTAGAACGTAATACACAATTAAAATTTTCGTTTTTTTACCATGCTGACATTGTAATAAATCACAATAAAAATTTAATTATCATATATAACACAATAGTAATAAAGTAACGAACAATGAGCAATTTTCTACTTCAAAATTCAAATTAATTATTTATGTTGTTATTCAAATTAAATAAAAGATGTATATTTATATTGTATGATAGAAGTGACCAATGAATAAGTCGTATTAAACTTTTATTCATGTTCATCTACTTCATATGTAACATTACTGATGTGAATACAAACGTGAATTTGTACTGGAAAAATGTTTCACCTTGTTTTGTTAGTGCGTCTTCCTGTAACTCTTTTTTCCAGGTTTTAGTTTCTACCAAATGTGCAGAAACTTGGTTGAAAACTTAAAATATCTGACTCTTAATACAAGATTAGATAACGTACTGCTTTGAAATTAATAAGTTAAACCAAATCAGATTAACGGAGCTATTACAGTTCGCGAAGCGAATGTCAATATTCTCCAATTCGCAAGTAATAATGTAGTCAAAACTGAGTGGAAACTGGAAGAATAAATATCGGTCTGTCTGTATAAGAAAGTTTTTTAAAACTTTAAAGTTTTTGTATAAGTTTTGCTTAAGTTTAAGATTTTTGCATGCAAAGCGTCTGGGATAATACTTTTTGAACAAAAATGAGAGAAAATAATGAAGTTTTCATTTTCTCAATGTATAAAGTTTTTTCAAGTTTTGTAAAGTAAAATTCAGTGTTATAAAAACTTTTAAAATCCTACAGCTGTCGAAACATATGTGTTTCTTGATTATGTCGAAAGGCTTTATTTATAGAAAGGAGCAATTATTGCATTAATCCAGATCATCGAGGGAGAGAGCATCAGTATCAACGAAGGGATAGCAGTCCTCATCAAAAAACAACAGGGAACAGCATTACACAGGCAGTAAGTCATCGGAGATCTACAAGAATGAACAACATGACAAAAAGACCAGGGATGAAGAATCAACAGCAGATCCGTTTAAAAATAGCAGAATGATAGATCGCCTACGTTCACTCCTGGTGCCATAAAAATACAATAACCGAAACAGATTCTCAAGAAACAGAACATTCTCAATAAAAAATTAGAATTAAAAACTATATTAAAGTTAAAAAATATAGATATATGTCTTGTGTCAGAATGCCACAATTGCAGTGAAATGAAACGACTTTAACGCTGCGGCTTAGAAATTTTAGTTCTAGTGTAGAACATTCAGCGCAGCGTACGTAAACGAAAAGCCCCTATTATTAGTGTAATAGGCACATTACTTATTAATTAAACAACTTCACGTTGTTCTAGTAATTCAACAACGATCGAAGGTTTTAGTGGCCTTAAAGTGGCACAGTATTTCAACTCGTACACCGGTAAGCGGCCTATGAATTCTCTGTCGATGATTTCTTCTGATGAAAAAAAAAATTTTTAATTTCTTTTAAGTTTTATTTTTTCACTAATAGTCAAGGTTTTTAAACTTTTATCGCACATATTCAATATTTTTAATTTATTCTTTTACAAATATAGTTCATTCGCAAAAAAGCAGAAAGCATTTAAAACCCGTTTCATTAAAAAAAATCTGATGTGATCAGCACATAACCGACCGCATCGTGTATTGTCTAGTTAAATGAAAGTGTTGCAGAATATTATAAAAATGTCTGTTAAATACTTCTTTCCAATTTTTAGGACATTAGTAAGCTTATAGTTAACATACTAAGAAAAATGTAAATTTGGCTCTTAGTAGAGTTTCGCTTTGTGCTACCCGAATTCCCTGAAATGCTCGCCAGTTAGTTTCGGTAACAACCAGAACTCAAATATCAAATTTCAAGAAATTCCATCAATTTGTTCTGTGGATATGGTGAAAAATGTAAAATCGGCCCGCAAATCAGTTCTCGAGCCCTGATCTTTCCAAAAAAGTTATATGTTCATTGCTTTAATATGAGGAATTCATATATTAAATTTCAATGAAATCGGTTATTTCTCTTTATATACACAAAAGTGTATGTTTGGCCCGTAGTAAACGTCTAGTTGACGATGCCTGATCTTTCCAAAAAATTTACATCTTCATTGTTTTAATACGGGGAATTCATATATTAAATTTCAATGAAATCGGTTGATTATTTCTCTTTATATACACAAAAATGTATATTTGGCCCGTAGTAAACGCCCAGTTGCTGATGCCTGATTTCTTCCAAAAGTAAGGAATTTTTGCGGACGGTCGAGCTGAGCTTATATATAAAATTTCAAGTAAATCGGTTGAATATTTTCTTCAAAATGTTCAAAAATGTAAAACAGGCCCGCTAAAAAGTGCAGTTCCCGAGGCCTGATATATACCAAAAGTTGATCGATCCGTGCCATGATGGAAACAAACTTACATATAAAATTTCATCAAAATCGGTTCAGCCGAACTTGAGATACACGCGTGCACACACAGCCCGACAGACGGACAGACCGACAGACCGACAGGTTGCTAAAAATTGTTTATTTACACTTCCCTACTATGGAGAAGTACGTTCCCGCCGAAAACTCGATATGCAAAATTTGTTGCCATCACATAACCTACCTATGTTTACACAATACGGTCGGTAAAAAACTATTACTTTTGACAACCTTAAATGTCAGCTATTTGTCAGTTATGACAATACGCTCTCTATGAACACACTCTGCGTTCATTTACTAAGAAAAAAATTATTGTATTTTGTAGAAGTATCTATAATATATCTCTAAAAAAAAATTTTAAATTTTAAAGAAACAAAATTTTTTGAAAATATTTTTATAACCTACATTATTCACTTTGACTTTTCCAATAACTTCAAAAGTCCATAAACTATATGAACAGAAAGTAGCAGAAAATTTTTGAAGCCAGCATAGAATACGATTTAAAAGCTGCAACATAAAAGTTGTTGCCAGCATAAACCAAAAAGTAATCATTTTTCCCCCCGCCCCCCGCAATTTTTTATAAATTTTCTCTACAAATCATACAAATTTTTCAATATTTTGTTCTTTTTTTGCTTGCTAAGAGATATTTAAAATTTTATAATTGGTAATGCTAATTTTCATAAAATATTTATATTTCGTTACACAATTCGTCAAAATTTGACAAAAAAAAAAACAGCTCCGACTGATAGAAATATAGGTCTGGACCTTTAGAGAGAGTGACAGTTCACAGCTGACAAATTTACACTTATTCTTATGGAATCTATAGAGGGCACTTTTTAACACCATAAGTCTCCCACAAGATCAGTCTTTTTAAATTTTGCTTTTTAAATTAAAAGTTAAAATTCAATCTTTTTTAAAATTCTCAGCGAGTTCTTAATATATTTTTTAGTAGCGTAACTTGATTTGCAATTCGCCAATGTTTTGGTACTATGTATGTAACAAAATCGCAGAGCAAAAAATTTTAACTGTAAGCAATTCTTAAAAATAATTCTTAAAAATTATTGTTTTTGATATTTCTTAGTTTTTTTAAAGTAAACATTTAACTATTTTAAAATAGCTTGTTCGTTTTTTAATGAAATGAATTGCAAAAGATTTTTAGCAGGTAGGTTAAGATTTAAATATTTAAAAGGCGAAATGTCGAGAAAAGTGAAGCGAAACAAATTTGGCATAATGCATGAATTTTACCATCTTCGTAATTTGGGAATTGTGGCCTATAATTTATTATAATTTTAATTAGAAAAATTTAGTTAAATGCAATAAATTTGAAATGCAAGTTTTTCTTTAATTTATTAAAGCAAAATAGATGTAACACTTATATTGTTTAGTTTTATTTTTTTCAAACTTAGACTTCCGCAATAAGATTCTGATTGATCGCACCTGAGTGCGATGACCTGCAAAAATTGAGATGATCAAAAATGACTATCCTGAAAAGTTTTACAAAACGAGCCAACGTGATGGTTCTCTTATCACCTCTAATTATCACGTTTACCACTACTGGAATAATACATAGCCGAGATAGTATCACTTCCTGTAATATGACTACCAGAAAATGGGTGATAGACGTAATAGTATTACTTCATGCGATATTTACGTGCGATAAAATTACCAGAATGTAGGTGACTGTTTCCCTCACCACGAGTTTCCGTATGGGCAAAATGTATGAATCATGAACTTTTACCTTTTGATAAGCATTAAGTTTTCTGTAGACAATTAAATTATGAATTCAATACTTTAATTGAATCATCGAATAAGTAAATAAGTCATCTGCAGTTCTATATACTGAAGGAGTGTATGTAATCCTTGCAGAAACTGCAATTAAATACATATGTTAAAAGTATGTATGTATGTATTTAAACAATTTTTTAACACACTGGATTTGGGTCATTTGGTAGATGCTGTATTAGTTAATTGCACTCAGTGAGCTTTTCATGTGAAGTCGATCATGTAGATACAAAATTATACTGCATTGTTATGTAGAAATTATTGCACTTGATTAATTAGTATTATTTTGTAACGCCAATTTACATGATATTAAATAAATAAAAAAAATACTTAAATTTATTAATATATAGTTTTCTTCCCTTATTTAGAGATAAAATTTGGTAGAATTTTTTCTTAAAAATTTCAAACAAATAAATTTCTAATTCGTTGGCAAGGAGCATCTTTGTTTCTACCCCGCTTGATAAATCATATCTTGCAAAAAAAACAACACAGTAAAGCCAAAAACATCAGGTAAGTCTCTTTCTTTATTCCCAACTTTCTCAAATTGAAATTGATAATTTTTTTTTTCTCCTGAAAAAGTAAGCGACGCAGGTATAAATATTAAAAAAAGGAAGTTTTATGTTTTCACTTATATAAAATATAATTTATTAAATTATAAAAAATATAAAAACTGTAAAAAACTGTAAAAACTTATAAAAAATGTATAAGAAATTAAAAAAAGAACAAATTTTTTTGTATAAAGGAAAAAGTGCATAGTTTCAAATTTTTGCTCCCATTTAAAAACCAAGCCAATTTGAAAAAGCAAAGCAACTAAAGAGAGTAGGATTTAACCGGATTTTCGATTCAATGGTTGCAAAACACATTTAGGAAACGGGTCACACAATCACAGAAGATAACTTAAAGGTATTAAAGGAGGTAAAAGGAAAACACAGGAGAGAAGTTCATGAAAGCATGCAGATATACAAATCAAACAAGGACTGCCTACTGAACATGGACGAAGGTAACGCGGCTACTTAGCTCTTTAAATTAATTATTTGGCCAGTTTTAAGGTTTAAAACAGGTATAAATTTTTTTTGTAAATAATAACAAAGAAAAATAAATAAATAAATAATCAAATTCTAGATTAAGTCAGGTAGATAATTATATTAAGTCAGGTATAATATTCCTAATTTTAATAGATTTCAATTTTTATTGTTTGTTATCTTAATTAGAAGGAAATCAGCTTTGATAAAGTGCGTATGTAGCGGACAAAATATATTAGCAAAAAATAAAAAAGTATTTTATTCCGAATAAAAGGAAGTTTTCTTTTCATACCAATAAAAAAAGAAAAAGAAAAAAATAATAAGAAATATAACACGATCAGTGGCATTTAAAAAAAAAAACAGGAACAAATTCAAAAATTCGTAATATTTCGTAAAAATAAATTGAATATTGGGACTTCTTAGATATAAAGACATTACATTAATATTATTGTATACAGATTTGTTGCAGAACTTTTTTATTTTTGTGTTATGTTTATTTTCTCATAAGCTTAATAAACCTGTTATGCAGGGCAGAGGCGATAATATTCGTTTTTGTATAATTTATTATACAATAATATATGTTATTATATCATTGTTTTGTTTATCATTTTCTACAAAATTAATAAAATCAGCAAAGGAAAATAATTCGTGCATGAATCGTATTAACGCGTATGAAATAAAGTAAGCACCCAAAAAAGTTTTTTTTTATGTTTGATTTTACTCATAAATGTAAGTAGCCAAAAAAGATTTTATGCACTTACATATACTCGTATTATGTTATAATTGAAAAATAATCCAGTGAGCAAATCTAAAATGCCAAAAATGGTGAACAAAAGGAAACCTATATGCGTTGAATCATTGTTGAACATACTCGTAGAACTATAAGTAACATACTAACGTAACTATAAGTAACGCAGAGATAAATTTGATTTAAAATTGTTTTTAAAAATTTGTTTTCAAAAATATTTGAAATTAGTGCGATTCGCACTAGGGGCTTCTGGTATATTTTATAATATGTATTTTCGAATAAATTGGAAATCTTCATGATTTGGGATGTTTGAAAAATAAAAACGATTAAATACAAAATATATACAGAATTTATTTTATTTCATTTAAATAATAACAAAATTAAATTGCATGTTCTTACAAACTAGAATAATAAATTACAGGTAGCAAAAAATTTTTTAGGTAAAACAAAAATAGTAAATACATAAAATTCCTGTTTTTAAAAAAAAAATTTAAATTTACTTTTTTATTAACTAAAGACTTTTTTTATTAACTATTTTTCTTAGACTTACTTACTTATTTTCATTTACTTACGTATTAAACTTTTATCTAACAAATGCTAAAGTAATTTTAGGTACATATTATGTAAATGTAAAATAATATTTAATTAAGTTTGAATGTGATACATTAATATTAAAAACCAGATTATGCAAATGGTTTCCACACGAAATTAATTATTTACGTTTCGAAAAGTTGCCTACATAGATAAGAAAATATTCCAAAATAAAAAAAGTGATGCTTTTATAGATTTATTTCTTTGTTTGTTTCAAAATTTCTAGAATTTCCTTCAAAAATGTTTTGAGTTTTAAATTTAAGAAGGTCAGTAACATTTACCAACGACGCCTAAAAACAACTTTTTTTAAGGGTCTTTAATAGGAAAAATATTATTTTCAATATTACGAAGAATGTGGTCGGTAAACAACGCTTTTTTTTTCTTTTAAAAAAATAACAATAATTAAAGAATGTTAGAATCAAGAATTTAAGAGTTTACGGAAAAGCTATAAAATTAAAGTTATATAGAAAACTACGAGAATGGTAACCCAGCTGATCCTAGGAAAAAAAATTTGTATATTACTTCACCTTCGCAATCATATGTTGTTTTATATATTTTGCCTTTTTTTCTGTTTTTCGTTTTTATATTTTGATGTATAGCAGAAACTAAAATCTGGTGCAGACTTCAACGAAGCCCAATGGGTGGGCCTGGCAAAAATGAGAAAATCGTAAAATTTTTCATATCTAAAAATTTTACACTAGATTGGATGTTTCTTAAACATATGGGTCTTTGGTTTTACGTAGAAAAAAAATTAAGCTAACATAAAGAGATTATCAAAGTGTCTTTGACAAATAAAAATGTAGTTTTGCGTATTTCCATTTCTGAAAAATATTAAAATAGAGAAAAAAGTTTCTTTGAATTTGAAAAAATATAATTTTAATTATATGTATTATTTAAAAAAAATAACTGTATAAACTAAACTAGAAAGGTTAAAGATTGTACTAAAGAAATAAGTAAGAGATACAAGTACCGAATTGAAATATTTTTTGGTTAGATGTCGCTACGTACACTGAAATAAAATTTTTCAGAAACTGAAAATTAATAAAGTTAGGTCAAACCAATGGTTTGTGTTGTAGCACTTTTCTCTTTATTTCACACTATTAAAATTATTTGCATATATTTAGAATGAACGATTTATGTAATCTTTAAAATAAAGCAAAAATTAATTTCAAGAGCGCTTAACAAAATGCTCGATTTTAATGGTTAATTGTGTGAGTTAAGAAAAATAATTATATTTTTTAATGACATGGAATTTACCGTTAGCTTTTTGTGTTTTTAAAAATTTGAAGAAGCTTGCGGTTTCGGAAATATAAGGCGTCCAAAATTCAAATTTTACAAATTTCAAGAGGCGATAACTTGAGAGGAGTGGAGATGTAAATAAATTTTATTCTAGAAAAATAAACTACTCGTATTTATTAACGTCTAAAAGCTGCTAAAATTTCAGGCTCCTACATCCAGGGATCTTGAAGAAAAACGTCTTCCAAAATTTGCAAAAAACGGATTTTGTATAACGGTAAATTTGAACGGTCAATTTGTTTTTCTAAAGTTTAACTATAGTATGTCGCGATAGCAAAAGCAAGCCCTGCCTTCCTGCGTTTGCAAAATTTGAAAAATGCTTACGGTTTCACCGCAACAAATTGTTAAAAAATGGCAGCTAAAATGACATTTTGGTGGGTATAACTTCTAGAGGGGGGGAAGTAGGTAAAAATTTTGTTCTACGGAAATAAGTTTCTAGAAAAGATCTATGCACATATTAAATTTCAGCTTTCTATCTTTAAGGATGTAGAAATTTTGTAAACATGTCCACGGACGGAAAGAGTGAAACTAATAAATACTTTTTTTTCAAAAATTTTTTGGAAAAGGGCTAAAAAGGAACTTTTTTTCTTTTAGAAACAAAATAAACATTAAAACGTAAAAAAAAAAATTTAAAAAAAAAATTTGAATTTTTATATTTTGAGGATTTAAAAAAAATATTTAAAAAATATTAAAAACGATGTTGATGAATTTGATACTAATTTTTAATTTTAAAAATGATGTTGATAATTTTGTCTTTAATTTATTCAATGTTCTTATTTATAACCCATATAAGTTCATATTCTTAACCTAAGTGCTTAAGAGTTTCCCTCTGTCCTTCCATCCCTCCGTGGACCCGTTCGCAAATCTTCTACACCCTTGAAGAAAGCCGAAATTTCTTAATATATAAATGTATCTTTACTAGAAAGTCGCCAAAACACAGAAGAAAAGTTTGAGCTATCTGGCAGTTTCCTCTAAAAGTTATAAGCTTTCAAAGAGCCATTTTAGAGAAACCGTAAACATTTAAATGCAAAACGGTTACGGGTGGGTGCAGAAGTCTGAAACTTTTCTGGCTTTTTGATACTAATAAAAAATTTTTTCCAACCCTAAATTCTCGCAAGTTTTCGCCTCTCCAAATTTGTAAAAGCCGCATTTTTGACAGCATATATTTCCGAAACTGCAAGTTTTTTCAAATATCTGTGAAAGAAAGCTAATAATAAATGACGCAATCAACCTTTGAAATCGAACATTATGTGTACGCCTCTATTTTTTTTAAACAATATGTTCACTTGGAAAATTGCTGCTTTACAAACCATTAAAAGTTTGAACAACTTTCTTAATTTTGTTAGCTATTTTTAATAAAAAATCTATTCGATTTGTAAATAATTTATTTTATTCATAAAAAACAAATATCTATGTGTGCTTGCCTACTTATATGTGTGAGTACTTTTAATAATAAAAGAAACGAGAAAAAATAGAGTTGACCGCGTCAACTCTGTCATAACCTTACAAATTTGTTATCATATGTGCGAATAAATAAGCTTTAATAGTTTTTGAGATATAGCCAAATAACTGTTGAAATTGTATGGAAGCCACCAGAAGCAGCCAACCAATTTCAACGACTTTTATCAAACACATTGGCCCTACAAATATATTCGTTTGTTTGAAATTTCAATACCATAGCTTTTATAGTTTCTGAGATATAGCCAAATAACTTTTGAAGTTGTACGGCAGCTACCACAAGGAGCCAAACATTTTCAACGACATTTATTAAACACATTGGCCCTACCAATATATTCGCTTGCGTGAAATTTCAATATCATAGCTTTTATAGTATCTGAGATATAACCAACTTTTATTAGACACATTGGTCCTACTTATGTATTCGCTTGTGTGAAATTTCAATGCCACAGCCTTTATAGTTTCCGATATATATCCAAATAAATTTTGAAGTTATATGGCAGCTTCCCGAACCAGTACCTCGATCATATCCAATTTAAATAGGATTCTAGTACTTACTATAATAAATCATTTGTCAAAATTTCGTAAACTTAGCTCAATTAGTTTTTGAGTTATCATTTGGACGAACGGACAGACGGACAGATAAAGCTAATTCGATTCAGAATTCGACACTGATCAAAAACATACACTTGAGTCTATATCTCAGACCATTATTTTTTAGCGTTACAAACGGTAAGCAAATTTAGTATGCCCTTCGAACATAGGTTCGTATCACGTATGGATATAAACATAGTATCCTTTAAAAAAACAAATGTTTTGTTTTTAAACTGAAAAGTAAAAATTTTTCATCCAAAAACTGAAAAGTAGAGTTTAAAAAAATGAAAAGTAGAAAAATAAAATGTTCTTGTGTTTTTGTATAAATTTCTAAGTCTATAAAATAGTTTCTGATTATACTTCATCATAATCTGTTATTTACCAAGTCATGAATAAAATGAAAGTGAAAAAAAAAGGTACAAAATGCAACAAAATCATAAACCAGAAAATGTATAAATTTCGTTAAACTTTGATGAACAATTTTTTTCCTTACTTCGAGCGTGAATATAAATATAGCATTTTTTTTTTTTAATTTGAAAATATTTATCACTTTACTTTATTAGTATTACACTTATTTAGAAAATAATAAAAAATTTTATTAGCACAATCAATATTTTTCTTTTAATTTGATATTACGGCTACACTTTCTAAAGTTAGAAAAGTAAACAAAACAAACCACTTCTTCACTTACGTATATTTTGTTATTTATTGCACTTTTTTATTGGTTTTTGCCACTGAAAATCCTATTTTTATTTAAAGAATAAAAATTATTTAACAAAAACTAGAAATATTTTTTTTTCGAAAACAAAAAAATATTTTTTTTTTTCAAATTTTGACAAATTGTCTAACAAAACACAAATATCTTTTGAAAAACTGTATTACCAAGCATCCAAATTTAAAATATTCCCTAGCAACCACAATATGGAAAAATGAAAAATCTGTATGATTTGTGTAGAGAAATATTTTTTAAAATAAATGAAAATTTTTATACTAGGAATTACTTAGTGGACAAAATAAAAACAAATGGTTTCTATGTTGGCCCCAAAAACTTTCTGCTACTCTATGTCTATAATACAATGTGCCCAAGGTGATATTTTTCAAAATTCTTAAGTAAAATTGTCAAATAAAACTAATAATTAGAAATCTTTTAACTTATGTTGTGTATAATTTTTTTAAAAATTTGTACATATGTTCATTTTCAAGGATCTTGTGATATTAAAATACGCTACGTACATATATGTATATAATTTAAATTTTATAAAATAAATTTATTCAAAAAGAAAAAAAAATTAATGAGTTGTGTGAGTTTATCTGTAACTGAGTTTTGTACAGATATTTCAAATAAATAAATATTGAATCAAAGATATTGTTTTAATCTTATCTTTTTAGCATTATGTTGTACATAATTTAAATAGAAGTCAAATAAAAAGACAAGCAGCCAGCGTTCCCACTTGGATACAATTGTATCCACTTGGATACATTTTTGCTTTAAATTTGAGCTTGGATACAAAGATACTCAAATCTGCTAGAATGTCGAAATTGGCTACATATTAAAATTTTTCTGAAATATGGATACATTTTTTTTTCAAACACTAAATAAATATTACAAAACAGTTAAAATGCTGCTAATATTAAATCATAAAGTTGCTTTATCTTCAATAAATGTTATTTACTGGCTGTTCTAAGCAGGTTTCCAAATTTTTTAGAAGAAAGTAAAAAATACACTTTATTAACTGCCTCTTCCTGTATTCAAATCCAGAAAATTTATACAAAAACGTACCAGAAATATTTTAGTGCAAGCTAGGTGTAAGTGTATTTTAATGTAAGCTATTGGCTGTACATATTTTTTAAAATTTGTCCGTTTTCATGGTGAATCGTCTTTACCGCATAGTTCAACAACTACAGAACATATACATATGCTTTTCTTACCTTAATTTTTACATTTAAAATGTAATAAAAGTTGTATGTGATTTCTTAAAGAATTTACTATAAATAACAAAACTCATATTGTGGAATAAAACAAATTATTATTAATTTTGGGTTAATTTGTACAAAATAAGACGACTTAGTATAATAATGCTATTTTAAGAGGTTGGATACATTTTGGTTACATTTTTTTCTCGAAATTGGATACATTTTGTTTTTACCGACTGGGAACACTGCAAGCAGCCCTATTATGAATTCTCGTTGTAAAATTCTACGAAATTCAACCTCCAACAAGGTTGGTTACGACAAACTTTCTCAAGAATTATATTCTCGCAAACTCCTTTTGTAGAGAATATAAATCAGCAAGGGCAACACAATTTTTCGGAGTCTCAATTCAGTATTTTATTTCAAATTTTTATTTGTTTTTTGTTGCTATTTGCGTTCAAAACTTGAGTTTTGCAGTTTTTTTTTAAAGAGGAAATTCAAACAAAAAAATTTAAAGCTTGAAAATTAAAAATAACCAGTCTTCAAACTGCTTGTTACGTGTGATTATTTCTTTCGTAGACTTTTCATATGTAATTTTACCACGAACGTAATATGATTACTCTATTACAAATTTTCGTAGTAGAATTTTAATTAATTGAGAATATTGAATTCGGAATTGAGAATATGAAATTCGTAATTTTCCGAAAATCAGAGCTACGAACGAAATTCGTGATAGGGCTGAAAATAAATACGCTCCTGTTACGAGTTTGACTACTGTGCTTGCAATAAAGAAAGAGTCAACTAGAAAAAATTTGGCTTCATTGTTTGTTTCTTTAATATCTATTTCTAATTCCTTGAAAAAAACTGCTGTGCTGCAATATAGTATTTTTTTTATTGAAAATATTGCTATAGATCAGTACCGTCAAAATTGTGGACCGCGATCTGACACAGCCAGTTTGAAAATCTTTGTGACCTTTCGCAGTTACAAAGTATTTCATATAATACGGCACACTCACTTAAAATACAAGTCACCCTTATTTATTGTGAAAAAAGAAGGCTAATAAAATATTTTCTTAAAAAATTGTAAGTTTCTTTTCTTTTTACGATTTTGTTTTAATTTTTTTATAAAATATTTACATTGATTTAGATTAAGATTTAAAAATTTTTTGGCGCCTGAACATACAACAATAGGACAGCATTGCTATAGGTAGGAAATATTAAGGTCGTTGGAATTTAAAATCTCTCTAGACTCAATATTGGATTTGACAGCAAAAGCAGTTTTTAAAAATTTTATCCCTTGAAATAAAAATCTACGTTAACAAATGTACATTGCGACAAAATATTAAAATAAAACTTACATTTTGAACCTGAAGTTTATGTAAATGTGATTATTCTACGCAGTATTGTATTGTACTACAAAAATCTAAGTATAGAAAAATTTTTAGCTGCACAAAATGCAGCATTATTACGTTGACATCACTGAACACAAAAGCTGCTGCCGCAATACTTTTACAGTATCTTACTAAAAACTATATATAGTAGAAATACCGTATTTATGCTTTAACGAAAACAGGCTACATATTTTTAACACAGTAGCTTTTTTGATTTATTTTTCAACGGAAAAATATATTTGCAATGCAACACAGAGATTTTACGAAATTACGAAACACGACAATAAGCATAATTGAATCTTAGTCTAAAGTAAATTGAAGCCATTTCGAATTCATTTTCACTATATGCAATAGCGAGAGAAACTTTCATACAAAAGGATATTTTTTTTAATATCGATTTATATAAAGTTTTGCTATTTTTTTAGTTTTGAAATATTTTGGAAGAGGAAAAAAATTTTTGGGCAAATAAGAATTCATTTTCCTTAATGGTAAATAAAGTTGGAGGAAAAATAAAATAGAGAATTTTTAGCTTTAGACAAACATTTAAAAACATCCAACTCATGTTTTCCAAATCAATGAAATTTTTTAATACTACTTGTTTGGAGTTTTTAAATTCAACGCTTTTCTAAATTTTATTCTATTTTGAGCGAATCATATATGAATATATTTAAAAATTTATTTAAATTAAAAGTTTTGAGGAAATATATTTTACCAAATACTAAAGCAATCAAAGTCAGCATTGCAACGAAAAGTAAATAGTCTGATCCAGAATGAGTTTCACTTGTAAGCATATGTTTTCTTAGAATATCTTCTGCTCGCACTTGCTGCTCCAATAAACTTAAACGAACGGCTTCACGCTCTTCAGGGGAAAGTCCGTTTACACCATCAAGTAGCTGCATTACCTCTTCAATACCAGGTAGCATGACGCGGTCATTTGATATAAGGTCATCCCCAACCAATCCATTTATTCGCTCTGTCGTCATCTTAAATTAATGGTAACTTTTACAAAAGTTTAAAGCTTAAGTATTTTCAATTTGCCAATTGAATATTCCAATCGATTTATGCAGCAGGGACTACCTGAAAACTTAAAATAAACCTGTATGTTACATATATTTCACATATTTCTATAAATATTGCTAGCAATTGGATAATATTCCCTCTTTTTGTTGTACAATTTTGTACCTAATTTATTTTTAATTATTTTTAAACAATAACATCGTGAAATTCATTTTTTATAAAAAAAGTTTCATTCTTAAAAAAAAAAGGCTGTTTTTAAAAAAATCTTAACGCAGCCGGTAGGATTCGAACCTACGCTCCCAAAGGGAATCTGATTTCGAGTCAGACGCCTTAACCACTCGGCCACGACTGCTTGTTTAACTACCATGCTAATTAGAAATATAAAGTAAGCGATTTTAACAGTCTCACAATTTATATTTCGCATATGTAATGTGAAATAAAAACACATATCATACTACATTTATATATATAACCATATTCTTAACACCCTTTAAAATTAAAGTAAAAAATTGTTTAAATATTATACATACATAGCATATTATACACATGTATTTATGTATTATATATGAATGGAGCTAGTTTCCAAATTAAAATCAATTTTAGAATTTGTGGTTTTGTATTAAAATTTTAAATTTTTGTGAATAAAACTCTATAGGCGCAACGCTGGTTTTGAGAGAACATCAGTAAATGATCTATTTAAATATTTTTTAAGCTCATCAATTTAAAATGTGTTGAATTTTCCATTTACTGGTATTTATTGTCGAATACACAATTTTACACCTGCATACCTTTCTTAACCAGTTTTTAAGTCAATCAGGATGAAAATAGTTTTCTAAGTCCATTTTTTCATATTCATGACGTAAATTAAAATTTTATCATTCACATATCAATAAGTTTACAACACTTCTACCAAAAACAAAAATCTACAAAACTGTCTTTAATTTTTAGACATCTTTTACACTTGTTTAAATTTAAAGAAAACTCTGCTATTATATATACAAAAGTGCTGCCGATGTCTGTAAATTATAAATTCATAAACAGTATTGTTATAAAATTTTTTTATGTTGATTGCAGTGTTAGGACATTGGCATTTTTATTGGCAAATTTGAAATAATGAGTATTAGTTTGCATTTAGTTTTTCAAAAATATTCCAAGAGCATTTTTGGCATAATAGCGTCTTTAAAAAGTATTATAAAATATTCAGCTTCAAAATTATTTAGGTTGCTAATTCGTTGTAATTCCTTCCAATATTAATACTGAAATTATTTTGTTAATTTATTTAACCCTTTGAGACCATCCCTCACGTTTGTGTTGCTTAGGTATTAAAACGACTCAAATTTTTTTTTTTCTTTGAAAAAAAAAACTATGTTTTAATTGATTGCATTCACTTTTAATACGTTTAATACAAAAAAAAACTTAAATTTTAAAAATAATTCATATTATAAATAAACATTATAAGTAAAAAAAATATATGTATAACAAAAATAATATTTTTTACATTATTCACAGATTGGGTTCATATTTTGTTTTAGAGTTTACATTGTTTTGAGTCTTACATATATCTAAATTAATATAGTTTTAATTCTATTTTCACAGCATTAATTTACATTTTGTACTAATTTATTTTGTTCAGTCTATGTTGGTGTGGTATGCTTTGAAGCAAACTTTGTCCTTAATAATACAAAGGTGCACTTTGCCTTTAACTCGTTCCTTTGATTACGTCATCCATCTGTTCTGCAGTTGCATGAAGAAATTTCCATTAAGTTTAATTATTAGTGTAATAAGCACATACTTATTAATTTCACAACTATGATGTTGTAGTAGTAAAATTCATAATATAATTAGTGCAATAGGCACAATCCTATAAATATATATGTATGTTCTTGTTATTGTGTGTTTCAATAGTAGATCGTATGTAGCAGTCAATGTAAACAAAGCAAATACTTAGTAATCATGAGAATTACAACATAAAGCAATGTAGAGAACATTTCGTCGGCAATTTCTTCATACCTCTGTAGCTCAGTTGGTAGAGCGTCCGCCTAGAAAGCGGTAGATCACTGGTTCGAGTCCAGTTCGAGGAGAACAATTTTTTTATTTAATTTTTCTGCCTTTAACTCGTTCCTTTGATTACGTCATCCATCTGTTCTGCAGTTGCATGAAGAAATTTCCATTAAGTTTAATTATTATTGTAATAAGCACATACTTATTAATTTCACAACTATGATGTTGTAGTAGTAAAATTCATAATAAATTCTAATGTTTGTTTATTAGAAGATTTTGATATCGATGAGAGCACTATGGTTTTATTCAATGAAAAAGAAATATGCCAAGCGATAAAGTTTCTTAAACTGAATAAGGTTACAGGTTTTGATCTCACTATTTGCCGAGAAAGGCTTTAAATTTTTCAAGAAATTGATAAATACAGCAGTTAACCTAAGATATGTTTATATTGCTTGGAAAGTAGCGGCAGTTATTATGATAGGAAGACAGAGGAAACCCTTGTTGCAAAGTCATCTAAAAACTTTTTGGAAAATTGTTCTTAACAAGGCTGATGCCGATAATAGAAAATAAGAAATTGATTCTAGATCATCAGTTTGGTTTTAGAACAAAGTATGCAACAATTGATCAAGTAAACAGAATAGCAAATATTGTGAAAAAGACGTTAGAAGATAGGCAAATATTTTCGAAATATTTCCGGACGTGTCCCCGGCCTTCGATAGGTTTTGTGATGACGGTTTATTATTTAAACTTAGGAAACTGATACCTTTGCAATTCAACCCCTATTTCATGCAACTATTGACCCCTAGTTCGTAAGTCTGGATTGTCAACATACAATAAGTTATTGATATATAACAAAATGATAAAGCCTATATTGGCATATCGATTGTAGCTATGGGATTATGCCAAGCAAACGGCACGTCAAACAAACACAAACTTTTACAAACGAGGTTCTTTGTAATATACTGTGCATGCTCCCTGATATGTGTGCAATAGTGACATTCATAGGGATCTGGGTGTTTCCCAAGTAGGTAAAGAAATAACGACCTGTGCCATAAAACAAAAGGCACGTTTGGAACAGCATATAAATGTCAAGGCCTCTGGATTTATAGGGGAGGGGGTTTAGACGAAAAGACTGAAACAAACGAGACCTCCCGAATTAACCTAGAATGCTGTGACAGCACTTCCGTCCCCTCCTTTACGGAACATGGACACAAAAACACAGTTTATGACCATCCAATTGCACTGACGAGAGTTTGGGTCTGCCTATCTTTGTCTTTCGATAATTTTTAACACCTGTTTTAAAAAAAATTTATATATTTCTTGGTTGGCCAATTCTTGACACTATAAATGGAAATTATGTAAGGCATCTGGCGTTACACAAAATTTACCATATATTTATATTCTTTTATATTTTGAACCAAAATATTATGAACACATGCATAGTACTATTTTATAAAATATTTAAAATAGAAACTTCATTAGTCCATTTTTTTTACTTTTCATTCTGCAATTCACTTTCTTTTTATTTCATCATTTCTAGGAAAACTGTAAATATCTATCTGAAAATAACTCTATTTCAAATACCGTACATTTAATTGGTAAAATTATGTCATGCAAAGTAATTATAGTTTTAAACAAAACAAAAACAATGTTTTCTTTCCAAAATTTAAAACTAAGTAAATTTACGAATTATGAGGTGTACTAACACTATGGAATGAGTATTACTTTTAATTATTAAAGTAATGTCTTTATATCTAACAAGTCCCAATACTCAATTTTTTTTACGAAATGTTACGAATTTTTGGCCTCGTTGTTGGTTTTTTCTTTAAATGCCACTGATCGTGTCATATTTTTTATTATTTTTTTCCTTTTTTTTTACGTAAAAAAGAGATTAATATTTTAAAAAATCTCAGGATATTATACACATTTTTTAAAAAGCTTCCCATTTAAATTCTATTGCACGAAAAAGAAAGGTAGGAGGAAAGAAAAAATGAAAAAAAATTTCAAATTCATATTTCAGTATGGTTTCAAATGTTAATGAGGAAGGATGTATGATTTTTTATGCACATTTTGTATTTCCCAATAAGGTAAGTTGAGTAGTGTCGGCTAACAAAAATGTTATTAAAAGTAATATAGGTTGACACATTTCAACAATTTGAATTATCTCATTTCGATTATTCATACGTTACTTATAAAATTGTTTCAAGTAATTTCAGTTAGTTTTTAAATTATTAAAAATAAATATGTATGTACCTACTTCCAATAAATTTTTTTTTAAATAATTATTTTAAAACTATTTCAAACATGTTATACTGAGTGCTTCAAAAATTTTGCTGTGCTCTTTTTTCATATTTTATTAGCAGGTAAACAAGAGCAATCTATTTATAAAATGTCCCTACATGTGTATGTATGACCTATCTTAATTTTAAACGGAAAGAATTTTAAAATACCTGAACAAAAATTTTAAAATACCTGTTATTTTACAGTCGGAATTTTTGAGTCATTTGGTAAAATACCATTTATTTCAAAACTAGAAAAATATTCAAATCCGGTCATAAAAATATATGATTGTTTTTTCCAAACATTTTAAATATTTTTTTTTCTTAGGTAATTGATATAAATGATAGTAAGTTTTTAATATTTTTTCAAATAAAAATAGAGGTAAAATTTTGAAGTTTATATAAAATTTGTATTTAACAAATAATATTTGATTGTATTTTAGATATTATTTTCTAATTCCCTCTTCAAATTTTTTCTTTACTATGTATTTATATCAATATTTAAGAATTATCTTTCATTAATTATATTTTCAACTTGACACCACAGGTACTTCCCATATCTTGCGTTAACTTACCCTATTAGAAAAAAAAAGCTGTTCACTTAAAAATAATAAAATGCTTTCAGTAACATATAAAACGTTGAAGGTGAAGGATGTGCTTGTTGTTTTTCCGCTTTTTTTTTAAATTTTAAAATAATTATCAATGAAAATATTAATATATTTTTTTGATTTTTCAAATATATGTTCTAAATTTTACCTGCTTTATAATAAGTGTGAATTTATTTTAATATTTCTTCTCAAAAAATAGCCACTTCGATTTAAAAAAGGCCATATAAAATAAGGTGTGCTTTCAAGTTTCTCTCTGAGCATTGGGACTTGTTAGATATAAAGACATTAATTAAAGTAAATAATATTCACATGCATATGGTGGAAAACATCTATTTGTTTTTGCAAATGGGAATAACAATTGGGAACTATGCACTTTTTCCTTTTTTAAAAAAAAATTGGTTTTTTTTTTTGTGTTTTATATTTTTCTTTTACAAGTTTATATTTAATAATATTACTTTTAAGATTTTCTTCGAAATACTTTATAATTTTTCACTCACAAACTACACTAATTTAAAAAAAAAAAATTTTTCCGTTCAGCGACGTCACTTATTTTTTCAAAAAAAAAACAACATTTGGCATAAAATATCAATTTGAATTTGACAAAGCTTGGAACAAAGAGGGAGATTTACCTGAATTTTTTAACTTCACTGTGCTTTTTTTCAAAATACGATCTTTTAGGTAGTGTAAGCGAGATAGAAACATAGATGCTATTTCCTTCAGTATTTATAATTTGTTCTCCCAACCCAACCCAATGCTCAATTTTTTTTACGAAGTGTTGCGATTCGTTGCCGCCGTTCCTATTTTTTTTAAGTAAAAAAGAGTTTAAAACTTTAAAGCATTTCTCGATGTTATATACATGGCATAAATAATAATAACGTAGGATATTCCCATTAGCGCACTTTTGAAGGCTTTTTAAAGTACGCCACTCAGTGTAACTATTTGAAATATCTTTTAACGTACAATTTTGTAAGAGTGGAAATTAAAGTATTTGTGTGACTTTTTTAAGTATAAATAGAAACTTAATAATTTAAAAATTGTATAATTAAAAATTAATCAAACTTTTTTTGATTTTTAAGCGATAAAAATTTCCAGTCATAATTTCTTATTGCCATTCAAGAGAGGAAATGTTTTTTGAAAAATTTTTCTTTAATTCAAATACCTGATTACCTTAAAAATAACTTGATATTAACAAATAATAAAGACATATTATATTAACAAATACATTAAATCAAAATGCATTAGAAAAATTTTTAGCATAATTCGTAGCAACGGTAGTCTTCATAATTACCAACCTCAGATAGGGTTCCAGTATTGATTACGCAAATATTTGTTAGATCAGTCGCTTGAAAAATTACATATTTTTAAAATAGCTACTATCTGAAAATAACATAATACTAATTATTCAAAATATTTATTTGTAACAATTTTAAAAATAAATGTGATATTATTATATACTAATAAAATAATTATTATGTTGACGTTTGAAAAATTTCTTCAAAGGTAAAATATTTAAAAAGGAACTAATTCAACTGAATTTGCTTGGGTAGATGAAATTTCTGTTGTGTAACCACAATTATTCTGAATTCTATATTATTTTTTTCTATATTATTTTATTTAAATAATATAACAAAAAAAAGGGGGGACAAAAGTTGGCATGGGTTCTAGTCGGTTTCACATTTTCCTAACATGTGAAGCTGAAAATGCTAGGAAATGCCCTCTGGAAACATCAGCTCTGCCAACAAATCCGACTCTCACCTCCTAGAAGGTAGGTAACATAGTTATCTGCCGGGTGTCTCCTGGGCAACTTACTTAGTAAGGCTGACGAGAGCGGGTGAAAGCGAGTACTCGGCGCTTAATCAGGGTTTCGTTGGTTAGGAAGCGCGCGGGCGGTAAATCCAGAAGCGTCTGACCTAGAATAGGCGGCTCCCTGGTCTGCGTCTGATCCCTGATGGACGGCAGTTTTTGAATCCTGCCAGTAGGTATAAAATGCAGAATTTAATCATTTGTGCAATGGACAAAACAAAAGGATTTAGTACCCCAGGTGGTAATTCAATTACGTTCGAGAATCCACCCTCTTCGGAGGTCGGCTCTACGGATTTTAGAAAAGAATAGAAATAGAGAAGGTGGACTACCGAACATTCAAGCTCCACAAACCAATAAGTGTATAAACATGAGTAAAGCTCAAGACAAAGAAAGTGATGATCAGAATGCTGACATACACAAAAGGATTAGCCAACTGGAACAGCTCTGTGTGGCTTTGAAAAGCGAGGTTCTTCAACTGAGGGCTGAAAATGAGAAACTAAAGAAAGAGAAGCATACGCAAATTACAAACAATAAGTCTGATGTGGGCAGTCATAAAGAAAAAGGGGCTGCACCACGAGCAAAGCAGGTGAGGTCAGTCTTAGACGCCTACTCAACAGATGAGTAGGAACTTGCCAGAGAAACAGATTGGATCCTAAAACAAAAGAGGTCCAGTAAAAAAAGAAAAGCGGAATCGTCTCCGGAAGTGGTTCAGGTGACAACCAACGCTGAAAAAGCGGATGTTCCTGATTCTAAAAGTCGAGGCAATGTCACGAAAAACTCTAGGCCGCCTCCAGTAGTCATAAGTAATGTGGTTGTCTATAATAAAATAGAATCAACATTAAAAAATAAGGACATCAATTATAAGGTTAAAATGATGAACAACAATCAATTTAAGCTTATTGTAAATTCCGAAATGGACTACAGGAATCTTACCAGAGCCATGAATGGATCTGGACTAGAATGGCATACCTATAAAAACAAGCAGACCAATATAAGTCATGGTAAGGGGTCTTCACCCCAGTTATAAACCGGAAGATATAAAGGAAGACATAAGCTCCAGGGGTTACAAGATCTTAGATGTAACCAATAAAATTAAACAAATGAAAGAAAATGGGAAAAACATTATGGTGCCTCTACCGCTGTTTATGTTAACATTCTCAAATGAAGAAGAGATGAGAAAAATTTATGAAATCGATTACATAAACAGGATGAAAGTTAGGATAGAGGCACTTCGAAAGGATAGGACCATTCCGCAGTGTAAAAGGCATACACAAAAAGGCATACACAAAAATTTTGCCAGAGAGAACCGAATTGTGTTAAATGTGCAGGCAGGCACTTAACATCAGATTGCAGTAAGCCAAAGAGTACTGCAGCAAAGTGTTCCAATTGCTTGGAGGCCCACCCAGCAAAATATAGAGGATGCCTTGTAGCTAAGGAACTGCAAAAACGTAGAAATTTGAACAGCAACAACAACCTCAAGAACTCTGAACGGCCACCGAGGAAATTCACCTCGAGAATAGTCTCAAAAGATGTAACATACAGGGACGAAAACTGATGTATAAAATGCAAAATATGATGCAGAACATGCTAGATATGATGGACAAAATCTCTCAGAGATTGAGTGTTTTAGAGACCGAAAGGAAAAAACCGAATACCAAAAGACCTGGTAAATGATGGCACGAGGTAATTTTAAAATAGCAACATGGAATTGCAATGGTATTGCAAATAAAAAGAACTTGCTTGAAGTTTTTCTGCATACACAGAATATAGACGTGCGCCTCGTAACTGAAACACATATGACCTTAAGAAGCAGGATTCGGTTTCCAGGTTATAGAATTTACAGCTCGAACCATCCTGGAAATATAGCGAAGGGCGGAACGGCGATGATAATAAAAGAAAAGGTGGTGCATTGCGATCTGCACCAGATGCAAACCGAGGGAATGCAAATGGCAGCGGTTCAGATCACTTCGACTAAGCAGAAATTTAGAGTGGCTGCATTATATTGTCAACCTAGATTTAAAATTACGGCAGAAATGTTTCAATGCGTTCTGACAGACCTGGGCGATAGATTTATATTTGGGGGTGACTTTAACGCCAAGCACACTGATTGGGGTTCAAGGCATACTTCAACTAGAGGAAGAGAACTTAGGACAGCAATTGGCGGCACGGGTGGCCTTTTTCATTCTACTGCGAAGCCAACGTATTGGCCAACCGATTTTAATAAGTGTCCAGATTTAATAGATTTCGTCATAACGAAACGGATTGCGAAAAATTTCATCGAGGTACATGATAACTACGATCTTGACTCCGATCATTCGGTGGTTATTCTTGTACTTAAGGAAAATATAGTTATGAAAAGGGCGAAGCCTGCGCTGACAAATGGTACTACAGATTGGTCAAGATTTCGCTTAGAGATTGAACGACAAATAGATCTAAGGAAAAGAATAAGAACAACCCAGCACATAGATGAGGAGGCCGAAAACTTTACTAAAATTATTCAAAATGCGGCTTGGAGTAGTTCCAAAATTAACGTTATTAGGAGGGGGGGCATTAACTATCCCCCCATATACTAGCAAAAGTAAAACGAACCAGGCGGGTGAGAAAAAGGTGGCAGCAAACGCGTGATCCTGCTGATAAAACCAGATATAATCATGAGTCGCAGCAACTAAGACGCTGTATTAGAAAATACAAAGAGGATTCGGTTGCTGATTATGTTCAAAATTTGACGGAGTGTGAGAAAACCAATTACTCACTGTGGAGGGCAACAAAGAAAATGAAGCAACCTATCAAGCATCTCGCTCCTATTAAAAACAAAGATGTAACGTGGGCAAAAACTGACAAGGACAAGGCAAATGCGTTTGCGGATCATTTGGCCGATATATTCTGCCCGCATGACAGCCGGAGCGTGTATGAAAATGAGGAATCTGCTTTTGTTGGGGATAGCGTGACTATTCCAATTGTTAAGGAAAGAGAGGTCATAGAAGAAATCAGGACTCTTAAACCTTTATTAAAAAAGGTTTAAGAGCCGATATTTTGAAACGGCCGATATTTTGAAAGAATTACCCAAAAGGGGTATAACGATGCTTACGCGCCTAAAAAATGCGTGTATAAGGTTCAATTACGTGCCTGAAATTTGGAAAGTTGCAGAGATAATCATGCTGCACAAACCTGGCAAACCTATAGACAAGGCGACTTCTTATAGACCAATCTCATTGTTGCCTATGATTTCAAAACTGCTAGAGAAACTTTTATTGAGAAGACTCCAGCCTATAATTGAAAGTAAAAGGTTAATCCCGAATCATCAATTTGGTTTTCGCCGCAACCACTCAACCATAGCTCAGATTCATAGAATAACTGACCTAATAGAAAATTCACTGGAAGAAAAAACTATATGACGTAGCCTAGGCCTTCGATAAGGTTTGGCTTTGTGGATCAATAAAAAAACTTAGGCGATTATTACCAAAGCAGTATGTTGAGCATTACCAAGGCAGTATGACCTGCTCGAATCTTACCTGACCAATAGGGTATTTCGAGTTAAACAGGAAGAGGAGTACTCTTCGCTTAGGGATATCAAGTCGGGGGTACCACAGAGGAGTATATTGGGCCCGATACTATACTTGCTATACACGTGTGATATTCCTGAATCGGAAGGAGTGACAATACAGCAGTTATCGCAATAGGACGAAATGAAAATGAATCTACACAAAAATTGCAAAGGGCCAGTGATGAGATCTCAAAATGGAGTAGAAAGTGGAATATAAAACTTAACGAGGTGAAATCAGTACACGTAAATTTCACTAATAGGAAAATTGACAATTCATTTTCGGTTCGAATAAATGGCGTCTTGATTCCGTCCGCAAACACAGCGAAGTATTTGGGAATGACGTTGGACGCGAAGCTCAGATGGAAGGAGCACATAAAGAAAAAGAGATCTCAACTAGAGGAGGAATACAGAAAGTTCGAATGGCTTTTGAGGAGCCGTTCCAAATTGACAATATACAACAAAGTTTTGATATATAATCAAATATTTAAGCCTGTCTGGGCTTACGGTATTCAGTTATGGAGCTGCGCTGCGCAGACTCATATCCAATCTATACAAAGATTTCAAAATAGAGTATTACGGGACATTGTAAACGCCCCTTGGTATGTCCGTAATGCCGATATACACAGGGATCTCACGATCCTAAGTGTCACAGACGACATTAAGAAGCAAGCAGCCAATCATAAAATGCGTTTATCCAATCATGTCAATATCGAGGCGGCTCGATTGGTTGACAATCAAAACTTTGTTAGGAGACTTAAACGTACGAGACCCCTCGAGTTAGTTTAGAGTTTTTTATCTGGAACAATGAGTACTTAGTACGCTATTGTGCCAGATCAAAAGCTTGTAAATAATCAAAAAGGTTAGAGCAAAATTAATGGTTAGTCGTTTTCGACTAGTTTTATAGTTTATTTTGAGGAGGGTGTTTTTTTAGTGGATTAAAGTTCCACACTACTGCTTTTCGTCTGGCAGTGTCTTTCGAGATTTTTCACCCTTCCTCTCGGTAAAAAAAAAAAAAAAAAAAAATTTATTTAAATTATCAAAATTGCAAAAATTCTAATTTGTTAAAATTTAATACTAACGCACATGTACGAGTACTCGTATTTAATATTTAATATTTTTTCATACATAACTTTCTCACATATTTAATATTTTGGTACAAGTCAAATTACATATATTTCGTTTGTTAATATTAATTTAAGTATATTTGAAACCTACATGATACATAAATTAACATGGGAAAATTATGAATGTGATAAATGCATAAAATTTGTTACCAGTTTTCTGGTATTCTGGTCTTCTTCGTTTATTTCTGTGGGAAATAATTAATTTTAAGTAGTATAATTTTTATAAAATAGGTCAGATTTTTAATAAATAAATGAATTAATTTCAAAACAAGAAACAAGAAGTTTTTCACTTAAACTATCTAAAATTTTGGGTGCTCAACCAAAAAATATAAAAAAATGTCACAAAATTTAAAGCTTAGTGAAACCAGCGTCAAACAGAAGGAGTAGAAGAAGATATGGAGAAGTTACTGATTAACTTTAAGAAAGATCCAGCTTTAAAAAAGACGGCAGAATATATAACTCAACAAACTATGGAAACAGTTTAATATCAACGACTTAATAATAAAAGAGTTTTGGAGTTCGAATAATGAAACGGACGACGATTTAGAAGAGAATCAAAAGGAAGAAGCTGATTTAAACTCTGGTAATTTAATAGACATAGAGCAACAGCAGCGCTACATAAAGCAGCATATTAAAATAAAAATGTTTTACCGAGTTGTTAACAAGGTAGGCGAATGCATGCAATAAAAGGACTCTGTTACAGCTATTGGAAAGATACAGTTATTGGAAAGATATCATTGGAACAAATGATGACATCATTTTCCATGTCGCAAATGAACAAAAATGAGAATACCTAAAAGACAAGCAGTTGAAAAAAGTGAAAGAGAAACATCAGGAAATTGTTACAAAAATAACGTAGCACACGCAGAAGCAAATTCAATCTGGTGAGTCTACAAGAGCAAAAGAAAATCAGGTTAAACTACCGCAAATTACCGCAACGTTTAACGGCCAGTATTACAGTAGATAGGGAAACTTCAAGGCTCCTCAAACAACAGGCATCAAACTCCAAGAAAATCGCAGAATTGACAGCTATGTTACAGTTTCAGGTTTCAGGCGTTAGAAAGTTTGCGGGCCCGGAAACAAAAACAAAACATGGAAAGCGAAGTAACAAATGTATCGCGTGATGAAGGTAGAAGAATGTCCAATTTGTAAAGAGCAGCACAAAATTTACTCATGTCAAAAATTCAAAGACATGAGTATTACTTGAAATTGGGCAACTCTAAGAAGGCACAACTTACGCTCAAACTGTCTAAGCAGCAATCATGTGATAAACAAGTGCATTTCAAAGAGCACTTGCATGAAATGCAACAAAAATCATCGCAGTCTGTTACATGATGAAAGAAAAAAAACACAAAATACACCTACTAATTTGGACGGGCAATCATACAACTGCGTAATATCGAAAAATGTGGCAGTTTTATTACCTACAGCAAATGTATGTGTTAAAAATACACCATTGCGAGCCCTAATAGATCAAGGATCGCAATCGTCGTTTATAAGAAAGGAACTTTCAAATGAATTACAACTCAATAGAACAAAAATTTATGCCATAATAACTGGAATCGGTACAAAAGAAATAAGCTCTGTAAAAGATATTGTGAGCATAACAATTACATGTGGCAGAAATGTAAAGAATTTTCGGTTACCACTTGACAAAACTTGACAAAAATCCTGCCGCAAGAACAGGTACATAAAAACAAATGGTGGCACCTTAAGAACAAAGAGTTAGCAGACCTTGAATTTGAAAAACCAGCTAAAATTGATCTTATATTAGGCTCAGATGTCATTGGTGAGATATTGCTTAGTGGAATAATAAAAAAAACATTATACCGACCAATAGCTCAGCAAACAGTCTTTGAATGGATTGTTACTGGTACTGGTCCCTGGAGCAATAAAAACCTTTGAAAACAGCTTAATTTGTCATGTTACGCTGGATGATATTGATGCATAAATTAAACAATTCTTCGAAATTCCGAAGAAGATGCAGAAAGGAGATATATTGCTAGAATCCTAAATAAGAACAGTAAAAAATCAAAAATTTTTCGAAAGTTAAAAAGCATTCATGCGAGAATATGAATCAACCAAGATGAATCATACTTTTTATACTTTTTACCACATCATGCAGTTATGAAAGAAGAAAGCTTAGTTATGAAACCTCATGTTGTGTTTGATGGATACAGTAAGTCACAAAACAACATTAGTATTAATGATGAGATAACAAAAGTATGTTTATACGGCAGACATTGAAAAAATGTAATGCCAGATATTAATCAATGACGGAAACAGGAATTTGCAAAAAATTGTCTGGAGATATTCATCAAATGATCCGATTCAACGAGTATACGTTACATACGGAACATTTGCAGCTCCATATTAAAACTCTGCTTAAACTAAGCACAGATGAACAAAATACGCTTACAGTAGCAGCAAAAATCTAAGGAACCGATATGTATGTAGATGATGTAATATTAAGTAGCGATACAGTTGAGCAAGCCGTGCAAGGCAAATTACAACTTGTAAGCGTTCTGAAAAACGCTGGGTTTAGGCTCTACAAATGGGCAGGTAACAACCCACAACTCGTATACAATACAATGCCGACAAAATGCGTTGAAATGGGAAATACGCAAACTGAGTCATGTAAAATATTAGGAATACGATGGTACCCAAAAGAAGACGAGTTTAGAACAATAATAGACCTTCCGAGCAAACCAAAATATACTACAAAAAGGGTTGTACTCTCCGAATTTTCCAGATTTTTTGACCCACTTGGCTGGATAGCACCAAAATGATTCTACAAGACATATGGAACAAAAATGTTGATTAGTGTGAGCTATTTCCGTCGCGTCTACATAATAAATATATCAATTTTCGAAACCAATTGCAATTTATAGATCATGTAAAAGTTCAGAGGTGACTTTTCTACACTTCAAGCAAACCACTTGAACTCTATAGGTTCTGTGCCCTATGACGCTTCAGGTAGAGTATATGCTGGACTAGAATACTCACGACTGCACCAAGATCCAAAAGGAGCAGAATTACTAATGAAACTGCTTAATAAGGTTGCAGATGATTTGGAAATATCAGATATAGTACTGTATGCATAGAACAATTGCCAAATAGTACTTTCTTAGCTATAGGAAAACCCAAGCAAGAGGAAAATCTTGGTTGCAAATCGCGTCAAAGTCATTCAACAATCACCGAGGAAGATTATGTGGAATTATGTTAATACGACTGCGGATTTAAGAGGCTTCAAGAGGAATCTGTCCGAAACAAATTAGTGAAAACAAATTGTGGTGGACAGGATCAGCATGGGTACATATTGACACAATTAATGTGACAGACAAGGCACTTTAACCAACACAGTTGGAGTTAAAAATTAATTCCCTTACGTCAACAAGAACACCAATCAAAACTCTTTCCATTGAAAGATTTTTAACATTCCCAAGGCTACAAAGAACTATTGCCTTCTGTCAAAGATTTTGTAATAATGCAAAAAATCCAAAAAGGAAGAATACTTGACAACTAATAGCAACTGAATTGTAAATTGCACTGTATTCCATAATCAAGCTAAAACAAACTGTATACAACACAGAAATTAGCTGCCTGATAAAAAACAAGTTGGAGGCAGACTACGAAGAGCAAATATCGACGACAATTCTGAACATCCTATTATAATACTAGGTTCTAGTCATTTGACGTATTTAACAATAGCACACCAAAAAACGCTTCATGGGGGGAAGGATTTAGCCATGTCATGGATCCTGGGAAAATTTTGAATTACCAACAGACTCCACAAAGTTAAAAAACGAATAGTGGAGTGTGTCGTTTGTTGCAGATATAACGCACGCCCAAACACCCAACTTATGGGTAATCTACCTGCGTCCAAAGTTACCATTTCTCCACCGTTTACTCACATGGGTTGTGTCTTTGCTGGTCCAATACAACATAAACCAAACACGTTGCGTAACGACAAGATAATAAAATCTTATACTGTGTGTTTGTTTGCTTCATAACTAAAGCGATTTTTCTTGAAGCCATACCCGCGCTATCCAGTGAGGCCTTTATTGCTGCATTAGAGTGATTTATTGCAAGACGAAGAAATGTGGCGCATATTTACAGTGACAATGGTGCAAAGTTTATAGGAGCGTACAACCAGTTAAACCCCAACGAGAAATTGGGCCATTTTATATCAGAACAGTCAATTCAATGGCATTTTATTTCTTCAGGCCTTTTTTGGTGGACTATGGGAAGCTGCAGTAAAATCGATAAAACTTCATCTCTTAAAAACTATTGGCGATACTAAACTCATATTTGAAGAATTAGAAACCCTTTTAGAAAATCGGCTTCGGTGTGGGAACTTGTAGAGCAAATAAATCAGCAACTCTGGAAAAAATCGTCAAATGAATACCTACATAGACTCCAAGTACGTAAGAAGTGGCAACAACCAAAATATAATTTAACAAGGGGCTCATTGGATACCTCCATCAATATGGACTTAAGGGAGAATTTTCGAAGAATATAAAAACCAAAATGATCCTACAAGGATAGCCACACCTAAGAAAAAAAATGGAGAAATTAACGCCCGATTACGTCTTTTATACTTCTACCGGTGAAAATTCCAAATAACGAATCGCCTAAAGTAGTATCAAGTCATAATGCAGCTGAAATCATGCAAACGCCGTTATCAGAACCAAGCCTTCCTCTGCAACTTGCCTTCCTTTGCAACTTACCTTCCTCTTCAACTTGCATTATTAAGTAATGTCGCCCGGCCTTACATAAGTTATCACAAGTAAGTAAATGAACCAAGTTTCCTGTAAGACCACCAATAGAAGAATTAATTGAACGTCAAAAAATCTACAGACAGAAAAAGACTAATTCACCGATGAAAATAATTGGTTTACTTTTGCTCACATCGATAGTCCTACCCAAGGTTTCATCCCTATACTGTGCCACTCCGTTTAAAAATAAACCAGGAGTGTATTTTGAAGGCATAGGAGACTTATTATCAAGATTTAAAGGTACTTATTATCAAAATTTAAGAGATCTACAAAGAATATCTGATATTCTTTTAACGAATTGCTCATTTTTGTTTAAACCTAGTCAATGTTCAATGAATGAGCATTAGGTTTAACTAGTAAAACAACGAACTTTTTCAATATAAAGGTGGTGCTGGATTGATATTAGAACGAGTACGTCGATCACCATTCGATTTTTTTAGAAAGCCGTCAAATATTCTTTTTGGCATCCTAGACCAAGTTATAGCTAAAGAACTAGAAAACAAAATTGATGATGCAAAAATAAGTAATCATACCACGTGGGAGTTATTAAAAAATTACACATCTTTACTAGAGACCAGATTCAATTTAGTGAAACTATCTGATGAGAGATTTAGAGATTGAAGTGTTAGTATTCAGAATGCTACAGAATCTGATTACTCTCTTGTCGCTGCCACTATTTCACTTGTCCTAATGATTAAAGAACTAGAACAAGAACAAAACGCAATCTTAGTAGCTTTGACATCAACAAAACAAGGGCTTAACCGTCGCATTAAAATCTCTCCAAAAGTTTTAAGAAAGCAATTGTCCATCATAAGAGGTCATATTCGGCCTGGTAGCTATGTTACCGAAGTCAAAAATACATAGCATCTTCTGCAACTATACAAATTATTAAAAATACGAGGGCGAACGCAATGCTAAATTCCGTTCCTACAAGCAGAATTGTTTCAAATTTCCACATAGTCCCGATACCAACATTTCATGAGAACGATTTTGTAGTTACCAATCCATCATCGGAATACATCATTGTTAATTAATTTCGTGACTCATATTATCCAATTAAGGAAATTGAGTTTAAAAACTGTCTATTCTTTAACATCAACAAATTTTATTGCCGGAAGTTGCATCCTATAGACAACGAAAAATCCGAAGTTGCTCAATGTGAAATTCAACTACTCGATCACCAGACAGAATTACCTGACAGTTTTGTGATTTCAAAGATGAATCGGCAGCAAATAAAGATTTCTGTGAAAATCACCAGAAACGTTCAACTTAATTCGTAACAACAATACAAACAGTTTAACGTTACAGCAAGCAGGAGTCTTAAAATTTCACAACTGCCAATTGAAAAAACCAACAATGACAATTTCTTCATACAATGCTATTACCAGTCAAGTCGAATTAACGTATCTTCCTGATATGAATATCACCAAGTTCGTAAGCTCTATCCACAATCTACCACAACATCAATTAGACGAAATAAATTCTGGGTATTCAGGAAATGTCAGTAAGTTTGAAGAACAACTACATCGATTGAACACAAACGAACAACTAGTTTATGTTCACAATGTGGTGTACTATGTAAATAGCACCATCACCTATATAATCATACTAGCACCAAATGGAGAGCTCCACAAGAAATTCCGCAGTCTCATCTTCGAGCTTTTAGTTTTCTTCTGTATTATGAACCGATACCGATAAAAATATTTCAACCGATTAAAAGAAGCTTTTTCATACAAATTTTTGTTTTTGTAAATTGGAGAAAAAGGTTTTTTTTTCTAATGACATTTGTTTTCTTTCAAAAGTTATTTTCAAAAAATTTTAAAAATTATTTTGAATTTGGTTTTGATGTGCTAAAAAGTTGTTGTAAGCAAATTATTTTCTGTTAAATTTGTAAAATAAAAATATACATATGTATATCGGGAAAATGTTGCGTGCATTATATTTTGAAAGTGAAGAAACGGTAGTAAGTGAAGAAACGCAAGCTATTCAAAGACGACATATAAGAGATTCAACTAATCCATTGGATTTAGACAGCAAAATGTATGTTTATGTACCTATTTTATTTTATTATTTATATAATATGTACATATTTTTTTAGGTTTATCCAGAATTTCAGATTATCGAAGGAAGCTTTTCGAGATTTATTGAATGAAGTAGAAAACCAACTTAAAATAACAAAAACTGAACGCGCTGTACCTAATATTTTAAAGGTGGCATGTGCTTTAAAATTTTGTGCACAAGGAAGCTATCAACTGAGCGTGGGCAACGATTTTAATTTAGGTTTAGCTCAACCTACTGTATCAGTTTGTTTAAAAGAGGTGTTCAACGCAGTTGAAAGGCGTTCATGTCCGAAGTGGATTAAATTTGAGTACAGTAAAGAAGAAGAACGACGTGCCAAAATTTATTTTTACGAAAAAACGGGCTTCCCAAATATTGTGGGTTGTACAGATGGAAGTCACATAAAAATAATAAGTCCAAAGGAAGAAGTAAAACATTTATACTACAACAGAAAAGAATTTTGTAGTTTTAATGCATTGATAGTAAGTTACTTTAATAATTACCTAAATTAAATTGATAATAAAAAATAATTTTAGGTATGTGACCACGTAATGAACATACGTTATGTGAATGCCAAATACCCAGGAAGTTATCACGATTCACATATTCGGAACGTGCCAGCTTTAAAAGCTAAAATTGAGAGTGATTATCGTAGTGGGCGAAATGATTTTAAATTTCTGGGTGAGTACATACACATATTCTGCAAAAATAAAAAAATAACAAATGAAATGTTTGATTGTAGGATATTCAGGATATCCCTTGGTACCATATATGCTAACACCTTTCAGAAATACTGAGGAGGCGTCTTTGGAAGCTCGTTTCAACAAAAAGCATGCACAAGGGCGGAATATCATACGAATATCATATCTTACGATTTTACTCCTAAATAAAATATATGAATAACATTTTGAAAGAAAATAATTTAGAAAAAATGCTTACATTTTAAAAAAGCAATTAATTACACCAGTTCCCTTGATAAAATGAAGATTTTACAAAAAAAAAAAATCTGTAGTCTAAAAATTTGTACCCGCTTTTAAATCGGGGAAAACCTGACAATTTATCGTTTTCATAATACCAGCTAATACGTTTCCTATACAGGGAAAAAGCTTTCCCGACTCCGATAAAATTTACCGATAAACAATGTTGGTAATACAAACACAAAATTTTGCCGATAAATTGTCGTTTATCGGCCGATACATAATAGAGGGGATTATTTTCCCATTTATTTAAAGTACCAAAATCGCTAAAATTCTAATTTGTCAAAACCTAATACTAACGCACATGCATTTGCAAACATTATAGTTAGTTTCTGTAAATATTTTCCCATACATAACTTTACAATATTTGAGTAGAAAACAAATTACACATATTTTGTTTCTTAATTTTACTTTAAGTAAATTTGAAACCGATGTTATACGTAAGTTAACATGGGAAAATTATGAATTTTATAAATGTACAAAATTGTTTACTTGACTTTTTTTTTTGTGGGAAATAATGAATTTTAAGTAGCATAATTTTTGTATAAATGGGTCAAATTTTTAATAAGTAAATTACTTAACTTTAAACCAAACAGCAAGAAGAGTTTCACTTAAACTATCTAACAATTTGAGAGGGATGTTTAATTAAACCTAGTTTTTAGCACTTTTCCAAAAATTTTTTGAAAAAAAGTGCTTATTAGTTTCACTCTGTCCGTCCGTCCGTCCGTCCGTCTGTCCGTGTGTCTGTTTACAAAACTTCTACATTCTTAAAGATAGAAAGCTGAAATTTAATACGTACATAGATCTTTACTAGAAACTTATTTTCGTAGAACAAAATTTTTACCTATCTCCCCCCCTCTAGAAGTTATACCCCCCCAAAGCACTAAAAATGGCCTATTTTAACTATTTGTTGCAATGAAACCATAAGCATTTTTGAAATTTTGCCAACGCAGAAAGGAGTAGCTTGCTTCCCCTACCGCGGTATACTATAGTTAAACTTTATAAAAACAAAATGGCCGTTCAAATTTACCGTTATCTAAAATCCTTTTTTTCCAAATTTTTGATGTCGTTTTTCTTCTAGACCCCAGCCTGTACAAGCTTGAAATTTTAGGGGCTTTTAGACATTAACAAGTAGTTCATTTCGTTAGAAGAAAATTTTTTTCCATCTCCACCGCCTCTCAAGTTATGGCCTCTTGAAATTTGTAAAATTTGCATTTTTGGCACCTTATATTTCTGAAACCGCAAGCTTTTTCAAATTTCTATAAACGCAAAAAGTTAACGGTAAATTCCATGACATTAAAAAATATAATTATTTGTCTTAACTCATACAATTAACCCTCAAAATCGAACGTTATGTTAACCCCTGTTTATATTAATTTTTGCTTTATTTCAAAGACTGCATAAATGGTTCATCCTAAATATATGCAATCCTAGAAATAGTTTCGTTTATAAATGAAAATAATTTTAATAGTGTGGTGGATATACATAGACTGTTTTTAAAAGCAGTATTTTCACTTGTTGAAGGGAAAAGTGCTACAATACAAACCATTGGTTTGACCCAACTTTATTTATTTTTTTTTTTCACCGAGTGGAAGGGTGAAAAATTTCGAAATACACTGCCAGACGAAAAGCAGTAGGGTGGAACTTTAATCCACTAAAAAACACCCTCCTCAAAATAAATTAAAAACTAGTCGGAAACGACTAACCATTAACTTTGCTCTAACCTTTTTGATTATTTACAAGCTTTTGATCTGACACAATAGCGTACTAAGTACTCATTGTTCCAGATAAAAAACATTAAATTAACTCGAGAGATCTCGTACGTTTAGGTCTTCTAGCAAAGTTTTGATTGTCAAACAATCGAGTCGCCTCGATGTTGACATGATTGAATAAAAACATTTTATTATTGGCTGCTTGCTTTTCAATTTCGTCTGTGAGACTTAGGCTCGTGTCATCGCTGTGCATATCGGCATTACGGACATACCAAGGGGACGTTTACAATGTGCCTATTTTGAAATCTTTGAATAGATTGGATATGAGTCTGCGCAGTGCTGCCCTCCTTGCATTTTTTAGTACAGCGTCTTAGTTGTTGCGATTCACGATTATATCTGGTTTTATCAGTAGGATCACGCGTTTGCTATTACCTTTTCTCACCCGCCTGCTTTGTCTTACTTTTGCTACTATATGTGGGGGATAGTTAATGCCTCCACTTCTAATAGCATTAATTTTTGAACTACTCCAAGCTGCATTTTGAATAATTTTAGTAAGGTTTTCGGCCTCCTCATCTATGTGCTGTTCAATTTCTAAGCGAAATCTTGACCAATCTGTAGTTCCATTTGTCAGCGCAGGTTTCGCCCTTTTCATTACAATATTTTCCTTAAGTTCAAGAATAACCACTGAATGATCAGAGTTAAGATCATAGTTATCATATACCTCAACGAAATTTTTCGCAATCTGTTTTGTTATGAAGAAATCTATTAAATCTGGACACTTATTAACATCGGTTGGCCAATACGTTGGCTTCGCAGTAAAGTGAAAAAGGCACCCCGCGATAATTGCTATCCTAAGTTCTCTTCCTCTAGTTGAAGTATGCCTTGAACCCCAATCAGTGTGCTTGGCGTTAAAGTCACCCCCCAATATAAATCTAACGCTTCCGTCTGCCAGAACGTTTTGAAACATTTCTGCTGTCAATCTGGGATGACAATATAATGTATCCACTCTAAATTTTTGCTTAGTCGAAGTAATCTGAACCGCCGTCATTTGCATTCCCTCGGTTTGCACCTGATGTAAATTCTATAACCCGGAAACTGAATGCTGCTTTTTAAGGTCATATGTGTTTCAGTTACAAGGCACATGTCTATATTCTGTGTATGTAGAAAAACTTTAAGCATGTCCTTTTTATTTGCAATACCATGGCAATTCCATGTTGCTATTTTAAAATTACCTCGTGCCATCATTTACCAGGTCTTTTGGTATTCGAATTTTTCCCTTCGCTCTCTAAAATGCTCAGTCTCTAAGAGATTTTGTCCATCATATCTAGCATGTTTTGCATCATATTTGGCATTTTATACAAAACATTCGCGTCACTGGCCCTTGGTTTATTTCTCGTGCCACCGTCATCTGTTTTCGTTTGGAGAACGTCGTTGTATGTTACATCTTCTCTGAATGGGTCAGAATTCTTTTTCAAGTTGTTGTTGCTGTTCTTATTTCTAGGTTTTTGCAGTTCCTTAGCTACAAGGCATCCCCTATAGTTTGCTGCGTGGGCCTCCAAGCAATTGGAACACTTTGCTGCAGTACTCTTTGGCTTACTACAATCTGATCTTAAGTGTCTGCCGGTACATTTAACGTAATTCGGTTCTCTCTAACAAAATTTTTGTGTATGCCTTTTTGTGTTGTGTTTTACACTGCGGAATGGTCCTATCCTTTCGAAGTGCCTCTATCCTAACTTTCATCCTGTTTATGTGATCTATTTCATAAAGTTTTTTCATCTCCTCGTCATTTGAGAATGTAAACATAAACAGGGGTAGAGGCACCATAAGCTTTTTCCCATTTTCTTTTATTTTTTTTATTTTTTGGTTACAGCTAAGATCTTGTAACCCCTAGAGCTTAGGTCTTCTTTTATATCTTCCGGTTTACAACTGGGGTGAAGATTTCTTACCATGATTTTTATTGGTCTGGCCTGCTTGTTTTCATAGGTATGCTGTTCTAATCCAGATCCATTCATGGCCCTTGTAAGATTCCTGTAATCCATTTCGGAATTCACAATAAGCTTAAATTGATTGTTATTTATCATTTTAATTTTATAATTGATGTCCCTATTTTTTAATGATGAGATGATTCCGCTTTTCTTTTTTTACTGGATCTCTTTTGCTTTAGGATCCAATCTGTTTCTCTGGCGAGTTCTTCCTCATCTGTTGAGTAGGCGTTCAGGATTGACCTCTTAAACCTGCTTTGCTTGTGGTGTAACGTCTTTTTCTTTATGACTACTATCATTAGACTTATTGTTTGTAATTCGCACACGTTTTCCTTTCTTTAGCTTCTGAGTCTCAGCCAGGTTCTTCAGTTGAAGAACCTCGTTTTTCAAAGCCACACAGAGCGGTTCTAGTTGGCTAATCTTTTTATGTATGTCAGCATTCTGATCATGACTTTTTTTGGCTTGAGCTTTACTCATGTTTGTATCCTTATTGGTTTGCGGAGCTTGAGTGTTTGGTAGTCCACCTTCTATATTTTTATTTTTTTCTAAAATCCGCACATCAGATGTAGGTGTTGAACGCCGGGTTTTCGCGTTCCTCCTGAACGGATCAATCAAATGCAATAAATGGCTCTCCCCAGAATCCGAAGAGCCGACCTCCAAAGAGGGTGGATTCTCCAACGTGATTGGACTACCACCTGGGGTACTAAATCCTTCTTTTTCTCCATGGCACAAATGATTAATGTTAGCATTTTATACCTACTGCCAGGATTCAAAAACTGCCGTCCCTCAGGGATCAGACGCAGACCAGAGTCGCTTATTCTAGGTCAGACGCTTCTGGATTTACCGCCCGCGCGCTTCCTGACCAATTTTGTAAAATAAAAAAATAAAGTCTTGAAAATATTTTTATAATGTTAAAAGGTAACGATATATGTTTAGAGCAGGAAATTTAAAAAACTTTACTAGAAAATTCACAGACAATTCCTTAGAAATTAATGTAAAAAAAAATGTATATTTTAATGAACAATATGTTTCAAAAAAGGTCATTTGAAATTTATAGAAAAATAACATAAATATACACATAAAATGGAAATTAAAAAGCTATCAAAAATTTGACTTTTCTTTTATTTTTAAACAAATATATGTGCATATGTCTAAATTAATATAGATACGTCCCCTAGTTTTCTTTTCACTTTGATTTACATTATTATAAACACATTCAGGTATCTAATTAAATTTAATTATTTTAAATAATAAACAAGTTTTACTTTTTCTATACAAAATTTAAAATTGTTGTGATGATACGAGTATAACACGCGATGACGTCATAATATATTAAGATATTTCAAGAGCTTAACCTATCCAAAGTATAATGTAAAGGCTCATTGAAGAAAAATCTTTTTGTGACGTGATCTCTTTCCAAATATTTTAACTGTAGGTTAAAATATTTGGAAAGAGATCCAAATCTGTCTGATATATGTTACATAAATCTTGAAAAAACTCTAATAAGAGGAAACAATAACGTAATTTCGCGGAAAAAGAAAAAATATCTCATTTTAAAAAGAAATAAACCCGACAGAAAAGGTGGAAAACCTTTTAAAAACTTTATAAATAGGTAATAATAAAAAAAAATAAACGTCAAATTTCAAAATATTTATCAAACATAAACAAATATTTTTTACTTACACAAAAAGCCAAAAATTTTGATGTTGGATCATAAAAGTTATTATTTATTTATTTTATTTTCAATTAAAAAGTTTAAAAAATAAATGTTGATGAATGACTTACGAAAATTGTTGATATTGTTTTTTATAACCATTTTCTTTTTTCATAAACTAACGATTTCTTGGTTTTTTTAAATATTTTCATTGTTTTTGCAAATTGAATACGTTCAGTTGGAGCGCACATTCCAAATTTGGTCTAACATTATATTTTGAATCATTTTAGATATTATTACTCTTTGAAATGAATTTACAACTCCAAAGGGCTTATTGTGTTGGAATTTTAATATTACAAATACCAGAAATACCATCTAAGTTTCTTACAGAATCGGTAATTTTTTGACTGGTGCTAAGAATATCAAATCAAAATTAAATATATGTATGCAGTTGCTCAAACATGTGGTAATGGTCGTAACAAATACTAGAAGCCAAGTACTGAGTAAAGAAATAGAAGCGCTAAAAAGAAATTTATAAATATCCTATACCTGTAAGTAACTGAATTAATTAGATATTGACGCTTGTAAGAATTAATTTGCTTCCTGCTTTGTTGATCTCTTAATTATTACTGGTGTTATTATTCGTGCTTTATTTACGTCATTATAACAATAAATTTTCAAATTTTAAGTGTAAAGTAAACTTAATATGTTATATTATGTCTAAATTTCAATAAAAATAAAGCAAAATAGAAATTTTGAATGAATTCAATAATAATTCAATAACAATAATTTATGAACTAAAACAAATACAAATAAATACAGCTAAAATTACAAATAATGCTTATATCATGATGGAAATAGTAAAACAAACATTCTATTGTCCCGAAGGACAAGTAGTGAATGTCGCATATTATATCCAAAAAATTTAAAATTAATAATTATTAATAAAAAAGTATTTTATGAAAATATTGCATCATTTATAAAGTTTTTTGTAATAGGGGTAACTGTCACATTCAACAATTAATTACACCCTGCACCTAGACAATTTGAGTCTAAAAATTTGATTTTGAAATATCTAGAATTAACTTTCATTGTTGTATACCAATTACTCGAACCTGCCAAACCACTATATAGAAACTTTGCGAATATGTCTGACCTATAATTAGATAAACTACTGCTAAGTTACATGAATCTAAGTATATTATTTTTTTGAATATTTTAAATTAGCTTTTGGAGTTCCATGGTAACTATTCGAACCTGTCAAGCCATCCCACCAAAACTTCAAGGGTATATCCGACCTGAAATTGTACACATGACTGCCAAATTTCGTGAATGTGACTTATTATTTTTCCGAATATTTAAAATTAGCTTTTGAAGTTATATGGCAGCCACCCGAAGCAGTGCAGCCATTCCATCAAAACTCTCAGAACATATGTAAAGTGCGGACACATTTTTGCAAATTTTGATATTAATATCTTTATTAGTTTTTGAAATTTACAAAAATATCTTTGAGTTGTATGGCAGCTATCCAAACCCGTTGTTCGAATTGGTCCAATTACAATAGCAGCTGTCCTTGGCAGAAAAGAAACAACTAGTGAAAATGTAGTGTCAATTGACGACTTCTTCAAGTGGTTACAAACTCCATACCAAATTGAATATAACCTTCACGAAGGGTATAAAAAATACATAATAGAGATAGATATTATGTCCTTCCTTTGATTTGGTAATTGCAATTTTGGGACTGGTGTTTCGTTTAACCTTCTTTTATGTAAAGGTACATTAAGAGATAACTTTTTAAAGAATAATCTTGTTTACGCAAATAAAGTGCACATACTGGAGCATTTTCCACAAATTTCAATCACTTATTACAACCAGAATCTATCCATTTTTCCATAATTCTGGATTTTTTAGAAATCTATCGAAGTGCATCTCCTTTATTTCACTATTGCTTTTTCAAGATTATGTTTTACAAATTACATTGTTTTAATTTTTTTAATTTTTTTTAATTAAAAAACAATAAATTCTTTCTCAACAATTTATTCTTACTTTTTACTCTTTAAAATAATGCAATTAATTTCTAATATTCACTTTTTTCGCACTTTAATTTTCAAAATACGCCTTCATATAATAAAAATGTCAAACACATGACGTAATGTATTGCTAATATATGACGTAATGTACAAAAAACCGGCGACAGAGCTTTTTTAAATGAGCATACCTTGTAGTCTTTATACCGTAGTTGGAATTTTTTCCCCATTGTGCTCTTCTTACCCTTTCAGCATTTTCACAAAGTTTTTAGCCCTTGTTTCCAATAGCTCGTTCCATTCCATTAGTTTTCATTTGCATCTTGCTTCCGAATTCTTAAAATATTCCATTTTTTTTTAGAAGTGGATGGTAATAAGAGTTGTGTAGGCAAGAAAGAAACAAAACATTGTAAACAAACGAGTGTATCAAAAACATTGAACTGAAATAATATTAAATTAAGTTAGGCAAAAATTTTGTTATTTTTATTTTGATAATAACAAAATTTATTTTTCATTTTATTAAAGCTAGGTAAAAAATTCGAATGCATGAAAGCAAAAGAGTTTGAAATTTCATGTGTGATGTACACACGCATGTACCTGGTGCAGTACACAGTATCAGGTAGTGATATACAAATAAAGTAATTTATAAAGAAAAAAAGGTGTATGCATACTGATTACTGAAAATCAGTAATTAAAAAAACTGATACTAAAATTTTTTTGTTTTATATCAAATTGTTTTATAGTTTTATCAAAACTTTTTATTATGTGGTAAATTCTAATCCTAATATACAGTTTAATGAAATATGTTTTGTCGGATTTCTCACAACATTCATAGCTGAAATTATTTTTTAAGTGTTTGTATATATTACATTCTAAATTATTTTCTGTACAAATATCATTCATATTCATATCACAAATATCAAAAGTTTAATAAAAGTATTTTCTAAAATCTTTAAATTACCCATGAAATTCTTCGATGGTTTATAAAAACCTGTAAAATATTTTTTTTTCACAACTATTTAAAATTTTTTTTAATATTATACGTCTTTTTCAAAATTATTTTTATTATTATTTTTCAAAATTATATTATATAACTTATAATAATTTTTTTAAAAACATTTTTTCCGCTTCGCTTTTATAATATGAATACACCGTTTTTACCACCTTGTACTGGAATAAGTTACAAATATAAAACTCCCGCCTTTAAAATTCTTAATATTTTTTCTTATACTTTATATAGGGAAAAATAAATAACTCCCGCTTTTAAAAATACATTATAAAAAAACAGTTAGACATCTTTTGCGTACTCTTTCCCTCTCCCAAAAATTCTTATGTGTACAAAAATGAAAAAGAAGGTATAATGCTTAACACTTTTAACTAAGGGAATTTTTTGTATACAAATATTGGTGAGTGATTGCATTAGTGTGATGTAAACGGAGAGTCGAACTACTTATTAGTAGATATACTTTGGTCATGATAAGCTTAAAAACAGTACACTCAACATTATAATATTAAAAATTATGAATGTGCAAAAGTTTTATTTTAAAATCTCAATGCATATTTTACATAAAATCATAAAAAGCCATTTTGAGAAATTATTTATTCATGTTTTATCAATTTTTGAACCAAATTTTATTGACATTTAGTTAATAGCGTATCTACCTATTTTTGTCGAGCTTCTGAGATAGCAAAAATTGTCCATTCGAGAATTTTTGAGGTTTTTGAATGTAAGCATGAGTTAAATCAAGTTATGTTCTTAAACTTGAGTTAGATAATTAACAGTTTGTTAATTATACCCGTACGAACATAAGTTCCAATGGTACACTAAATTTGCCTTGCCGTCTGTAACGCTAAGAAGTAATGATCTGAGATATAGACTTAAACAATATGCTTTTGATCAGCGTCGAATTCGTCTAAGTCGTTTTAGCTTTGTCTGTCCGTCTGTCCCAAAGATAACGTAACTTAAAAACTAATTGAGTTAAGTTTACTAAATTTTCACAAATAATTTATTATAGTAAATGACAGAATCCTATTTAATTGTTGTTATGTGTGATAAAAATCGTTCAAATTTTTGAATCCTTGTCGTAGCTGCCATGCAGCTTCAATAATAGATCATTTCGCACATCGTGTACCTTGCTATTGTTTGAAATTTAAATCTATCAAAGAAAGTAGCGGAGGTCTATCAAAAATTCAAAAACCCAACAAGGGTCTAGGAGAGAAAAAAGTTTGGAAACCTCTGCTTTATACCATGATCCTACTTTCCTTATTATTCTTTGTACCATGATATACTGATGTCTTTATATCTAGCAAATCCCACTGCTCAGTTTTTTTACGTTCCTGTTTTTTTTTAAATGTTCCATTCCAAAGTATATCTTTTTTATAAGTAATTCGTTCCAAGCCGTTAGATTTCGTCTGTTTGCCACTTCCATTGTTCTCACAATATTCCATCTTTATTAAGAAATAGATGGTAATAAGAGTTATGTTGAGGCAAGAAACAAAACAAAATATTGTAAACAAACAAGTGTAATGTTGAAGCACGAAATAAAACACAATATTGTAAACAAACAAGTGTATCAAAAATACCGAATTAAAATAAAATTAAATAAAGGTAGGTAAAAATTTTGTTAATTTTTTTTTGATAAAAATAAAACTTAATTTTCTTAACATTTTTTAATGCATTTCATAAAAATTTTTGCAAAAATATTCGAGTGTATGACATGTTCGAATGATAAATAAATATGAGTTTAAAATTTAATGTAATTTAATGTGCCTGATAAAGAAGATGCACAGTATGAATTAGGTGGTGATAAAGAAATAAAACAAACTATAAAGAAAAAAGTGTAATGATTAATATTTTGTGAAATATAATTACTGTAAGTAAGATGCGTGTGTAAGTATATTCATAGGAAATATGTTTTTTAAATTTATAAAGGCAAGATTGAAAAATAAATAAAAAATCCATAATTTATATTAATAATGTATTGACAATAATTACAAATTTAATTGTTTTTTAATCTTATTGGTCTTTTTAAATTCTTTTTTTATTATTTTTTTAAATTATTTTATTATAAAAATTATAATTATTGTTTTTTTAAAATCGCTTCGCACTCAAATTATTGTTATTTTAAAATCGCTTCGATTTTTCCACTTCGTACTGGAATGAATTACAAAAATTTTAGGCTCGTCTTTAAAATGCTAATATTTTCGCCAATTTACTTTATATACGAAAGAGAAATAGGCTAGAACATATTTATACATCATTTTAGAGCGCACTCGACAACTCTATTCAACTACATCAGTTTAATTTAATGGTAGAATCACATTAATATATTAGTATACGCACTCTGTTAATAGGGCATACCATTAATTCAACAGTATATACTATTAGTAATGTCTTTACATCTAACAAGACCCAATACTCTGTTTTTTTACGAAATATTACGAATATTTGGCTTCGTTCTTGTTTTTTTCTTTAAATGTCTCTGATCGTGTCATATTTATTATTATTTTTTTCTTTTTATTTTTTAAGTAAAAAAGAGTTTAATATTTTAAAAAATCTCAGGATATTACACACATTTTTTAAAAAGCTTCCCATTTAAATTCTATTGCACGAAAAAGAAAGAAAGGTAGGAGGAAAGAAAAAATGGGAAAAAAATTTCAAATTCATATTTCAGTATGGTTTCAAATGTTAATAGGAAGGATGTATGATTTTTCATGCACATTTTGTATTTTCCAATAAGGCAAGTTGAGTAATGTCGGCTAACAAAAATGTTAATAAAAGTAGTATCGGTGGACACATTTCAACAATTTGAATTATCTCATTTCGGTTATTTATACGTTACTTATAAAATTGTTTCAAATAATTTCAGTTAGTTTTTAAGTTATTAAAAATAAATATGTATGTACCTATTTCCAATAAATTTTTTTTTTTAATAATTATTTTAAAACTATTTCAAACATGTTATATTGAGTGCTTCAAAAGTTTTGTTGTGCTTTTCTTTCATATTTTATTAGCAGGTAAACAAGAGCAATCTATTTATAAAATAGCCCTGCCTGGATATGAATCTTAATAGTAAACGCTAACGGACAAAAATTTACGGATATCAGTACCTACTACCTGTCATTACAATCGGAGTTTTTGAACCGTTTACAAAGATACTATATATTTCAAAAATAAAAAAGATATTCGAATTCGGTCATAAAAATATATTATTTTCTTTTCCAAAACCTTTTAAATATTTTTTTATTTAGGTAATATATTAAGTTTAAAAAATTTTCTCAAAAATAGAGGTGAAATTTAGAAGTGTATATAAAATTTGTATTTAAAAAATAACATTTGATTGTATTTTAGATATTATTTTCTAATTCCCTCTTCAAATTTTTTCTTTACTATGTGTTCATATAAATATTTAATAATTATCTTTCATTAATTGTATTTTTAACTTGACACCACAGTTACTTCCCGTATCTTGAGTTAACAAATACTAGAAGCCAAGTACTGAGTAAAGAAATAGAAGCGCTAAAAAGAAATTTATAAATATCCTATACCTGTAAGTAACTGAATTAATTAGATATTGACGCTTGTAAGAATTAATTTGCTTCCTGCTTTGTTGATCTCTTAATTATTACTGGTGTTATTATTCGTGCTTTATTTACGTCATTATAACAATAAATTTTCAAACTTTAAGTGTAAAGTAAACTTAATATGTTATATTATGTCTAAATTTCAATAAAAATAAAGCAAAATAGAAATTTTGAATGAATTCAATAATAATTCAATAACAATAATTTATGAACTAAAACAAATACAAATAAATACAGCTAAAATTACAAATAATGCTAATATCATGATGGAAATAGTAAAACAAACATTCTATTGTCCCAAAAAATTTAAAATTAATAATTATTAATAAAAAAGTATTTTATGAAAATATTGCATCATTTATAAAGTTTTTTGTAATAGGGGTAACTGTCACATTCAACAATTAATTACACCCTGCACCTAGACAATTTGAGTCTAAAAATTTGATTTTGAAATATCTAGAATTAACTTTCATTGTTGTATACCAATTACTCGAACCTGCCAAACCACTATATAGAAACTTTGCGAATATGTCTGACCTATAATTAGATAAACTACTGCTAAGTTACATGAATCTAAGTATATTATTTTTTTGAATATTTTAAATTAGCTTTTGGAGTTCCATGGTAACTATTCGAACCTGTCAAGCCATCCCACCAAAACTTCAAGGGTATATCCGACCTGAAATTGTACACATGACTGCCAAATTTCGTGAATGTGACTTATTATTTTTCCGAATACTTAAAATTAGCTTTTGAAGTTATATGGCAGCCATCCGAAGCAGTGCAGCCATTCCATCAAAACTTTCAGAACATATGTAAAGTGCGGACACATTTTTGCAAATTTTGATATTAATATCTTTATTAGTTTTTGAAATTTACAAAAATATCTTTGAGTTGTATGGCAGCTATCCAAACCCGTTGTCCGAATTGGTCCAATTACAATAGCAGCTGTCCTTGGCAGAAAAGAAACAACTAGTGAAAATGTAGTGTCAATTGACGACTTCTTCAAGTGGTTACAAACTCCATACCAAATTGAATATAACCTTCACGAAGGGTATAAAAAATACATAATAGAGATAGATATTATGTCCTTCCTTTGATTTGGTAATTGCAATTTTGGGACTGGTGTTTCGTTTAACCTTCTTTTATGTAAAGGTACATTAAGAGATAACTTTTTAAAGAATAATCTTGTTTACGCAAATAAAGTGCACATACTGGAGCATTTTCCACAAATTTCAATCACTTATTACAACCAGAATCTATCCATTTTTCCATAATTCTGGATTTTTTAGAAATCTATCGAAGTGCATCTCCTTTATTTCACTATTGCTTTTTCAAGATTATGTTTTACAAATTACATTGTTTTAATTTTTTTAATTTTTTTTAATTAAAAAACAATAAATTCTTTCTCAACAATTTATTCTTACTTTTTACTCTTTAAAATAATGCAATTAATTTCTAATATTCACTTTTTTCGCACTTTAATTTTCAAAATACGCCTTCATATAATAAAAATGTCAAACACATGACGTAATGTATTGCTAATATATGACGTAATGTACAAAAAACCGGCGACAGAGCTTTTTTAAATGAGCATACCTTGTAGTCTTTATACCGTAGTTGGAATTTTTTCCCCATTGTGCTCTTCTTACCCTTTCAGCATTTTCACAAAGTTTTTAGCCCTTGTTTCCAATAGCTCGTTCCATTCCGTTAGTTTTCATTTGCATCTTGCTTCCGAATTCTTAAAATATTCCATTTTTTTTTAGAAGTGGATGGTAATAAGAGTTGTGTAGGCAAGAAAGAAACAAAACATTGTAAACAAACGAGTGTATCAAAAACATTGAACTGAAATAATATTAAATTAAGTTAGGCAAAAATTTTGTTATTTTTATTTTGATAATAACAAAATTTATTTTTCATTTTATTAAAGCTAGGTAAAAAATTCGAATGCATGAAAGCAAAAGAGTTTGAAATTTCATGTGTGATGTACACACGCATGTACCTGGTGCAGTACACAGTATCAGGTAGTGATATACAAATAAAGTAATTTATAAAGAAAAAAAGGTGTATGCATACTGATTACTGAAAATCAGTAATTAAAAAAACTGATACTAAAATTTTTTTGTTTTATATCAAATTGTTTTATAGTTTTATCAAAACTTTTTATTATGTGGTAAATTCTAATCCTAATATACAGTTTAATGAAATATGTTTTGTCGGATTTCTCACAACATTCATAGCTGAAATTATTTTTTAAGTGTTTGTATATATTACATTCTAAATTATTTTCTGTACAAATATCATTCATATTCATATCACAAATATCAAAAGTTTAATAAAAGTATTTTCTAAAATCTTTAAATTACCCATGAAATTCTTCGATGGTTTATAAAAACCTGTAAAATATTTTTTTTTCACAACTATTTAAAATTTTTTTTAATATTATACGTCTTTTTCAAAATTATTTTTATTATTATTTTTCAAAATTATATTATATAACTTATAATAATTTTTTTAAAAACATTTTTTCCGCTTCGCTTTTATAATATGAATACACCGTTTTTACCACCTTGTACTGGAATAAGTTACAAATATAAAACTCCCGCCTTTAAAATTCTTAATATTTTTTCTTATACTTTATATAGGGAAAAATAAATAACTCCCGCTTTTAAAAATACATTATAAAAAAACAGTTAGACATCTTTTGCGTACTCTTTCCCTCTCCCAAAAATTCTTATGTGTACAAAAATGAAAAAGAAGGTATAATGCTTAACACTTTTAACTAAGGGAATTTTTTGTATACAAATATTGGTGAGTGATTGCATTAGTGTGATGTAAACGGAGAGTCGAACTACTTATTAGTAGATATACTTTGGTCATGATAAGCTTAAAAACAGTACACTCAACATTATAATATTAAAAATTATGAATGTGCAAAAGTTTTATTTTAAAATCTCAATGCATATTTTACATAAAATCATAAAAAGCCATTTTGAGAAATTATTTATTCATGTTTTATCAATTTTTGAACCAAATTTTATTGACATTTAGTTAATAGCGTATCTACCTATTTTTGTCGAGCTTCTGAGATAGCAAAAATTGTCCATTCGAGAATTTTTGAGGTTTTTGAATGTAAGCATGAGTTAAATCAAGTTATGTTCTTAAACTTGAGTTAGATAATTAACAGTTTGTTAATTATACCCGTACGAACATAAGTTCCAATGGTACACTAAATTTGCCTTGCCGTCTGTAACGCTAAGAAGTAATGATCTGAGATATAGACTTAAACAATATGCTTTTGATCAGCGTCGAATTCGTCTAAGTCGTTTTAGCTTTGTCTGTCCGTCTGTCCCAAAGATAACGTAACTTAAAAACTAATTGAGTTAAGTTTACTAAATTTTCACAAATAATTTATTATAGTAAATGACAGAATCCTATTTAATTGTTGTTATGTGTGATAAAAATCGTTCAAATTTTTGAATCCTTGTCGTAGCTGCCATGCAGCTTCAATAATAGATCATTTCGCACATCGTGTACCTTGCTATTGTTTGAAATTTAAATCTATCAAAGAAAGTAGCGGAGGTCTATCAAAAATTCAAAAACCCAACAAGGGTCTAGGAGAGAAAAAAGTTTGGAAACCTCTGCTTTATACCATGATCCTACTTTCCTTATTATTCTTTGTACCATGATATACTGATGTCTTTATATCTAGCAAATCCCACTGCTCAGTTTTTTTACGTTCCTGTTTTTTTTTAAATGTTCCATTCCAAAGTATATCTTTTTTATAAGTAATTCGTTCCAAGCCGTTAGATTTCGTCTGTTTGCCACTTCCATTGTTCTCACAATATTCCATCTTTATTAAGAAATAGATGGTAATAAGAGTTATGTTGAGGCAAGAAACAAAACAAAATATTGTAAACAAACAAGTGTAATGTTGAAGCACGAAATAAAACACAATATTGTAAACAAACAAGTGTATCAAAAATACCGAATTAAAATAAAATTAAATAAAGGTAGGTAAAAATTTTGTTAATTTTTTTTTGATAAAAATAAAACTTAATTTTCTTAACATTTTTTAATGCATTTCATAAAAATTTTTGCAAAAATATTCGAGTGTATGACATGTTCGAATGATAAATAAATATGAGTTTAAAATTTAATGTAATTTAATGTGCCTGATAAAGAAGATGCACAGTATGAATTAGGTGGTGATAAAGAAATAAAACAAACTATAAAGAAAAAAGTGTAATGATTAATATTTTGTGAAATATAATTACTGTAAGTAAGATGCGTGTGTAAGTATATTCATAGGAAATATGTTTTTTAAATTTATAAAGGCAAGATTGAAAAATAAATAAAAAATCCATAATTTATATTAATAATGTATTGACAATAATTACAAATTTAATTGTTTTTTAATCTTATTGGTCTTTTTAAATTCTTTTTTTATTATTTTTTTAAATTATTTTATTATAAAAATTATAATTATTGTTTTTTTAAAATCGCTTCGCACTCAAATTATTGTTATTTTAAAATCGCTTCGATTTTTCCACTTCGTACTGGAATGAATTACAAAAATTTTAGGCTCGTCTTTAAAATGCTAATATTTTCGCCAATTTACTTTATATACGAAAGAGAAATAGGCTAGAACATATTTATACATCATTTTAGAGCGCACTCGACAACTCTATTCAACTACATCAGTTTAATTTAATGGTAGAATCACATTAATATATTAGTATACGCACTCTGTTAATAGGGCATACCATTAATTCAACAGTATATACTATTAGTAATGTCTTTACATCTAACAAGACCCAATACTCTGTTTTTTTACGAAATATTACGAATATTTGGCTTCGTTCTTGTTTTTTTCTTTAAATGTCTCTGATCGTGTCATATTTATTATTATTTTTTTCTTTTTATTTTTTAAGTAAAAAAGAGTTTAATATTTTAAAAAATCTCAGGATATTACACACATTTTTTAAAAAGCTTCCCATTTAAATTCTATTGCACGAAAAAGAAAGAAAGGTAGGAGGAAAGAAAAAATGGGAAAAAAATTTCAAATTCATATTTCAGTATGGTTTCAAATGTTAATAGGAAGGATGTATGATTTTTCATGCACATTTTGTATTTTCCAATAAGGCAAGTTGAGTAATGTCGGCTAACAAAAATGTTAATAAAAGTAGTATCGGTGGACACATTTCAACAATTTGAATTATCTCATTTCGGTTATTTATACGTTACTTATAAAATTGTTTCAAATAATTTCAGTTAGTTTTTAAGTTATTAAAAATAAATATGTATGTACCTATTTCCAATAAATTTTTTTTTTTAATAATTATTTTAAAACTATTTCAAACATGTTATATTGAGTGCTTCAAAAGTTTTGTTGTGCTTTTCTTTCATATTTTATTAGCAGGTAAACAAGAGCAATCTATTTATAAAATAGCCCTGCCTGGATATGAATCTTAATAGTAAACGCTAACGGACAAAAATTTACGGATATCAGTACCTACTACCTGTCATTACAATCGGAGTTTTTGAACCGTTTACAAAGATACTATATATTTCAAAAATAAAAAAGATATTCGAATTCGGTCATAAAAATATATTATTTTCTTTTCCAAAACCTTTTAAATATTTTTTTATTTAGGTAATATATTAAGTTTAAAAAATTTTCTCAAAAATAGAGGTGAAATTTAGAAGTGTATATAAAATTTGTATTTAAAAAATAACATTTGATTGTATTTTAGATATTATTTTCTAATTCCCTCTTCAAATTTTTTCTTTACTATGTGTTCATATAAATATTTAATAATTATCTTTCATTAATTGTATTTTTAACTTGACACCACAGTTACTTCCCGTATCTTGAGTTAACAAATACTAGAAGCCAAGTACTGAGTAAAGAAATAGAAGCGCTAAAAAGAAATTTATAAATATCCTATACCTGTAAGTAACTGAATTAATTAGATATTGACGCTTGTAAGAATTAATTTGCTTCCTGCTTTGATGATCTCTTAATTATTACTGGTGTTATTATTCGTGCTTTATTTACGTCATTATAACAATAAATTTTCAAACTTTAAGTGTAAAGTAAACTTAATATGTTATATTATGTCTAAATTTCAATAAAAATAAAGCAAAATAGAAATTTTGAATGAATTCAATAATAATTCAATAACAATAATTTATGAACTAAAACAAATACAAATAAATACAGCTAAAATTACAAATAATGCTAATATCATGATGGAAATAGTAAAACAAACATTCTATTGTCCCAAAAAATTTAAAATTAATAATTATTAATAAAAAAGTATTTTATGAAAATATTGCATCATTTATAAAGTTTTTTGTAATAGGGGTAACTGTCACATTCAACAATTAATTACACCCTGCACCTAGACAATTTGAGTCTAAAAATTTGATTTTGAAATATCTAGAATTAACTTTCATTGTTGTATACCAATTACTCGAACCTGCCAAACCACTATATAGAAACTTTGCGAATATGTCTGACCTATAATTAGATAAACTACTGCTAAGTTACATGAATCTAAGTATATTATTTTTTTGAATATTTTAAATTAGCTTTTGGAGTTCCATGGTAACTATTCGAACCTGTCAAGCCATCCCACCAAAACTTCAAGGGTATATCCGACCTGAAATTGTACACATGACTGCCAAATTTCGTGAATGTGACTTATTATTTTTCCGAATACTTAAAATTAGCTTTTGAAGTTATATGGCAGCCATCCGAAGCAGTGCAGCCATTCCATCAAAACTTTCAGAACATATGTAAAGTGCGGACACATTTTTGCAAATTTTGATATTAATATCTTTATTAGTTTTTGAAATTTACAAAAATATCTTTGAGTTGTATGGCAGCTATCCAAACCCGTTGTCCGAATTGGTCCAATTACAATAGCAGCTGTCCTTGGCAGAAAAGAAACAACTAGTGAAAATGTAGTGTCAATTGACGACTTCTTCAAGTGGTTACAAACTCCATACCAAATTGAATATAACCTTCACGAAGGGTATAAAAAATACATAATAGAGATAGATATTATGTCCTTCCTTTGATTTGGTAATTGCAATTTTGGGACTGGTGTTTCGTTTAACCTTCTTTTATGTAAAGGTACATTAAGAGATAACTTTTTAAAGAATAATCTTGTTTACGCAAATAAAGTGCACATACTGGAGCATTTTCCACAAATTTCAATCACTTATTACAACCAGAATCTATCCATTTTTCCATAATTCTGGATTTTTTAGAAATCTATCGAAGTGCATCTCCTTTATTTCACTATTGCTTTTTCAAGATTATGTTTTACAAATTACATTGTTTTAATTTTTTTAATTTTTTTTAATTAAAAAACAATAAATTCTTTCTCAACAATTTATTCTTACTTTTTACTCTTTAAAATAATGAAATTAATTTCTAATATTCACTTTTTTCGCACTTTAATTTTCAAAATACCCCTTCATATAATAAAAATGTCAAACACATGACGTAATGTATTGCTAATATATGACGTAATGTACAAAAAACCGGCGACAGAGCTTTTTTAAATGAGCATACCTTGTAGTCTTTATACCGTAGTTGGAATTTTTTCCCAATTGTGCTCTTCTTACCCTTTCAGCATTTTCACAAAGTTTTTAGCCCTTGTTTCCAATAGCTCGTTCCATTCCGTTAGTTTTCATTTGCATCTTGTTTCCGAATTCTTAAAATATTCCATTTTTTTTTTAGAAGTGGGTGGTAATAAGAGTTGTGTAGGCAAGAAAGAAACAAAATATTGTAAACAATCGAGTGTATCAAAAACATTGAACTGAAATAATATTAAATTAAGTTAGGCAAAAATTTTGTTATTTTTATTTTGATAATAACAAAATTTATTTTTCATTTTATTAAAGCTAGGTAAAAAATTCGAGTGTATGAAAGCAAAAGAGTTTGAAATTTCATGTGTGATGTACACACGCATGTACGAGTACCTGGTGCAGTACACAGTATCAGGTAGTGATATACAAATAAAGTAATTTATAAAGAAAAAAAGGTGTATGCATACTGATTACTGAAAATCAGTAATTAAAAAAACTGATACTAAAATTTTTTTGTTTTATATCAAATTGTTTTATAGTTTTATTAAAACTTTTTATTACGTGGTAAATTCTAATCCTAATATACAGTTTAATGAAATATGTTTTGTCGGATTTCTCACAACATTCATAGCTGAAATTATTTTTTAAGTGTTTGTATATATTACATTCTAAATTATTTTCTGTACAAATATCATTCATATTCATATCACAAATATCAAAAGTTTAATAAAAGTATTTTCTAAAATCTTTAAATTACCCATGAAATTCTTCGATGGTTTATAAAAACCCGTAAAATATTTTTTTTTCACAACTATTTAAAATTTTTTTTAATATTATACGTCTTTTTCAAAATTATTTTTATTATTATTTTTCAAAATTATATTATATAACTTATAATAATTTTTTTAAAAACATTTTTTCCGCTTCGCTTTTATAATATGAATACACCGTTTTTACCACCTTGTACTGGAATAAGTTACAAATATAAAACTCCCGCCTTTAAAATTCTTAATATTTTTTCTTATACTTTATATAGGGAAAAATAAATAACTCCCGCTTTTAAAAATACATTATAAAAAAACAGGTAGACATCTTTTGCGTACTCTTTCCCTCTCCCAAAAATTCTTATGTGTACAAAAATGAAAAAGAAGGTATAATGCTTAACACTTTTAACTAAGGGAATTTTTTGTATACAAATATTGGTGAGTGATTGCATTAGTGTGATGTAAACGGAGAGTCGAACTACTTATTAGTAGATATACTTTGGTCATGATAAGCTTAAAAACAGTACACTCAACATTATAATATTAAAAATTATGAATGTGCAAAAGTTTTATTTTAAAATCTCAATGCATATTTTACATAAAATCATAAAAAGCCATTTTGAGAAATTATTTATTCATGTTTTATCAATTTTTGAACCAAATTTTATTGACATTTAGTTAATAGCGTATCTACCTATTTTTGTCGAGCTTCTGAGATAGCAAAAATTGTCCATTCGAGAATTTTTGAGGTTTTTGAATGTAAGCATGAGTTAAATAAAGTTATGTTCTTAAACTTGAGTTAGATAATTAACAGTTTGTTAATTATACCCGTACGAACATAAGTTCCAATGGTACACTAAATTTGCCTTGCCGTCTGTAACGCTAAGAAGTAATGATCTGAGATATAGACTTAAACAATATGCTTTTGATCAGCGTCGAATTCGTCTAAGTCGTTTTAGCTTTGTCTGTCCGTCTGTCCCAAAGATAACTTAACTTAAAAACTAATTGAGTTAAGTTTACTAAATTTTCACAAATAATTTATTATAGTAAATGACAGAATCCTATTTAATTGTTGTTATGTGTGATAAAAATCGTTCAAATTTTTTGAATCCTTGTCGTAGCTGCCATGCAGCTTCAATAATAGATCATTTCGCACATCCTGTACCTTGCTATTGTTTGAAATTTAAATCTATCAAAGAAAGTAGCGAAGGTCTATCAAAAATTCAAAAACACAACAAGGGTCTAGGAGAGAAAAAAGTTTGGAAACCTCTGCTTTATACCATGATCCTACTTTCCTTATTATTCTTTGTACCATGATATACTAATGTCTTTATATCTAGCAAATCCCAGTGCTCAGTTTTTTTACGTTCCTGTTTTTTTTTAAATGTTCCATTCCAAAGTATATCTTTTTTATAAGTAATTCGTTCCAAGCCGTTAGATTTCGTCTGTTTGCCACTTCCATTGTTCTCACAATATTCCATCTTTATTAAGAAATAGATGGTAATAAGAGTTATGTTGAGGCAAGAAACAAAACAAAATATTGTAAACAAACAAGTGTAATGTTGAAGCACGAAATAAAACACAATATTGTAAACAAACAAGTGTATCAAAAATACCGAATTAAAATAAAATTAAATAAAGGTAGGTAAAAATTTTGTTAATTTTTTTTTGATAAAAATAAAACTTAATTTTCTTAACATTTTTTAATGCATTTCATAAAAATTTTTGCAAAAATATTCGAGTGTATGACATGTTCGAATGATAAATAAATATGAGTTTAAAATTTAATGTAATTTAATGTGCCTGATAAAGAAGATGCACAGTATGAATCAGGTGGTGATAAAGAAATAAAACAAACTATAAAGAAAAAAGTGTAATGATTAATATTTTGTGAAATATAATTACTGTAAGTAAGATGCGTGTGTAAGTATATTCATAGGAAATATGTTTTTTAAATTTATAAAGGCAAGATTGAAAAATAAATAAAAAATCCATAATTTATATTAATAATGTATTGACAATAATTACAAATTTAATTGTTTTTTAATCTTATTGGTCTTTTTAAATTCTTTTTTTATTATTTTTTTAAATTATTTTATTATAAAAATTATAATTATTGTTTTTTTAAAATCGCTTCGCACTCAAATTATTGTTATTTTAAAATCGCTTCGATTTTTCCACTTCGTACTGGAATGAATTACAAAAATTTTAGGCTCGTCTTTAAAATGCTAATATTTTCGCCAATTTACTTTATATACGAAAGAGAAATAGGCTAGAACATATTTATACATCATTTTAGAGCGCACTCGACAACTCTATTCAACTACATCAGTTTAATTTAATGGTAGAATCACATTAATATATTAGTATACGCACTCTGTTAATAGGGCATACCATTAATTCAACAGTATATACTATTAGTAATGTCTTTACATCTAACAAGACCCAATACTCTGTTTTTTTACGAAATATTACGAATATTTGGCTTCGTTCTTGTTTTTTTCTTTAAATGTCTCTGATCGTGTCATATTTATTATTATTTTTTTCTTTTTATTTTTTAAGTAAAAAAGAGTTTAATATTTTAAAAAATCTCAGGATATTACACACATTTTTTAAAAAGCTTCCCATTTAAATTCTATTGCACGAAAAAGAAAGAAAGGTAGGAGGAAAGAAAAAATGGGAAAAAAATTTCAAATTCATATTTCAGTATGGTTTCAAATGTTAATAGGAAGGATGTATGATTTTTCATGCACATTTTGTATTTTCCAATAAGGCAAGTTGAGTAATGTCGGCTAACAAAAATGTTAATAAAAGTAGTATCGGTGGGCACATTTCAACAATTTGAATTATCTCATTTCGGTTATTTATACGTTACTTATAAAATTGTTTCAAATAATTTCAGTTAGTTTTTAAGTTATTAAAAATAAATATGTATGTACCTATTTCCAATAAATTTTTTTTTTTAATAATTATTTTAAAACTATTTCAAACATGTTATATTGAGTGCTTCAAAAGTTTTGTTGTGCTTTTCTTTCATATTTTATTAGCAGGTAAACAAGAGCAATCTATTTATAAAATAGCCCTGCCTGGATATGAATCTTAATAGTAAACGCTAACGGACAAAAATTTACGGATATCAGTACCTACTACCTGTCATTACAATCGGAGTTTTTGAACCGTTTACAAAGATACTATATATTTCAAAAATAAAAAAGATATTCGAATTCGGTCATAAAAATATATTATTTTCTTTTCCAAAACCTTTTAAATATTTTTTTATTTAGGTAATATATTAAGTTTAAAAAATTTTCTCAAAAATAGAGGTGAAATTTAGAAGTGTATATAAAATTTGTATTTAAAAAATAACATTTGATTGTATTTTAGATATTATTTTCTAATTCCCTCTTCAAATTTTTTCTTTACTATGTATTCATATAAATATTTAATAATTATCTTTCATTAATTGTATTTTTAACTTGACACCACAGTTACTTCCCGTATCTTGAGTTAACTTACCCTATGAAAAAAAAGCTGTTCACTTAAAAAAATGAAATGCGCTCAGTAACATGTAAAACGTTGAAGGCGAAGGTTGTGCTGTTTGAAGAATTTTAAAATAATTATGAATGAAAATATTAATATATTTTGTTAATATTACCTGCTTTATAATAAGTGTGAATTTACTTTAACATTTCTTCTCAAAAAATAGCCACTTCGATTTGAAAAAACCCATATAAAATAAGGCCGTGCTTCCAGTTTCTCTCTTAGCATTGGGACTTGTTAGATATAAAGACATTACCTTCCTCATTAAGATTTGAAACCATACTGAAATATGAATTTGAAATTTTTTTCCCATTTTTTCTTTATTCCTACCTTTCTTTCTTTTTCGTGCAATAGAATTTAAATGGGAAGCTTTTTAAAAAATGTGTATAATATACTGAGATTTTTTTAAATACTAAACTCTTTTTTACGTAAACAAAAAAGGAAAAAATAATAAGAAATATGAAGCCAAACCAAATTAATACCTTACCTCATCTTATTCAAATAAGTATATACTTTTTCTGCTCTAATAATATACCAAAAATAAGATTTTACGTCAATTTTACTTTTTGAATTTTTGTTCATATCAAAAATAAAACGAATATCTATGACTCGTATGAAAATAGAGTTGAGTGGAGTTTCTTAGTTACTTGAAAACTTATTACAAATCTGTACGCATTATGTAGATACATACTAAATAAAATAATACAAGTTTCTGAAATGAAAGAACATATTTTGTAGATGTATGCATTATGAGTAAGTAAAGAAGTAAAGTTGACGTAAAATCTTATTTTTGGTATATTATTAGAGCAGAAAAAGTATATACTTATTTGAATAAGATGAGGTAAGGTATTAATTATGCGCTTTAGAATGTTAAGTAAACACCAGATAGATAGATAGATAGTTTGGATCGCTATCTTCGAAACCTTTTTAAAATACCTGCTACATCTAAAAAAAAAAGTAAAAAAGTGTTACATTATGATAAACTGGAATCAAAGATGTTCTAAAATAAATATTAATAATTAATTCACTCAATTTTATATACTTGCAGTTTTAGTTTTTTTAGCTCTTCCTTACATGAAGTAAAATATTTCCAACTCACACATAAATGGAAAATAAGATAATATTAATGTTTGTTTGTTTATGTAATTAATTTTGTGTAATTAAAAATGAAATGTCCAATTAATATTAATATTAATATGTACATACAATTATATAAAATATGAAATATATTATTATCACTTATTTTATTATGAAAGAGAAAAAAATGTATACATATCTCTATGAATTACGATCTCACGAATCACGATATCACAATTTTGAGTTCTTTATTTGCAATTTTTTTCTTTATCTCTGTTTTATTCAAATGGTAAGTTTTTCAGAAAATGTTTACCCATTTTTATAAAAAAAATATTGTTTTCACAACTATTTAAATTTTTTTTTAATATTAAACGTCCTTTCAAAATTTATTTTTATTATTTTTCAAAATTATATTATCTAAATTATAATAATTTTTTTAAACACTTTTTTTCTTCTTCGCTTTTATATAATCCACATTTTTTGCCACCTTGTACTGGAATAAGTTACAAAAATAAAACTCCCGCCTTTAAAATTATTAATATATTTTCCTATACTTTATATACGGAAAAATAAATAACTTCTGCTTTTAAAAATACATTATAAAAAAACAGGTAGACATCTATTGCGTACTCTTTCCCTCTCCCAAAAATTCTTATGTGTACAAAAATGAAAAAGAAGGTATAATGCTTAACACTTTTAACTAAGGGAATTTTTTTGTATACAAACATTGGTGAGTGATTGCATTAGTGTGATGTAAACGGAGAGTCGAATTACTTATTAATAGATATACTTTGCTCTAGATGTACCATTGAATTCTTACAGGATGTACCTTTGTAATAATGAGAAAATACTATTGAGTTAATAGTATATACCATTAACTTTTAATGAGATTAGACTATTGTACTAATAGTACACCCAACTCTTTTTTTACACGGTAGATACGTTCCAAAGGAAACCGTGTAAAAAAAAAAAACGTGTAAAAAAAGACATGCTACTCATATTAAAATTGAGGATGTGTTTCATAATTTTAAAAACCCATGTAAGATCAAAAAAAGAGTTTAAGGTTGACCTAAAAACCGTGCAAAAAAAGTACAATATTAAAAACCAACAACTATTATAATGAAAAAAAAACATATACATATTTAATGTATATTAATATTTTAAACAAAAACAAAATACAGTTCAAACATATATGATTAAAAAAGTATAAAATAAATAAAAAATAAAATATAATTCAAACATATTAATATTAAATTTACGCAATAATATTACCTTTTTGTTGCAAATAAATCCAAATAGAAACTATATTGTCACTAAAACATATAAAAAAAAAATTTTTTTTCTTCGACACACTTTTAAATACAATTATGTTTACATTCATTACAAAATTGCGTTATTATTAACGCAATTTTGAAAAACTGACAAATATAAAGTGCGACTAAAAAAATTGTGGAAATTTCCCCAGTTATATTTTTTTGAACTGACTGTACAAAAATTTTTTTGAATATTGTGTTGTAATAAATAATTCGTGTAAAAAAGAATATTTTTGCTTTTTGTGACCGTGTTATTTCAAAATCGGGTAAAAAAAGACCGTGTAAAAAGAGAGTTGGGTGTATCATACTATTGAAATGGTAATAGTAAGTACCATTTAATTTTTATGGAATGTACCATTATAATATTATTAGAAAATAATATTGTATACCATTAATTTGAATGATTACACTATTGTACTAATAGGAAACTACCATAAGAACAATAGTATGTACCATTGAAATCTTATGAGATATACTATTATATTTAAGGGAAAATATTAATGTCTTTACATCTAACAAGTCCCAATACTCAATTTTTTCTTTAAATTCTGCTGATGGTGTCATATTTCTTATTATTTTTTTTTTCTTTTTTTTACGTAAAAAAGAGTTCAATATTTTAAAAAATCTCAGGATATTACACACATTTTTTAAAAAGATTCCCATTTAAATTCTATTGCACGAAAAAGAAAGAAAGGTAGGAGGAAAGAAAAAATGAAAAAAAATTTCAAGTTCATATTTCAGTATGGTTTCAAATGTTAATGAGGAAGGATGTATGATTTTTGCACATTTTATATTTCCCAATAAGGTAAGTTGAGTAGTGTCGGCTAACAAAAATGTTAATAAAAGTAATATCGGTGGACACATTTCAACAATTTGAATTATCTCATTTCGGTTATTTATATGTTACTTATGAAATTGTTTCAACTAATTTCAGTTAGTTTTTAAGTTATTAAAAATAAATATGTATGTACCTATTTTCAATCAATTTTTATTTAAATAATTATTTTAAAACTTTTTATATGAATCTTAATAGTAAACGCAAACGGACAAAAATTTACATCAGAACCTACTACCTGTCATTTTACAATCGGAGTTTTTTAGTCATTTGCTAAGATACTATTTATTTCAAAAATGAAAAAGATATTCGAATCCGGTTATAAAAATATATTATTTTCTTTTCCAAAACCTTTTAAATATTTTTTTACTTAGGTAATATATTAAGCTTTAAAAATTTTTTTTCAAAAATAGAGGTAAAATTTAGAAGTGTATATAAAATTTGTATTTAGAAAACAATATTTGATTGTATTTTAGATATTATTTTCTAATTCCCTATTCAAATTTTTTCTTCACTATGTATTCATATAAATATTTAATAATTATCTTTCATTAATTATATTTTCAACTTGACACCACAGTTACTTCCCATATCTTGAGTTAACTTACCCTATGAGAAAAAAAAGCTGTTCACTTAAAAATAATGAAATGCTTTCAGTAACATATAAAACGTTGAAGGCGAAGGTTGTGCTTGTTGTTTTTTCGCTGTTTCAAGAATTTTAAAATAATTCAGAATGAAAATATTAATATATTTTCTTGATTTTTCAAATATATTTTCGAAATTTTACCTACTTTATAATAAGTGTGAATTTATTTTAATATTTCTTCTCGAAAAATAGCCACTTCGATTTAAAAAAACCCATATAAAATAAGGTCGAAGGTCGTGCTTTCAAGTTTCTCTGTGGGCATTGGGACTTGTTAGATATAAAGACATTAGAAAATACTATTGAAATAATGGTTTATATCATTAGGTTGCAATGAGATTACACTATTGTATTAATAGGATACTACAATTAAAATAATATTATGTACCATTGAAGTTTTATGGGACGTATCATCATATTTATAGTAGAAAACTATTGAAATAATAGTATAAACTCTTAAAACTCTATGCTGAAAAGCTTTAAATATTAATAGGAAAATACTATCAAAATAATAGTATGAACTATTTAATTTTTATGTGATAGAACTATTGAAGTTATATGAATATACTATTAAATCAATGATATACCTGACTATTGATTTAATATGTTATATTATAAATTTTTAATAGTGTATATCACATTGACTACTCTTAATAGTAAAAAACTATTGGGTTAATGTGAAAAACCATTGATTTTATTGATTTTTTTTCAGTGTGGTCGAGGTAACTTCAATTTTTACTAATAATATGAGAGTTGGGTATCGGACTGGCATTATTTATAATAATTTTAGTAAGGCCTTCGATTTTCACGGAATAATTATTTCAATATTAAGACTAGTTGGTTTTCCTGGTAAATTTATTAATTGGATAAAATAATACTTAGTGATCTTATAGAGTTTTTTTTCGTTCATCTGTCTCGCCTTAATTTATGAAAAGTGTGGGAATGCCACAGAGCAGCCATTTGGGACCATTGTTATTCATTATTTCTGTGAATGATGTGGTTTCGAACTTGAGAGACAGTGGGGTCCTAATTTATGACGATGATATGAAAATTTTTAAAGAGATTTCTTCATTAGCTGATTTCCAAGTGCTTCAGAATCACTTAAATATTTTCTATAAATGGGTTCCTTCAACAATTCAAAATTAAACGTAAATAAATGTGCTGAATTGTAAATGATATTGTAATAAAATAATTGTAATAAAAGAATTGAGAAACAGAATCGAGGCTCGCTTTGCGAAAAAAAAATTCTTGAGATTCGCTTTGCTGTGTTTTCCTTGGAAGACCCCTAATCTTGCCCTTATGAATGTAGATTAAAGCTCCTTGACATGCATACCTTAGCTAAAAGAGTAAAAATCGCAGATTTTACTTTTCGCAGTTATTTTCCATATTTTGAACTCGGAGCTTATATCGCCCGACATTCTGGGCAAAATTATCATTAACACTAATGTGACGAGTTGGTAAACAGAATTCTGCGTCTTGTAATAAATATAAAGATAATTTAGATTTTACAAAAACGAAGAACACTTTAAAAAAATCGTCTTTATAGACTTGACAACTGGTAACTATTTTTTTTGCACTTTTCCAAAAAAATTTTCAAAATAACGCTTATTAGTTTCACTCTGTCCAGCCGTCCGTCCGTGGACATGTTTACAAAACTTCTACATCCTTTAGGATGAAAAGCTGAAAGTTTTATGTACATAGATACTTATTAGAAGCTTATTTCCACAGAACAAAATTTTTATCTATCTTCCCTCCTCTAAAAGTTATACTCCCCAAAAACCCTAAAAACACAATTTTTTAACTATTTATTGCAATGAAACCATAAGCATTTTTCAAATTTTGCAAACGCAGAAAAATAGTAACTGCCTTCTGCCGCGGCATAAGCAAAAAATTTTAGCGGCCATTTTGCTTTTTTAAAGCTAAAATTTATCATTATGTGAAGTTCGCCTTTTCCAAATTTTTGATGCCGTTTTTCTTTTACACCGTAAGTTGTAGAAATCTGGAATGTAAATGTTTAAAGGCTTGTAGACACTAATAAATAGTTTATTTCTTTAAAAGAAAACTTTTTCCTATCTCCACCCCCTTTCAAGTTATCGCCTCTTGAAATTTGTAAATTTTGAATTTTTAACGCCTTATGTTTGCGAAACCGCAAGCTTTTTCAATTTTCTATAATGGCAGAAAACTAACGATAAATTTCATGCAATTAAAAAATAAAGTTGTTTTTCATAACTCACGCATTAAAATCGAGGATTATGTCAACACCTCTTTAAATTTTTTTTGCTTTATTTCAAAGCTGCATAAATCGCTCATCCTAAATATATGCAACTTAATGAAATAGTTTCGTATATGAATAAAAGTATTTCAGTAGTGTAACAGGTATACCTAGATTGTTTTTAGAAACAGTTTTTTCACTTGTAGAAGGGAAAAGTGCTACAATACAAACCTTGACATTTCAAAATAGCAAGGCCTAGACCCTGCTTCTTTTTGTGAATGGATTAGTAAAATTGTATTTTTTTTGTTGTTTTTTTTTGGAAAAATGATGATTTTTGCCTGTTTTCATTTCGAGTTTTCTATACGAAAAGTTAACTAAAACCTAAAAATTTTTGTACTAAAATGAGATTTGGAGTTGATCTGAACAACATATCAAAAATTCAAATTTTAACTCAAAATTTTAACTATAATTTTAATTAAATATATTTTCGAGTTTTTCCCGCATTTTTTTGATCAGTATATGGGAGAGAATTGAGAGTTTTAATCAGTTTGTTGTTTTAAGATTTCAGTATAAAGTAGTGAAGAAAAAGTAAGATTTTTAATTTTTAAATCGAGTTTTTGTGTTGTTATTTTCATTAAAAATATAAAAATTTTATTTTAAATTTAAATAATTTTAAATTTAAAGTTTGTACTTTGAACTCTTGGAGATATCAACTTTCTAGAGGAATTTTTAAAGGAAATATGGAAGTTTTAAAAAAAAGGGTTCCAGATTTACGAAGGTAAAACATTTTTTTTCATACAGTGAATAAAAATAAAATTTGTATATTATTAATTGCATATTATTAAGAAAAAAACAAAGCTTTGATGCAAAATTTTGTTTATTTTAAAATTAATTTAAAAAACAAATTATACATTAGATTTTAAGCTTTATCATTATAGTGATTTTTAATATATTCATATCATTGTGGTTCGCAAATGCGCGCTTCCTGGTTGTTCGTCCAATTATAAAAATAAACATAATAAAAAGATAATAAAGAAAAATGTTTCAGTTTTCAAGTTTCCTAACGAGGAGATTTGTAGGAAGGCATGTATTGAGAAGGCATGCTATTCCTAGAAAAAATTGGAAACCTGTTGAGAGTAGTGGTGTTTACCATTTACATTTTAAAAAAACATGTGTTTATCCAAAAGTGCAAAAAAGGCTTCGGTTAATTCCAGAAGTGATTCCAAGTTTTTTCCCCAATTGTCCGGTAACCATAGCAAATAGCGGCGGCATAATAATAAATTTTAATGATTTAGTAAACAAAATCATTCAAAATATTGTGTTAGATGGCTGGTTAGTATTTAAAAATAGTTTCTGCGTTGTATTATATATTTTAAAAAAAAAATTATAACTTCGGGTGTGAGTTTAAATGTAGGTTAAAAATTAACTGTGATTTAATAGTAAGTTGCTTTTCGGAAAATAGTAAATTATTAGCCATTAAATTAGAAAATATTTTATATGAATATTTATTTATTTATTTTTTTTTTCTTAAATTTTATAAATGTATTTTCTTTTGCTTTTTCTAAACTTTTCCTGAAATTTTACTAATATGCTTTAATTTTAGGTAAATGGGTGGATTAGGACTACTGGGGATACCACTATAAAAAACGCGCCACATCCACTACCTCTGCAAGGTGATGTGGAAAGGGGGATAATCACTTATTTACAATTATATATTTATTTTATTGCATTTATTTATGTCAATTTATGTTCAATTTTTAAAATTGAAGAAAACATAAAAAATCTGGTCAAATTTTCACAAATTTTAGTGTAGCATTTTAACAAAATTTTAAAAAAATGGACAGAGTCTGGAAAGTTTTTTTTTCGAATCAATTTTTTAATGTTTTTATAACATATAATGTTAACAGTGTAAGCACTAGCAAAGTAAAAAAAGATTGAATTTTAAGTTTTTCTAAATAAAAATTTGAAAAAAGTTGATCTTGTGGAAGATTTATGATGTTAAAAAGGGCCCTCTATAGATCCCATAAGAATACGTGTAAATTCGTCAGCTGCTAACTGTCACTCTCTCAGGGTCCAGGCCTGTTTATTAGATTGACCCAATTTTATTATTTACTTCTTTTTTCTTTTACATTTGAATATGTATCAGTACCTTGACATTACAAAAAATCATATCTGTCAGCCACGATCATATTATATAATAATGTGTATTGTGATATGTAATATCTTTAATTATAGATACTATTGTAAGTTGTCATAGTAAAAAAAATAAAACAATTTTTTTTTTGATTTAATGTATGCAATATTTTGTAAAATTTTTGAGTTAAACATGAAATAAATAAAGTTTCAATACAGATAATGTAGGATTTTAGTTGTAGGTACATGGAAGCATGCATTTTAAAGGATTTATGTGGAAAAGAATACCTGTGAATCAGGATTAATAAGCAAAATATTTGATGAATTATGGTGGGTTAAATTTGAATCTCCATATTTGATTCAATAATCAAAATAAAGGTGGATTAAAGATGGGTCTTCACTCCACCATGAGAGTCCCGACGTCCGCACTTAATAAATATTGACCAATCAAATATTTTAAATTTACTAATCCACATACAAAATTCAAATAGCTGGGCATTTCGTTTATACCCTATTTGGAGGTTAAAAAAAATAAACTTTTGCTAAAAATTAAAGAGAAAGCGCACAAACACATATGTATGTGTATATCAAAATACATTTCTGTCAACAGATTTTCCTTAATAAGTAAAGGATTATCTTCGGCCAAGCCCCTTCGGAATTAGTAGAAATAGGTATTTATGTTCTCGTGAAATAATATTTTTTCAATTATGTTAAAATACTACAGTCTTGAAGTCCGAACGTTGAGTGGAAATCTATTTTAACGCTCTTAAATAATTATATATTTACGTATACTATCATAATAATTTTAAAAATATTTTCTTTATGATAAAAGATTTACTCTTCCAACGGCACAACGAATTAGAAAAACTAAAGGAAGTAGCATCTTGAAAATGCAATGAAGCAAAATTCAAATAACGAATTTGCTTCATTGTATAGCGAATTAGAGTTGCTAAAGGAAGAAGCATTTTTGTTTCGATTTCGCTTGCACACTCTAAAAAATCGTATCTTGGAAGAAAGCTCAGTCAAGTCAAAAACTTCAGGTAAGTAAGTTAAACGCCAAATTTTTTTTTTTTCTTGGAAAAGTACTCTTAAGAAAGATTATTATTTTATAAAAAAAAAAATATAACCCGTGATAAAACGAACAATTTTTTTTGGAAAAAGAAAAAATTACATAGTTTCGAATACACAGTTTTTTGTTAACATTCATAAGAATTTGAATTTTTAAATTTCAAGCATAAATTAGTTGTTTTAAGCATAACTTAAGTGTTAAAGCTACTTAAGTTATGCTTGTTAAGACTACTTAAGCTACTTAAGACCACTTATTGCATAGTAGATCGGCGTTGATGAACCCATTTAGAAGGAGATCGGGGATCACCTCCATTGGTGATTGCCGACAAAAATGGCAGAGTTAAAAATGATAATTCTGAGAAAAAGTCTAATAAGTTTGTAGAAGGCAAAATAATGAAAACCCAAGAGGATAATACTCGTACTCGTATGAGAAGGCATCTTATACAGAAGAGTAAATTGGATACTCCGGACTCGAGAATAACCGAGTTAGAGAGTCTTTGTAAGGTGTTACAAAACGAGATCTGCAAATTACAGGCAGAGAATGTAGATTTAAAAAATCAAATAAAATCTGCATCAACAGAAAAGAAGAACAAAGATGCAGAAGTTATTGCATATGAAACCAGCGAGGAAGAACTGGCTAGAGAAACTGACTGGATCCTAAAACAGAATTTTGCAAAGAAGCGAAAAATGGAAAATCCTCCTGAAATAAATTCAGAGAGGACATTTAAAAAAAATCTGATGTGGTCAGCACATAACCGACCGCATTGTGTATTGTCTAGTTAAATGAAAGTGTTACAGAATATTATAAAAATGTCTGTTAAATACTTCTTTCCAATTTTTAGGACATTAGTAAGCTTATAGTTAACATACCTAGAAATATGTAAATTTGGCTCTTAGTAGAGTTTCGCTTTGTGCTACCCGAATTCCCTGAAATGCTCGCCAGTTAGTTTCGGTAACAACCAGAACTCAAATATCGAATTTCAAGAAATTCCATCAATTCGTTCCGTAGATATGGTGGAAAATGTAAAATCGGCCCGCAGATCAGTTTCCAAGCCAGGATCTTTTCAAAAAATTTATATGTTCATTGTTTTAATACAAGGAATTCAAATATTAAATTTCAATAAAATCGGTTGATTATTTCTTTTTATATACACAAAAATGTATATTTGGCCCGTAGTAAACGTCTAGTTGCCGATGCCTGATTTCTTCCAAAACAAAGGAATTTTCGCGGACGGTCGAGCTGAGCTTATATATAAAATTTCAAGTAAATCGGTTGAATATTTTCTTCAAAATGTTCAAAAATGTAAAACAGGCCCGCTAAAAAGTGCAGCTCCCGAGGCCTGATATACCAAAAGTTGATCAATCCGCGCCATGGTGGAAATAAACTTACATATAAAATTTCATCAAAATCGGTTCAGTCGAACTTGAGATACACGCGTGCACACACAGACCGACAGACCGACAGGTTGCTAAAAATAGTTTATTTACACTTCCCTACTATGGAGAAGTACGTTCCCACTGAAAACTCGATATGCAAAATTTGTTGCCATCACATAACCTACCTATTGTTTACACAATACGGTCGGTAAAAATAATGAAACCAGCCCTAAAATGAAGGATGAAAATCCCAAGAAGCGAAAGCCTCCTGCGATTATATTGAGCAAAATAAAAAACTACTCCCACATAGTTAAGATATTAAAAGAAGAAAGAATAAACGTTAGGGTCAATATGATGAATACAGATTACTAACAAAAGCTATAAATAAGGCTTGACTGGAGTGGCACACGTATGAGAATAAACTGACAAGGCCAGTTAAAAGTATGGCCAGAAATATCCATCCATGGTGTGAGCCAGAGAATATTAAAAAAGAGCTAATTAGGAAAGGCTTTAAATGTCTAGATGTTATAAATAAAATCAAAAGGGAAAAAGAGATAACCAAAATCTATAAAATAGAAGACCTACAGCACATGAGAGTAAAAATTGGAGCTCTTAGAAGCACAAAATCCATTCCGCAATGCAAGAGATGTCAGAGATTTGGATACACACAAAAGATTTGCCAAAGAGAGGCTAAATGTGTAAAATGAGCTGGTAATCATATGACAGCAGAGTGCAACAAGAAGGATAATTTTCAGCCCAAATGTGCGAACTGCAATGACGTACACCCTGCTAGCCATCGAGGTTGTTTGCTTGCAAAAAGAAGATTAAAAAAAAATAAAACCAGACAAAATCAAGTTAAATTTAATGAGCCAAGAGCTCCAAAAATAGCCAGAATAACGACACCTAGCAAGGTGTAATAGGGAGTATCGTATTCACAAGCGCTTCAAAGCAAAACAGAATATAAGAAAAATATGGAACCTGAGAACAAAACTCCACAAATAAAAGGAACTGACGCAGACATTATGCAAATAATGCATAGTTGATTAGAATTGACGAGACCTCTAAAAGATTATTAAAAATAGAAAATTGATACACTGAGGTGTATACGGGTACACCGTATACAACTCAAAAATTAAGAAAAGATGTACGTAAATGAGGTACATATAGTAACTTGGAATGTTAATGGTGTTCTTAATAAGAAACAAGAATTGGATATTTTTCTCAAAACCAGAAATATAGATACTTATTTGCTGTCGGAGGCTCATTTGACATATTATTTGGGCCTTAAAATAAAAAGCTATGATTGCTATAAAGGGGTACATCCCAGCAATCAGCCAAGAGGAGGTAATGCAATACTAACAAAAGAAAGTATAGAACATAATGAAGAATTCATGATAGAAACAACTGAAATACAGCTTATTTCGATAAAAATTAAATTGACTAAACAGGACTTTAGTGTTGGTGCTGTATACTGTCCACCAAATTGCAGCATCAAGCAAAATACTTTTAAAGATCTCCTGTACGAACATGGACACAGATATCTAATAGGAGGTGACTATAATGCCAAATATACAGATTAGGGTTCTAGAATCAACTAGAGGAAGAGAGAAAGAAAAGCAATTCAAGAACTAGGTTGTTGCTATCAATCCACTCCTGGCACTCCTACTTACTGGCCTACTGACACTAATAAAACTACTGATGTTATTAACCTTTTTATAACCAAAAAAATATCAGAAAACCTTCTGAGCCTTGAAGATAATTATGATTTTAATTCATCTACTGTACTGATAACATATTAAAACTAAGTGAAGAAATAACTAAAACATTATTTAAGCCAAATAATGTTTGACAAATAGCACTACAGATTGGGCGAACTTTAAATACGAAATAAAAAACAATATTGACGTAAATATTAATATACAATCAAGAGAACAATTAGATCTTGAGCTAGAGGGATTTATTAAAATCATACAAAAAGCTGCATGTAACAATTCAAATATGTCAAAGTACAAACCGACAGCAAACAGATATCCTGGAGAAATAACTGATTTAGTAGGTGAAAAGAGAAGGATCAGACATTTGTGGCAACATTCACGTCACCCTGATGATAAAACTGTTTTAAACAGACTTTCCCAGGTGTTTAAAAGGAAAATCCACGAATTTAAAACGAAAACATACGAAAATTATATAAAGAACTTATCAGCTACGAAGGAAACGAATTATTCCTTATGGAAGGCGGCAAAGAGTAAAACGAGACCGATTAAGCACGCTCTGCCACTGATAAAAGCAAATGGCAGTTGGACGAGGAGTAATATAGAGAAGGTCGAATTGTTTGCTGATCACTTGGAAAGCATATTCACGCCAAACAGAATAACATCAGATATAAGTTTGGTAAAATCTATCGCAAATGAAGCAGGCAACAGAGCTCTTTTGATCTGGGGAAGTACTGAGAGAGCTACCAGACGAGGCATTTGACGAAAATCATGAATGCAGCTATGGAGTTTGGGTATGTTCCTTGTGCTTGGAAAGTCGCGATGGTAATTATGGTGCCCAAACATGAGAAATCCTTGGGGGAAACCAAGTCTTACAGGCCTATTTCACTGTTATCAATCATGTCTAAGCTTTTTAAGAAGCTGCTATTAAGGAGATTTAAGCCAATAATAGAAAATAGGGGCCTAATACCGAACCATCAATTTGGTTTTAGCAGAAACCTTTCTACAATAGACCAGGTCCATGGAATAACGAATATTATAGAAAAAAGCTTGGAAAATAAGGAAATCTGCTCTTCTATATTTCTTGACGTAGCACAGGCATTCAAAAAGGTATGGTAAAATGGCCTTATGTTTAAGTAAGGTTTAATGTTACCATCGCCTTTTGTAGTAATTTTGGAATCTTACTTAGCTGATAGATTATTTAGATTTAAACAACACGCTGAATACTCCGCGCTAAGAGAAATAAAGGCAAGTGAGCCTCAAGGCAGTATATTGGACCCAACGTTGTACCTGCTTTACACGAGTGATTTTCCACAAATAGAAAATGCCACGGTAGCTACTTTTGCTGACGATTTTGCAATATTGGCAGTAGGAGCGAACATTGATGAGTCGACAAAAAAAATTATAGGAGGCAAGTAACAAAATTAGTCAGTGGACTAGGGATTGGAAAATGAAGTTGAATGAAGCAAAATCGGTTCACATAAACTTCATCAATCGGAAAATAGTGAATCCACCACAAATTAACTTAAATGGAACAAACGTAGCGATCCATAGCTCAGCAAAATACCTATGAATGACTTTAACTGTCAAGCAAAGGTAGAAAGAGCATATAAAGAAGAAACACATAGAATTAGAAAATAAATATGGAGAAAATTGTTAGCTCCTAGGTCGTAAGTCCAATTTGGCAATTGATAATAAGATATTAGATTATCAATTGATAATAAGATATTAATTTATGACCAAATCATTAAATCAATATGGCTATATGGCATTCAACTGTGGGGTTGTGCCAAGAAGACTCACATTGGCAAAATTCGAACCTTCCAGAATAAAGTTCTATGAGGCATGGTATATACATAACAGTGATATTCACAGGGACTTAGAAATTCATTTGGTTGTAGATGAAATTAGCAGTAGTGCTACAAAGCATAAGGCTCGTCTAGAACGGCATGTGAATATGGGAATAGCTCGGTTGCTAGACAATGGCGTTATGACAGAAAGACTTAAACGAACAAGACCTTTCGATTTAACACGAAATATCAATTTCCTTATGGAAGGTATTTAATTCCTGTACGGAAAAACCTAGTTTCACAGAGGTAATAGTTTTATTTCGTCAGAGTTTATTTGATTTTTTAGGGTAGGAGTTAGGCCCCCCACTGGTGGAGGAAAAAGACATATAGCGCCTTCCTTCTTCGTCTTTCGAGATTTTTCACTTAGTAGAAAACCAAAAAAGAAAAAAAAAATAGATATTTGTATACTTAGTCTATTAACAGGTATATTCTTAAAAGGAGAAATTAAACATGTGCACAAGAATAGACAACCTGTTGAAAGCTAAATAGATGTTTAAAGCTAAATATTTGAACCTCAAAAAATGTGAAACAGTATTTTAAAAAATGTTCTATTTTTTTTTAATTTGTGTACACAGTTAAAAAAAAAAAAATTTTGATGTGATCAGCACATAACTCACCGCAATGTGTATTGTCTAGTTAAGTGAAAGTGTTACAGAATATTATAAAAATGTCTGTTAAATACTTCTTTCTAATTTTTAGGACATTAGTAAGATTATAGTTAACATACCTAGAAAAATGTAAATTTGGCTCTTAGTAGAGCTTCGCTTTGTGCTACCGGAACTCACTGAAATGTTCGCCAGTTAGTTATCAGAACAACCAGAACTCAAATATCGAATTTCAAGAAATTCTATCAATTCGTTCCGTAGATATGGTTAAAAATGTAAAATCGGCCCGTAAATCAGTTTTCGAGCCCTGATCTTTCCAAAAAACTTACATATTCATTGTTTTAATACGAAGAATTCAAATATTAAATTTCAATGAAATCTGTTGGTTATTTCTGTTTATATACCCAAATATGTATATTTGGCCCCCTAGTAAACGTCCAGTTGCTGACACCTGATTTCTTCCAAAAGTCAGGAGGTTTTGTGGACGGTCGAGCTGAGCTTATATATAAAATTTCAAGTAAATCGGTTGAATATTTTCTTCAAAATGTTCAAAAATGTAAAACAGGCCCGCTAAAAAGTGCAGCTCCCGAGGCCTGATATACCAAAAGTTGATCAATCCGCGCCATGGTGGAAATAAACTTACATATAAAATTTCATCAAAATCGGTTCAGTCGAACTTGAGATACACGCGTGCACACACAGACCGACAGACCGACAGGTTGCTAAAAATAGTTTATTTACACTTCTCTACTATGGAGAAGTACGTTCCCACTGAAAACTCGATATGCAAAATTTGTTGCCATCACATAACCTACCTATTGTTTACACAATACGGTCGGTAAAAATAATGAAACCAGCCCTAAAATGAAGGCTGAAAATCCCAAGAAGCGAAAGCCTCCTGCGGTTATATTGAGCAAAATAAAAAACTACTCCCACATAGTTAAGATATTAAAAGAAGAAAGAATAAACGTTAGGGTCAATATGATGAATACAGATTACTAACAAAAGCTATAAGTAAGGCTTGACTGGAGTGGCACACGTATGAGAATAAACTGACAAGGCCAGTTAAAAGTATGGCCAGAAATATCCATCCATGGTGTGAGCCAGAGAATATTAAAAAAGAGCTAATTAGGAAAGGCTTTAAATGTCTAGATGTTATACTCGTAAATAAAATCAAAAGGAAAAAAGAGATAACCAAAATCTATAAAATAGAATACCTACAGCACATGAGAGTAAAAATTGAAGCTCTTAGAAGCACAAAATCCATTCCGCAATGCAAGAGATGTCAGAGATTTGGATACACACAAAAGATTTGCCAAAGAGAGGCTAAATGTGTAAAATGAGCTGGTAATCATATGGCAGCAGAGTGCAACAAGAAGGATAATTTTCAGCCCAAATGTGCGAACTGCAATGAGGTACACAATGCTAGCCATCGATGTTGTTTGTTTGCAAAAAGAAGATTAAAAAAGAATAAAACCAAACAAAATCAAGTTAAATTTAATGAGCCAAGAGCTCCAAAAATAGCCAGAATAACGACACCTAGCAAGGTGTAATAGGGAGTATCGTATTCACAAGCGCTTCAAAGCAAAACAGAATATAAGAAAAATATGGAACCTGAGAACAAAACTCCACAAATAAAAGGAACTGACGCAGACATTATGCAAATAATGCATAGTTGATTAGAATTGACGAGACCTCTAAAAGATTATTAAAAATAGAAAATTGATACACTGAGGTGTATACGGGTACACCGTATACAACTCAAAAATTAAGAAAAGATGTACGTAAATGAGGTACGTATAGTAACTTGGAATGTTAATGGTGTTCTTAATAAGAAACAAGAATTGGATATTTTTCTCAAAACCAGAAATATAGATACTTATTTGCTGTCGGAGGCTCATTTGACGTATTATTTGGGCCTTAAAATAAAAAGCTATGATTGCTATAAAGGGGTACATCCCAGCAATCAGCCAAGAGGAGGTAATGCAATACTAACAAAAGAAAGTATAGAACATAATGAAGAATTCATTATAGAAACAGCTGAAATACAGCTTATTTCGATAAAAATTAAATTGACTAAACAGGACTTTAGTGTTGGTGCTGTATACTGTCCACCAAATTGCAGCATCAAGCAAAATACTTTTAAAGATCTCCTGTACAAACATGGACACAGATATCTAATAGGAGGTGACTATAATGCCAAATATACAGATTAGGGTTCTAGAATCAACTAGAGGAAGAGAGAAAGAAAAGCAATTCAAGAACTAGGTTGTTGCTATCAATCCACTCCTGGCACTCCTACTTACTGGCCTACTGACACTAATAAAACTACTGATGTTATTAACCTTTTTATAACCAAAAAAATATCAGAAAACCTTCTGAGCCTTGAAGATAATTATGATTTTAATTCATCTACTGTACTGATAACATATTAAAACTAAGTGAAGAAATAACTAAAACATTATTTAAGCCAAATAATGTTTGACAAATAGCACTACAGATTGGGCGAACTTTAAATACGAAATAAAAAACAATATTGACGTAAATATTAATATACAATCAAGAGAACAATTAGATCTTGAGCTAGAGGGATTTATTAAAATCATACAAAAAGCTGCATGTAACAATACAAATATGTCAAAGTACAAACCGACAGCAAACAGATATCCTGGAGAAATAACTGATTTAGTAGGTAAGAGAAGGATCAGACATTTATGGCAACATTCACGTCACCCTGATGATAAAACTGTTTTAAACAGACTTTCCCAGGTGTTTAAAAGGAAAATCCACGAATTTAAAACGACAACATACGAAAATTATATAAAGAACTTATCAGCTACGAAGGAAACAAATTATTCCTTATGGAAGGCGGCAAAGAGTAAAACGAGACCGATTAAGCACGCTCCGCCACTGATAAAAGCAAGTGGCAGTTGGACGAGGAGTAATATAGAGAAGGTCGAACTGTTTGCTGATCACTTGGAAAGCATATTCACGCCAAACAGAATAACATCAGATATAAGTTTGGTAAAATCTATCGCAAATGAAGCAGGCAACAGAGCTCTTTTGATCTGGGGAAGTACTGAGAGAGCTACCAGACGAGGCATTTGACGAAAATCATAAATGCAGCTATGGAGTTTGGGTATGTTCCTTGTGCTTGGAAAGTCGCGATGGTAATTATGGTGCCCAAACATGAGAAATCCTTGGGGGAAACCAAGTCTTACAGGCCTATTTCACTGTTATCAATCATGTCTAAGCTTTTTAAGAAGCTGCTATTAAGGAGATTTAAGCCAATAATAGAAAATAGGGGCCTAATACCGAACCATCAATTTGGTTTTAGCAGAAACCTTTCTACAATAGACCAGGTCCATGGAATAACGAATATTATAGAAAAAAGCTTGGAAAATAAGGAAATCTGCTCTTCTATATTTCTTGACGTAGCACAGGCATTCAAAAAGGTATGGCAAAATGGCCATATGTTTAAGTAAGGTTTAATGTTACCATCGCCTTTTGTAGTAATTTTGGAATCTTACTTAGCTGATAGATTATTTAGATTTAAACAACACGCTGAATACTCCGCGCTAAGAGAAATAAAGGCAAGTGAGCCTCAAGGCAGTATATTGGACCCAACGTTGTACCTGCTTTACACGAGTGATTTTCCACAAATAGAAAATGCCACGGTAGCTACTTTTGCTGACGATTTTGCAATATTGGCAGTAGGAGCGAACATTGATGAGTCGACAAAAAAAATTATAGGAGGCAAGTAACAAAATTAGTCAGTGGACTAGGGATTGGAAAATGAAGTTGAATGAAGCAAAATCGGTTCACATAAACTTCATCAATCGGAAAATAGTGAATCCACCACAAATTAACTTAAATGGAACAAACGTAGCGATCCATAGCTCAGCAAAATACCTAGGAATGACTTTAACTGTCAAGCAAAGGTAGAAAGAGCATATAAAGAAGAAACACATAGAATTAGAAAATAAATATGGAGAAAATTGTTAGCTCCTAGGTCGTAAGTCCAATTTGGCAATTGATAATAAGATATTAGATTATCAATTGATAATAAGATATTAATTTATGACCAAATCATTAAATCAATATGGCTATATGGCATTCAACTGTGGGGTTGTGCCAAGAAGACTCACATTGGCAAAATTCGAACCTTCCAGAATAAAGTTCTATGAGGCATGGTATATACATAACAGTGATATTCACAGGGACTTAGAAATTCATTTGGTTGTAGATGAAATTAGCAGTAGTGCTACAAAGCATAAGGCTCGTCTAGAACGGCATGTGAATATGGGAATAGCTCGGTTGCTAGACAATGGCGTTATGACAGAAAGACTTAAACGAACAAGACCTTTCGATTTAACACGAAATATCAATTTCCTTATGGAAGGTATTTAATTCCTGTACGGAAAAACCTAGTTTCACAGAGGTAATAGTTTTATTTCGTCAGAGTTTATTTGATTTTTTAGGGTAGGAGTTAGGCCCCCCACTGGTGGAGGAAAAAGACATATAGCGCCTTCCTTCTTCGTCTTTCGAGATTTTTCACTTAGTAGAAAACCAAAAAAGAAAAAAAAAATAGATATTTGTATACTTAGTCTATTAACAGGTATATTCTTAAAAGGAAAAATTAAACATGTGCACAAGAATAGACAACCTGTTGAAAGCTAAATAGATGTTTAAAGCTAAATATTTGAACCTCAAAAAATGTGAAACAGTATTTTAAAAAATGTTCTATTTTTTTTTAATTTGTGTACACAGTTAAAAAAAAAAATTTTTGATGTGATCAGCACATAACTCACCGCAATGTGTATTGTCTAGTTAAGTGAAAGTGTTACAGAATATTATAAAAATGTCTGTTAAATACTTCTTTCTAATTTTTAGGACATTAGTAAGATTATAGTTAACATACCTAGAAAAATGTAAATTTGGCTCTTAGTAGAGCTTCGCTTTGTGCTACCGGAACTCACTGAAATGTTCGCCAGTTAGTTATCAGAACAACCAGAACTCAAATATCGAATTTCAAGAAATTCTATCAATTCGTTCCGTAGATATGGTTAAAAATGTAAAATCGGCCCGTAAATCAGTTTTCGAGCCCTGATCTTTCCAAAAAACTTACATATTCATTGTTTTAATACGAAGAATTCAAATATTAAATTTCAATGAAATCTGTTGGTTATTTCTGTTTATATACCCAAATATGTATATTTGGCCCCCTAGTAAACGTCCAGTTGCTGACACCTGATTTCTTCCAAAAGTCAGGAGGTTTTGTGGACGGCCGAGCTGAGCTTATATATAAAATTTCAAGTAAATCGGTTGAATATTTTCTTCAAAATGTTCAAAAATGTAAAACAGGCCCGCTAAAAAGTGCAGCTCCCGAGGCCTGATATACCAAAAGTTGATCAATCCGCGCCATGGTGGAAATAAACTTACATATAAAATTTCATCAAAATCGGTTCAGTCGAACTTGAGATACACGCGTGCACACACAGACCGACAGACCGACAGGTTGCTAAAAATAGTTTATTTACACTTCTCTACTATGGAGAAGTACGTTCCCACTGAAAACTCGATATGCAAAATTTGTTGCCATCACATAACCTACCTATTGTTTACACAATACGGTCGGTAAAAATAATGAAACCAGCCCTAAAATGAAGGCTGAAAATCCCAAGAAGCGAAAGCCTCCTGCGGTTATATTGAGCAAAATAAAAAACTACTCCCACATAGTTAAGATATTAAAAGAAGAAAGAATAAACGTTAGGGTCAATATGATGAATACAGATTACTAACAAAAGCTATAAGTAAGGCTTGACTGGAGTGGCACACGTATGAGAATAAACTGACAAGGCCAGTTAAAAGTATGGCCAGAAATATCCATCCATGGTGTGAGCCAGAGAATATTAAAAAAGAGCTAATTAGGAAAGGCTTTAAATGTCTAGATGTTATACTCGTAAATAAAATCAAAAGGAAAAAAGAGATAACCAAAATCTATAAAATAGAATACCTACAGCACATGAGAGTAAAAATTGAAGCTCTTAGAAGCACAAAATCCATTCCGCAATGCAAGAGATGTCAGAGATTTGGATACACACAAAAGATTTGCCAAAGAGAGGCTAAATGTGTAAAATGAGCTGGTAATCATATGACAGCACAGTGCAACAAGAAGGATAATTTTCAGCCCAAATGTGCGAACTGCAATGAGGTACACAATGCTAGCCATCGATGTTGTTTGTTTGCAAAAAGAAGATTAAAAAAGAATAAAACCAAACAAAATCAAGTTAAATTTAATGAGCCAAGAGCTCCAAAAATAGCCAGAATAACGACACCTAGCAAGGTGTAATAGGGAGTATCGTATTCACAAGCGCTTCAAAGCAAAACAGAATATAAGAAAAATATGGAACCTGAGAACAAAACTCCACAAATAAAAGGAACTGACGCAGACATTATGCAAATAATGCATAGTTGATTAGAATTGACGAGACCTCTAAAAGATTATTAAAAATAGAAAATTGATACACTGAGGTGTATACGGGTACACCGTATACAACTCAAAAATTAAGAAAAGATGTACGTAAATGAGGTACGTATAGTAACTTGGAATGTTAATGGTGTTCTTAATAAGAAACAAGAATTGGATATTTTTCTCAAAACCAGAAATATAGATACTTATTTGCTGTCGGAGGCTCATTTGACGTATTATTTGGGCCTTAAAATAAAAAGCTATGATTGCTATAAAGGGGTACATCCCAGCAATCAGCCAAGAGGAGGTAATGCAATACTAACAAAAGAAAGTATAGAACATAATGAAGAATTCATTATAGAAACAGCTGAAATACAGCTTATTTCGATAAAAATTAAATTGACTAAACAGGACTTTAGTGTTGGTGCTGTATACTGTCCACCAAATTGCAGCATCAAGCAAAATACTTTTAAAGATCTCCTGTACAAACATGGACACAGATATCTAATAGGAGGTGACTATAATGCCAAATATACAGATTAGGGTTCTAGAATCAACTAGAGGAAGAGAGAAAGAAAAGCAATTCAAGAACTAGGTTGTTGCTATCAATCCACTCCTGGCACTCCTACTTACTGGCCTACTGACACTAATAAAACTACTGATGTTATTAACCTTTTTATAACCAAAAAAATATCAGAAAACCTTCTGAGCCTTGAAGATAATTATGATTTTAATTCATCTACTGTACTGATAACATATTAAAACTAAGTGAAGAAATAACTAAAACATTATTTAAGCCAAATAATGTTTGACAAATAGCACTACAGATTGGGCGAACTTTAAATACGAAATAAAAAACAATATTGACGTAAATATTAATATACAATCAAGAGAACAATTAGATCTTGAGCTAGAGGGATTTATTAAAATCATACAAAAAGCTGCATGTAACAATACAAATATGTCAAAGTACAAACCGACAGCAAACAGATATCCTGGAGAAATAACTGATTTAGTAGGTAAGAGAAGGATCAGACATTTATGGCAACATTCACGTCACCCTGATGATAAAACTGTTTTAAACAGACTTTCCCAGGTGTTTAAAAGGAAAATCCACGAATTTAAAACGACAACATACGAAAATTATATAAAGAACTTATCAGCTACGAAGGAAACAAATTATTCCTTATGGAAGGCGGCAAAGAGTAAAACGAGACCGATTAAGCACGCTCCGCCACTGATAAAAGCAAGTGGCAGTTGGACGAGGAGTAATATAGAGAAGGTCGAACTGTTTGCTGATCACTTGGAAAGCATATTCACGCCAAACAGAATAACATCAGATATAAGTTTGGTAAAATCTATCGCAAATGAAGCAGGCAACAGAGCTCTTTTGATCTGGGGAAGTACTGAGAGAGCTACCAGACGAGGCATTTGACGAAAATCATAAATGCAGCTATGGAGTTTGGGTATGTTCCTTGTGCTTGGAAAGTCGCGATGGTAATTATGGTGCCCAAACATGAGAAATCCTTGGGGGAAACCAAGTCTTACAGGCCTATTTCACTGTTATCAATCATGTCTAAGCTTTTTAAGAAGCTGCTATTAAGGAGATTTAAGCCAATAATAGAAAATAGGGGCCTAATACCGAACCATCAATTTGGTTTTAGCAGAAACCTTTCTACAATAGACCAGGTCCATGGAATAACGAATATTATAGAAAAAAGCTTGGAAAATAAGGAAATCTGCTCTTCTATATTTCTTGACGTAGCACAGGCATTCAAAAAGGTATGGCAAAATGGCCATATGTTTAAGTAAGGTTTAATGTTACCATCGCCTTTTGTAGTAATTTTGGAATCTTACTTAGCTGATAGATTATTTAGATTTAAACAACACGCTGAATACTCCGCGCTAAGAGAAATAAAGGCAAGTGTGCCTCAAGGCAGTATATTGGACCCAACGTTGTACCTGCTTTACACGAGTGATTTGCCACAAATAGAAAATGCCACGGTAGCCACTTTTGCTGATGATTTTGCAATATTGGCAGTAGGAGCGAATATTGATGCGTCGACAAAAAAAGTAACAAAAAGAGGGAAGTAACAAAATTAGTCAGTGGACTAGGGATTGAAAAATGAAGTTGAATGAAGCAAAATCGGTTCACATAAACTTCATCAATCGGGAAATAGTGAATCCACCACAAATTAACTTAAATGGAACAAACGTAGCGATCCATAGCTCAGCAAAATACCTAGGAATGACTTTAACTGTCAAGCAAAGGTAGAAAGAGCATATAAAGAAGAAACACATAGAATTAGAAAATAAATATGGAGAAAATTGTTAGCTCCTAGGTCGTAAGTCCAATTTGGCAATTGATAATAAGATATTAGATTATCAATTGATAATAAGATATTAATTTATGACCAAATCATTAAATAAATATGGCTATATGGCATTCAACTGTGGGGTTGTGCCAAGAAGACTCACATTGGCAAAATTCGAACCTTCCAGAATAAAGTTCTATGAGGGATGGTATATACATAACAGTGATATTCACAGGGACTTAGAAATTCATTTGGTTGTAGATGAAATTAGCAGTAGTGCTACAAAGCATAAGGCTCGTCTAGAACTGCATGTGAATATGGGAATAGCTCGGTTGCTAGACAATGGCGTTATGACAGAAAGACTTAAACGAACAAGACCTTTCGATTTAACACGAAATATCAATTTCCTTATGGAAGGTATTTAATTCCTGTACGGAAAAACCAAGTTTCACAGAGGTAATAGTTTTATTTCGTCAGAGTTTATTTGATTTTTTAGGGTAGGAGTTAGGCCCCCCACTGGTGGAGGAAAAAGACATATAGCGCCTTCCTTCTTCGTCTTTCGAGATTTTTCACTTAGTAGAAAACCAAAAAAGAAAAAAAAAATAGATATTTGTAAACTTAGTCTATTAACAGGTATATTCTTAAAAGGAGAAATTAAACATGTGCACAAGAATAGACAACCTGTTGAAAGCTAAATAGATGTTTAAAGCTAAATATTTGAACCTCAAAAAATGTGAAACAGTATTTTAAAAAATGTTCTATTTTTTTTTAATTTGTGTACACAGTTAAAAAAAAAAAAATTTTGATGTGATCAGCACATAACTCACCGCAATGTGTATTGTCTAGTTAAGTGAAAGTGTTACAGAATATTATAAAAATGTCTGTTAAATACTTCTTTCTAATTTTTAGGACATTAGTAAGATTATAGTTAACATACCTAGAAAAATGTAAATTTGGCTCTTAGTAGAGCTTCGCTTTGTGCTACCGGAACTCACTGAAATGTTCGCCAGTTAGTTATCAGAACAACCAGAGCTCAAATATCGAATTTCAAGAAATTCTATCAATTCGTTCCGTAGATATGGTTAAAAATGTAAAATCGGCCCGTAAATCAGTTTTCGAGCCCTGATCTTTCCAAAAAACTTACATATTCATTGTTTTAATACGAAGAATTCAAATATTAAATTTCAATGAAATCTGTTGGTTATTTCTGTTTATATACCCAAAAATGTATATTTGGCCCGTAGTAAACGTCCAGTTGCTGACACCTGATTTCTTCCAAAAGTCAGGAGGTTTTGTGGACGGCCGAGCTGAGCTTATATATAAAATTTCAAGTAAATCGGTTGAATATTTTCTTCAAAATGTTCAAAAATGTAAAACAGGCCCGCTAAAAAGTGCAGCTCCCGAGGCCTGATATACCAAAAGTTGATCAATCCGCGCCATGGTGGAAATAAACTTACATATAAAATTTCATCAAAATCGGTTCAGTCGAACTTGAGATACACGCGTGCACACACAGACCGACAGACCGACAGGTTGCTAAAAATAGTTTATTTACACTCCCATACCACATAGAAGTGTATTCCCACCGCAACCATCACATAACCGACCTAATGTTTACACAATACGGTCGGTAAAAAGGTACATACGAGTATATATATTTCGTACTAATAAATTTAATATTTTTAAACGATTGCTTTACGAGCCAACGTCATTATTTTACCTCAAAATAAAATAAATTTTTTCAGCAAAATTTTGTTCGTAATATTCACAAAAAAATGTAAATTTAAATAATTTTTACTTTTACGAAAACGAAAATTTAAATAACTTAAAATAGCCTACAATTTGGTTACATTGAAAACAAAACACTATGGTAAAGTTAAAATTGGCTCATCCAAATCAAATTTAATGTTTGAAATTTGACATACATAAGTGTAAACTGTGTTATATGGGAGTGTACTTTATGTTGGCTTAATTTTTTTTATTCAGAAATATATGATCGCAAGCTATGCATTATTAGATCCTTGTGATTCACAAAATAGCGCAACAAATCGTATCTTGAAAAAAAAACACAGTGTGACTAAAAACTTCCGGCAAGTCTCTTTGTTCCAAATATTATCAATTTAAAATGTCGTTTAATGCCAAATGTTTTTTTTCTTTGAACACACATGAAAGGGTGAACACACATTTTCTTTGAAAGGGTGCAAATAATAAGAAAATAAAATATTTTCATACTTTTTTTGTTTTAATAGGTGCAGTTTGTGATGAAACAAACTGCACAAAACAAAGTGATGAAAACGGAGTAATATTATACAAACAGTGATTCAAAAAAATATAAAATGCCAAATACAACTAAATCTTTGTTGAAAGAAAAAAGTGCATGATTCCAAAGAGTTTCTCCTATTTGAAAAAAAAATTAATTTGGGTCAAACCAATGGTTTGTATTGTAGCACATTTCCCTTCAAAAAGTGAAAATACTCCTTTGAAAGACAATCGATGTATACCTAGCACACTATTAAAATTATTTTCATTCATATTCGAAACTATTTCTAGGATTGCATATATTTAAGATGAACTGTTTATGTAGTTTTTGAAATAAAGGAAAAATTAATTTAAAGAGGGGTTAACATAATGCTCGATTTTAATGGTTAAATGTGTGAGTTAAGAAAAATAATTATATCTTTTAATGTCGTGGACTTTACCGTTAGCTTGTATTTCCGGCGTCAAAAATTCAAATTTTACAAAAGGATAGAGATGGAAAAAATTTTCTTCTAACGAAATAAACTATTTGTTAGTGTCTAAAAGCTACTAAAATTTCAGGCTCCCACAACCTGGGGTACAGAAAGAAAAAGACATCAAAAATTTGAATATAGCGCCTTACTTCTTCGTCTTTCCAGATTTTTCACTTAGTAGAAAACCAAAAAAGAAAAAAAAAATAGATATTTCTTCCAAAAGTCAGGAGGTTTTGTGGACGGCCGAGCTAAGCTTATATATAAAATTTAAAAGTAAATCGGTTGAATATTTTCTTCAAAATGTTCAAAAATGTAAAACAGGCCCGCTAAAAAGTGCAGCTCCCGAGGCTTGAAAAAAAAAAACGGATTTTATGTAACGGTAAATTTTGACGGCCATTTTGTTTTTTTAAAGTTCGAGTATAGTATTCTGCGATAGAAGAAGCAACCCACTGCTTTTCTGCGTCTGTAAAATTTGAAAAATGTATATGGTTCTACTACAGTAAATAGTTGAAAAATGGCATTTTTAGGGTTTTTTTTTTGGGTGGGGGGGGGGGGGGGGGGGGGGGGTATAACTTTTAGAGGGGGAAGATAGGTAAATATTATGTTCTACGAAAATAGTTTCTAGTAAAGATCTATGAACATACAAAATTTCAGATTTCTATCTTCAAGGGTGTAGAAGTTTTGTGAACAGACACACGGACAGACGGACGACAGAGTGAAACTAATAAGCACTTTTGTTCAAAAATTTTTTAGAAAAGTGCTAAAAATGAATTTTTTTGATCATATACATGTAAATATTATTTATTTCAATAACTAAAACAAATATTTATGCAATATGTAGTGTTAACCTTAATTCATAATTTGTAAATTTTATAAGTTTTTAATTTTGGAAAGTAAACATTTGCTTTGTTATACCCTGCACCATCGTGAAGAGTATATTCATTTTGGTATGAAGTCGTCTTCGGTATGGAAGATGTATGCTATACATACATTCAGATTTTTGCTCAGCGTAAAATTCTTGATTTAGCCACTTCCGTGCTTCCGATCGCTAAATTCTGTTGATTTAGCCACTTCCGTGGTTCCGATCGCACGATAACTCAAAAACGAATAACGGTATCGGCACCAAACTTTCACAAGTTGTTTCTTCTATTCAAACGACGGCTGCTATTGTAATTGGACCAACGGGTTTGAGCAGCTGCCATACAAATCAAAGAGATTGCTTTAAATATTTCAAAAATTAATAAAGATATTAATTTCAATTTTTCAAAGTTGTGTCCAATCCCAATCTACATATGTTTAAATGAATGTTCTAATTTTAATGAAATGGCTGCACTGGTTCTGGCAGCTGTCATACAACTCCAAAAACTTATTTTAAATATTTAGAAAAATAATAAAGTTAGATTGATGAAACTTGGCAGTCGTGTGTAAAATTATATGTCACATATTTCCCTGAAGTTTTGGTGTAATGGCTTGACTGGTTTGGGCAGCTGCCGCACAACTCCAAAAGTTAATTTTAAATATTTGGAAAATAATAAAGTCAGATTCATGAACCTTGGCAGTCATGTGTCCAATTTTTGGTCACATTGATCCCTGAAGTTTTGATGGAATGGCTTGACAGGTTTGGGCAGTTGCTGCACAACTCCAAAAAGTAATTTTAAATATTTCAAAAAATAATGAAGTCAGAAACTTCGCAGTCGTGTGTCCAATTATAGGTCAGACATATCCATGCAGTTTTTATAGAACGGTTTGTAAAGTTCGAATACTTAGTACACAATAGTGAGAGCTAATTCTTGATATTCCAAAATAAATTTTAAATTCAGATTACTAAGGTCCTGTATAATTTGGTCGGTTTATACCGACTGAAACGTTTTTATTTGTTTTAAACTAAAATTACACCAGTAGCAGATTTTTTTCTAATTAAAATAATTTTGTGTTTAATAAAATGTACATATGTATGTACATAAGATATTTAGGTAAAATAGACTTTTTTTTTAATATGCTTCCCGTTTTGCTAGAAACCATGAAATTAAGAGAAAGTGGATTGCAATTATTAATAAAATTTTTTAAAAATAGTTTGAAATATTATAAGTGAGAGGGCAATGATAGCCATCAGATGATTTATTGTAAATACAGGAATCCCTCGATATACGTCGGCCCTATATACGTCGTTTTAATATACGTCGGCGAGATTTTTGTTCCTCGTTCTTAATATACGTTGTTTCAGATTTGATATACGTCGTTGAGAATTTTTTTTTTTTTCATAAATTTTGATACATTTTTGCTTAAAATAAAAAATTTTGTTTAAAATTTTATGCATAATGATGAATTTTGGAATTTTGCATAATGTATGTACAAAGTACATAGATATATATTTATATTTTTTTTTTGTTAATTTCGTTTTGTTTATGCTTTAATTTTATGTTTTGTTGCATTTGTTACTATGTTGTATGTATCTAAATAAAAACATACATATTTACATTTTGTGAACTTAAAGACTTATTATTACATAAAAACGAACATATTATATGTATAATTAATTACGAAGGTATGATGTATTAGATGTACGAATTTTTAAATAAATATGCAAACGTACAACTATGTATTTATCAGTATTTTTCTAGTAAAAAAACATACTTTTTCTATATGGGTTTTCGATATACGTTGTTTCGATATACGTCGTGTTTGGCCGGAACCAAAAACGACGTATATCGAGGGATTCCTGTATTGTAAATTTTGATTGTTACTTAAACAAACAAAAAATTTTCAAGAAAAAAATTTAATATGGAAATTAACAGCAAGAACTATTAAAATTTTTTTTAGCCACATATATTTTTTTATTTTAATTTAATTAATCGTACGTTAGATCAGCAGCCAGAATTCATTCAATATACCCGTACGAACGTATGTTCGAAGGGTTACACTAAGATATGATAATGAGATACCGACTCAATTGTATGTTTTCGATCAGCATCGAATTCTGAGTCGATTTAGCTTTGTCTGTTCGTCCACCGGTCCCAACGATAACTCAATAATTAATTGAGCTAAGTTCACCAAATTTTCACTAATTGTTTATTGTAGTAAATGTCAGAACCCGATTTAAATTGGTTATGATTAGGGTACTGGTTTGAGTTGCTGCTATACAACTTCAAAATTTATTTGTCTAAAAAATAAAAGTCGTTGAAATTGCTTGGCTTCTTCTGGTAGCTTTCATTCAACTTCAAAAGTTATTTGGCTGTATATCAAAAACTATTAAAGTTGTGATATTGAAATTTCACACAAGCGAATATATTAGTAGTTCCAATATGTTTGATAAAACTCGTTGAAAGTGTTTGGCTCTTTCTAGTAGCTGCCATACAACTTCAATAGTAGTTTGGCTATATCTTAGAAAATATTGAAAACACAGTACTGAAATTTTGCATAAATTAATATGGCAATATTGCAACTAAAGGTGATAGTGTGTCCCATAGTCAGCTATGACATATTAATTCGCTAGGATTTCATAGAATAACAAATTCGTACGGGTATCACATCTTGACACGGTCAACTCTATTTTTTATCGTTTTACTTTACTTTTAAAGTCAATATTCCAAACATACTTATATAAGAGATTATATAAGAGATTTAACAAAATGTGTTCATTTTTAAGTTAAGTAAGATATTGTGACATTAAAATACTTATAAATAATTTCAACTTATAAATTAAATTTATTCAAGGAGAAAAAATTTAATGAGTTTTCTTTAAATTCGATTTTTTTTTACAGATATTTCAAATAAGAACATATTTTAAAATAATTTTCACTTCTCAATTTAAAAAAAAATTTTCAACTTATCTTTCCTGCAAATGATTCATAGTAGTGGTGAAATAAAAAAATATAATATATACCCTTTTCTTACAACTTTGACAATTCTTGGAACAACTAAACTAAAAAATCTGACGTGATCAGCATATAATCGGCCGCAACATATATTGCCTAGGTTTAGTAAAAGTATTCCAGAGTATTATGGAAAAATATGAAAAGTTGGTCAGTAACTTCTGCTAATAACCAGAGCTCAAATATCAAATTTTAAGAAATTCCATCAATTTTACCGTATATATGGTAAAAAATTTAAAATTGGCCCCCAGATCAATTTCCGTGCTCTGATCATTCCAAAAAATTTATAGATTCATTGTTTTAACAGCTCGAATTCAAATAATGAATTTCAATGATTACTTTTTATTATATACGCAAAAATGTATATTTGTCCCGTAGTAAACGTCCAGTTGTTGACACCTGATTTCTTCCAAAGCTTAGGAGATTTCGCGGACTGATTGGTGAAGCTTATATATGAAATTTCAAGTAAACCTGTTGAATATTTTCTTCAAAATAATCAAAAATGTGAAACAGACCCGCTAAAAAGTGCAGTTCCCGAGGTCTGATATATGCCAAAAGTTGATCAATCCGTGACATAGTCGAAAAAAACTTAGACATAAAATTTCATCAAAATCAGTCGAACTTGAGATACACGCGTACACACACAGAACGATAGACAAACACCTCTTTGAAAATCGTTTACTTATGCTTCCTTACAATGGAGTAGTGCGTTTCCACCAAAAACTTGATATCCAAAACTTGTTAGAATCACATAATCTATCTTATTGTTTTATACAATGCGGTCGGTAAAAAACATCCTTTAACATTTCTCGTTCGTCGGTTGGAATAAGACTGAAGGCGCAGTGGTTGTATCGTTATATTGTCATAACAGTATATTATTTTATTTTCCTTTAGTGATAAAAACCAAACGTATGGGGTTATAAAAAAGCGCTTGGCTTCTGTGGTATGGCGCAGTTTATTGACGCGGCGTTATAAAAGTGTGATTGATGTTGATAAGACATCAAAAACTTATAAAATAGTGTTTAAGTTCCAAGTTGGCAATTGGAAGCCGGAATTGGACGCGGTTGGTTTGCAATATAAATACACAAAACATTTTGATATTCAATTAATATACAAATCAACGAATATAATTATGTTAGCCAGAGAAAAATATCATTTTATACTGATTTTACTTGCATTTATTCTTTACTTTTATATTTTATTTAGTATCTGGAAATATTTCATCTTAATCTAGCATTTAACGTGCTGTTGTTCTCTTGTGTCGCTATGTTGAAATTACAATTGTGTAATTTCAGTGTAATTTTAGTACTAAAATAAATATTCTTCTACTACAAAAAATCTATTTTTTTCACATTCAAAGGTAGATACATTTTTAATTTGTGACTTCATACTTTTTATATAGGCCACTATAAATGTGGAAGTATTTGTATTTCTTCTTTCTGTATTTAATATTAGTAGAATTATACGTTTTGTGAGCCTTGAATTCAATAAGACCAACTAGTTGAGAGTGTGTTAACATAGAGTCGAGCAGAAGAATTTTTCTGATAATTTGTGCAATTAATTTTTTTTTATAGTAAGGTAAAGTGATTAAAAGCCCTGAAAAATATGTAAAATTTTTGTAATATAGTTTAAAATCAAATTTGTGTAGAATATTTTAGTAGAATTTTCTAAAATGCTTATGAAAATTTTACATGACATGTAACTACATGTATATACACACATATATATATATGTACGTATATATAAGTATTTATAGTGCCCATGCGTAACCATTAAAATATATCTATATTATGTATATATATAATCTATATTATATATATATATATAATATAAATAATTATACATCCATATATACATGTGTATATTTGCATATATGTATATAAATGTACATAATATGTGTATATGTACAAATTATACGCAAGTGTATAAATATATCTACAAGCTTGTAGATTAATTCATACTTACGTATTTTGGGTTTATATACATATATTAATTCAAGGAGTATGTATGTATTTAAAAATAAAGCTTATGTGTAATGTATATTAATCAAATTTATACTTATTTAATATTAATAATAAAATCCTAATATTTATTTATTTCTTTATATATATAATATATATATATGTAACGTATATATAAATAATATATATGTCAATATGAATGTGTAATTGTGTATAAGTATGTACGTATATATATGTATATACATATATACCATTGTATATTACATGATTTTGCACAAAGGAAAAATGTATCGCATATTTTTAAAAGCAGTTGTATGTTTGTACATGGCTACATTTAAATTTGGGAATGAGTTATGATCTAAGATAGGCGCTATAAATGAATATAAAGTTAGCTAAAATTACCATACGTGTATGTGTTTGTTTGAAATGCCTTCAATATTCCACATACATTACCGTATTCAATACATACTTACAAAGTATAAGGTGCAACATGCGCATTAAAGAAATTGTGTGAAGATTTAAGTTGATACATACACATATGTGTGCATAAGTTTAAATGAGTGTTTTATTAAAAAAAAATCTAAAACATTTAGAAATTCTAACGTGAAAACTTAAACTGTTAACATTACTTCTAATGTGAAAACAGTCGTTATAATAGAACGATGTGGCGTGAACTAATTGACAAACCAAATTAATGAATATAAGACAATCCTATATTAATTAATTAAAAAAAAAAAGTTTCTATGCTAATTATAAAGATTCAAGGTGTTTTTATTATAAAGATTACATACATATGTGTATACGTATGTATATGCTTTTGAAATAAATTATGTATTTTCTCAATAAAATGCTGAATTGACGAAAAAAATTGATTTCAGATACAATATAGGAGAAGCTTGCCTTTTAACCATGTCCCTTGCAATATATTTTGGTGGGTGAATGGCCACAATTTTTTGTACATTATACCTATGTGTGGGTAAAATATTCTATGCGCATGGTCTATAATGAATAATTTGATCGAAATGTTTGTCGGTTGATGGTGCTGAAAAAATTTTAAATACATAAGTTTATGACGCATTAATTAAATTTCGCTGATTTCGCGAAAAATTAAATTTGGAAATTCAAAATTTATCTAAAAGTTTTTCACATACCTCATATGTATGTATGTACGGATAAGTATATACTGTAATGTTTATCCGACATAAGCATGTATACATATGTATATTCTTATAAATGTACATATAATATAAGAATGTAGTATGAACATAAAAGATAAGTATGTATTTATTTTTTTCTAAGAAACTTAGTCATTAAGGTTGCCATCCCACAGGTGAGGGAACACATTAAAAAAATTCGCGGGAAGAAATTTAAAAAATTTTGAAACATAAATATGTATGCAAACTTGTTTCCGTCAGACATGTTTATAAAAAAGTAACGCATTTGAGAATGGGAATTAGAAAATTGTTACGTTAAATAAACAAATTTATACTAATATACATATGTATGCATACATGCCACTAATTTGTTGAAATCAAAGTATATCTATCTAAGAACTTGTTCGGCTCGCTCCTTTCCATTAGCTTTGGTTTGCTTGCCACTTCTAATTTCTCAAAATATTAAATTTTTATTTAAAAATAAATCCTAATAAGAGTTGTGTAGGCAAGAAAAAAAACAAAATATTGTAAAAGGAGTGTATAGAAACATCGAACTGGAATAAAATTAATTTTGGTAAAATTTTGTTATTTTTATTCAAAAACAAAACAAAATTCTTTTTTTAGCTTAATTAAATTTATTTTACATATTTTATTTTTCATTTCATAAAAGTAAAAAATTCTAATGTATGAAAGCAATAGATACGAGTTTAAAATTTCATGTACCGTGCATCAGGTAGTGATATACATAGAAATAAAGCAATTTATAAAGAAAAGAATATGTATTCATACTGATTCCTACTTTATGAAATATTATTGTTCCCGATAGGTTTATAAATGGAAAGATTGATACGATATGTGTATTTAAAATTTTTAAAGGCAAGATTTCAATCTTCAAAAACAAAAAGTTCATAACATATTATATCAATAAATATTTTAGTAATTGTAAATACCTATGTAATTAGTAATTTGACAATTACTAATTACATATTTACATTTTTTTTTAATATTATCTTTTTGAAATTTTTTTAATTATTTTTAAAAACTTTTTTTATTTTAACAATTTTGTATAATATGGATACACAATTTTTTTCCATCTTGTAGTGGAATAAATTACGAAAATGCTCTTGTACGCCTTTAAAAATACATTGTAAAAAAAACATTCCTATGTTTAAAAAAGTGAATATAATAAACATTATTATGATACTGCTTATGATACCTTTTTTTAGCCAAGGCAATTTTATAATTATTAGTGAGTGATTTCATTAGTGTGGTGTAAACGGAGAGTCGAATTACTTCTTGAGTAGATGTGCTTTGGTTGAAATGGTGTGTAATGTGTACTTTCATATACGCATATATCTGCATCACGCCTGACAGAAATACAACCGGGACTCTAAGAGAGAGAGACCCTTTGGAGGGCCCTTTTTAACATCATAAATCTCCCACAAGATCAACTTTTTTCAAATTTTTAATTAAAAAAGTTAAAATTCAATCTTTTTCTATTTTACTAGCGCTTACATTCTCAAAGTTTTGTGTTATTTAAACATTAAAAAACTGACTTAAAAAAACCTTCCTGGCTCCGCTCATCTCTTTGAGATTTCAATTAATGCTACACTACAGGAAAAAAAGAAATAGTACAATTTTTTTTCGAAGTATATAGTTGATTTTGGTGTATCTTTTCAAATTGGAGAAAATATACATTTGATATTAACGAGCTCGCTAATTTTGTATGATATATCTCCCATGCATTTTGGGATGTAATCACATATACATATGTATATCCTCATATTCTTCATGTGTATACTATATTAAATGTATATGCTTCATAATTCATAAAAATTACTGCATATGTGAATTCTTTTTATATTAAAACCCCATATAATTTTTCTAGGTGCGTATGTGATTATAGTTTGATTAGGAATTATTTTCACTTTGCTAGTAAGTCTAATTTGATAATTTACCTAAACTACTGCATCAGAAATTTTAGAACAAACTTAAATTAAAATTTTTAAATTTCTAGACTAAAAAATATAATACCATCTTTTTTCTTTATTCACTGTATTATCTTTTTTACCGACCGTATTGTGTATACAATAAGTAGGTTGTGATGGCAACAAATTTTGCATATCGAGTTTTCGGTGGGAATGCACTTCTCCATAGTAGGGAAGTGTAAGTAAACTATTTTTAGCAACCTGTCGGTTCGTCGGTCTGTCGGTATGTGTGTGTACGCGTGTATCTCAAGTTCGGCTGAACCGATTTTGATGAAATTTTATATGTAAGTTTATTTAGACCATGGCACGGATTGATCAACTTTTGGGATATATCAGGCCTCGGGAACTGCACTTTTTAGCGGACCTGTTTTACATTTTTGACCATTTTAAAGAATATATTCAACCGATTTGCTTGAACTTTCATATATAAGCTTTGCTCGACCTTTCCTAACTTTTGGAAGAAATCAGGCCTCAGCAACTGGACGTTTACTACGGGCCAAATATACATTTTTGCGTATATAAAGAGAAATAATCAACCGATTTTATTGAAATTTAATATTTAAATTCTTCATATTAAAACAATGAACATATAAATTTTTTGGAAAGATCAGCGTTTGAAAACTGATCTGCGGGCCGATTTTACATTTTTCACCATATCTACGGAACGAATTGATAGAATTTCTTGAAATTTGATATTTGAGTTCTGGTTGTTCTGATAACTAACTGGCGAGCATTTCAGGGAATTCGAGTAACACAGAGCGAAATTCTAGTAAGAGCCAAATATACATTTTTCTAGGTATGTTAACTATAAGCCTACTAATGTCCTAAAAATTGGAAATAAGTATTTAACAGACATTTTTATAATATTCTGTAACATTTTCACTTAACTAGACAATACACATTGCGGTTGGTTATGTGCTAACCACATCAGATTTTTTACTCTAATTTTTTTAAAATAAGAATATCCATGTATGAACTTCATAACTACAAACATATATAAGTTAATTTGCTTAAAAACGAAATATCTTACTTTTATTATTACTTGAATTTAGAGTTCCCGTTCGGAAATTTTAAAAAGTGCAGTAAAAAGTGGAATTTTAAAAAAAAAAAAGTTTCAAAATTTTACTTTTGCAATAAATTAGTGAAATTAAGCCGGATATGAATTAAGTGAAATCAATTAATATTTTATAAAATTATTATTTTATTTATAAAATATTAATATTTTTTTTATTTTCATTGTTTGCAAAAAAAATAATGCATTTATTTTTAGAAAAACTTTTATTTTCAAAATATTATTTAAAGGTTGTCACCCACTTTCTGTTAGACGTATGACGAGACAGGATATTCTTCAAAATTTTTGTTGTTTTCAGTACAGAATGTCAAATTTTCTTTATTTTTGAAAATTTACTTTATTTTTTTCAAAAATATAATTTTGCTTTGAAAACTTAAAGACTTTTGAGAAGCATCCTATCTTGTAAAATAACTTACGATTTACTTTGCCTTTTCATAATTTAAAAAAAAAAAAACAAACTTTAGATTTAGAAGGTCACCCAGCCAGCGTCAGGTACATATTTAAATTAACACCGTCATTATGATGGCTAAGCGAATGGCTAGGCGAATCGAATGATATTTTAAATTATGATCAGCGAATGCTTTCATTCACCAGATCCAAAATGTGGCTACTGCAAGACATCAGAAAACCTACTGTAAATAATAAGGTTAACACCGCACATATGTACATTGTTTTTGCTTTTTGCTTTCACGCTTTAATTAAACAATCTTATTTATTGATTTATTAAGCAATCAATATTTTTTACAATAATTTGCAGATTTTTATGAACTTAATTTACAGTTAGTTTACATTTTTTCACTATATTACTATATGTGTTATATCCAATAAAAAAACCCTTATGTATTAATTTGATTTTTGGTTTAATTAGCCAAGTTTGTCACACAGAATTTTCATTTGACAGATTTTATAATTCATTCGCCTAAAATTTAGCGAATTCGCCAATCACATAACCAAAAATTCATATTCGCCAAGAATTTAACTCGCTTCGTCGATCATAATACGTGCCTAAATGAAATTCAAGACAACGTTTTTGCTAAAAACTCATAAGTAATAAACATTAGTCATGTGTCGTTCGCGCACAAACTAATCTTAAAGAACGAATTACTACACTGAATTTAGCTATTTAGCTGATTAGTTCAACTTCTTCAAAAATGAATCGTTCATCGTTCACTTAGAATTCCAATTCTCTTTTTTAGTTATTAACAAAAATTACTGCGTATACATATTTCATTTACCATTGATAATTGATATGCATTTTATATTAGCTTTGGTATGGAGTTTGTAACTACTTGAGAGAGTCATCTGCGGTATGGACATATATATATATTCTTGCTCAGCGTAAAATTCTGCGTTGATTTAGACATGTCCGTCCATCCGTCCGTCCGTCTGATCGCACGATAATTCAAAAACGAATAATGCAATCGACACCAAACTGTCACAAGTTGTTTCTTTTGTGCCAAGGATGAACCCTATTGTTATTGGAATTCGACAAGATAATAAAGTCAGATTCATGAAACTTGGCAGTCATGTGTCCAATTATAGTTCAGATATATTTCTGAAGTTTTGGTGGAATTGCTTGGCAGGTTCGAGTGGCTCTCATACAAGTCCAAAAACTTATTTTAAATATTTAAAAAATAATAAAGTTAGATTCATGAAACTTGACAGTTGTGCGTCCAATTATAGATCAGGTATATTTGCGAAGTTTTAGTGGAATTGCTTGACATGGTCGGGTACCTGCCATACAACTTTAAAAGCTAATTTTAAATATTTGGAAAAATAATAAAGTCAGATTCATGAAACTTGGCAGTTGTGTGTCCAATTATAGGTCAAAGATATTTCTGAAGTTTTGGTGGAATTGCTTGACAGGTTCGAGTGGCTCCCATACATGTCCAAAAACTTATTTTAAATATTTAAAAAATAATGAAGTTAGATTCATGAAACTTGGCAGTTGTGTCCAATTATAGATCAGATATATTTGTGAAGTTTTAGTGGAATTGCTTGACAGGTTCGGGTACCTGCCATACAGCTCCAAAAGCTAATTTAAAATATTTGGAAAAATAATAAAGTCAAATTCATGAAACTTGGCAGTTGTGTCCAGTTATAGGTCAGACATATCCGTGAAGTTTCTATAGAATGGTTTCACAGGTTTGAGTAATTGCTATACAACAACGAAAGGTGCAGGGTATAATTCAATCGGTTTATACCGACTGAAACGTTTTTACTTGTTTCTTATTTCTCTCTGTACTAATATTGCACAATACAAATAAAATTGAACGACATACTAAATAACACATATGTAATACTTATAAAAACGAACAACATACTCCGATATGGAATTTTGATAAAAGCGAACGAGAAGTGAAATAAATAAAATACTATACACACAAAATCAGTTGCTAATATAAATACAATACAAGTAAAATTGAACGATATAATAAATCCAACACTCCTAAAAACCAACGACATACTCCTATATACAATATTGATAAAATCAAATTAGAAGGAAAATAAATGAAATACTATACATACAAAAGTGACCGAATCAGTGCCTTACCAATATAATATACAAAACAAATAAAGGTATTGTGTAAAACGACACATGAAGTATAAATGAAATCTAAACAAATAAAATTGAATAATATACTAGATAACCTATGGCTATAAGCAATACAAAGAAAAACGAACGAGAACTGATCAAACTGATGGAGAAAATCATTTGATACTAATGAGCTTACCAATTTTGTATGATATATCTCCCATGCATTTTGGGATATAATCACATATACATATAGATTCATATTTTTCGTGTGTATACTATATTAATTAAACTTATATGCTTCATAATTAATAAAAATTACTGCATATGTGAATTCTTTTTATATTAAAAGTCCATATAATTTTTCTGGTTACGTATGTGATTATAGTTTGATTAGGAATTATTTTCACTTTGCTAGTAAGTCTAATTTGCTAGTTTGCCTAAACTACTGCATCAGAAACTTCAATTAACTTAAATTAAAATCCAATAAAATTTTTATTAACTTTATTTTAAGTTGCGTATTCTAGACTAAAAAATATAGCACCACATTTTTTTTATTCACTGTATTACCATTTTTTACTCTCAATTCTCTCAGATATGTTGTATTACATGGCGGTACAAAAAAATGCGGAAAAAACTCAAAAATATACGTATTTAATCTAGTTAAAATTATAGTTAAAATTTTGATTTGAAATTTGAATTTTTGATATGTTGTTCAGGAAACTCCAAATTTCATGTTAGTATAATTTTTATGTTTTAGTCAACTTTTCGTATAGAAAACTCGAAATGAAAATAGGTACAAATCATAATTTTTCTAAAAAAACAACAGAAAAATATGATTCTTCAGAAATTTCATTTCGCCAAAAATACGTATGCAATTTTACAAACCCATTCACAAAAAAAGCCGGATTCAGGCCTGCATTTTTTGTAATGTCAAGGTCTGCATGTAAATTTTGAATAAAATAAGAATATCCATGTATAAACTTCATAACTACAAACATATACGAGGGTCACTATTTATATTTCGGGTCCTGGCAATACTAGTGCTGCCAGGTGCAATCTGACACTTCCATTGGAAAGTTTGACATTTTTTAGGACAACTTCACTCGGAACGTTTTGTCATTCGAGCGCGAATTGTTTTGTTTACAGTGACTTGAAAAATTCATCTCGGTCAAAAAATGGAATTGTCCCGTGAAAATTTTCGTGCGATGATTTTTTACGATTTTCGGCGCGGATTATCGAGACAAGAGTGTCTCGATCAACTTGTTTCGACTTTTGGTGATGAAGCACCATCAAAAACCACTGTAAATCGCTGGTACCAAGAGTTTGGTTTCGGACGCCGTTCGCTCCAGGATGAATTTCGAGAAGGTCGGCCAATTTCGGTCGTTTTGCCGGAAACCATCGATGCTGTGCGCGAAATGATAATGATGGACCGGCATGTGACATACTGTGAGATTGAGGCATCCTTGGGCATTAGTTCCACCAGCGTACATAAGATATTGCATGAACATCTTGCCGTGAAAAAGGTGTGTTGTCGATGGATCCCAAAAAATTTGACGATTGCACAAAAGAAGGCTCGTGTCGATTGGAGCAAAGAAATGTTGAAAAAATTCAATCGCGGTGCGTCAAAAGACGTTTATAAGATAGTCACAGGTGATGAATCATGGATCTATGCATATGAGCCCGAAACGAAACAGCAATCGACCGTATGGGTGTTCCAAGACGAGCCAAATCCAACAAAAGTTGTTCGTGGAAGAAGCACATCGAAGCAAATGATCGCGTTTTTTTTTGGTATAACCGGTCATGTGGCCACAGTACCTTTAGTGGAACGTAGGACGGTCAATTCTGAATGGTACACCACCATCTGTTTGCCGAAAGTTTTCGAAGAAATAAGGAAAACAAACAAGCGCCGGCGAATCATTCTTCATCATGACAATGTAAGCTCTCACAAATCAGCTGAAACAATGGACTATTTCAGCGCTCAAAATGTCGAATTGATGGGTCATCCGCCGTACAGTCCTGATTTAGCACCCAATGACTTCTTATTCCCTTACATCAAAAAAAAATGCGTGGACAACGATTTTCAACACCTGAAGAAGCAGTCGATGCGTTCAAAAACCATGTTTTGGAGGTGTCTCAATCGGAGTGGAAAAAGTGCTACGAAAATTGGTTTCAGCGCATGCAAAAGTGTATTGATCTTCATGGGGAATATTTTGAAAAACAATAAAACCATTTCCAATGATAAATGTTTGTTTTTTATTGCTAGACACGAAATATAAATAGTGACCATCGTATAAGTTAATTTGCTTTTTATAAACTTTTATTATTACTTGAATTCAGAGTTCGGAAATTTTAAAAGGTGCAAAAAAACGTGCAATTTTCAAAAAAAACGTTTCAAAATTTTACTTTTGCAATAACCTTGTGAAATAAAGCGGGATATTAATTAAGTGAAATTAAGTGAATTTATAAAATTAATATTTTATTTATAAAATTCAAAATTTACCTAAATAAGAAAATTGAAAGATGAGACTAGTTGATTCAAATTGAAAGCTACCTGTGTGAATTAAAAAAAAGGAAGCATTGAACTGGGCTACTTTTCAATTTTATGCATAAAATATTTAAAAAACAATAATAATTATGATCGCTTTTTTGCCTAAATATTTTAAATAAAAGAAAAAAGTAAAAACAAATTAATCATTAAAGTTAACATTCTAACCCATTAAGGATAAAAGGTTAAGGTAAATTAAACAAAGTCTTAAAAATTCGGATAGGATGTCAGTTTTTTTCGAGAATTAAAAATAAATAGCAATTATTTTTATTTTATAAATTTCCTATAAATAATAAATTTCAGCTCAAATGGTTTAAAATTTTTATTTCCTGAAATTTAAGAAATTATTTCTAATTTAACTTCTTCATAATTTATGAATTTTTTAAATAAAAGTTTTCAAGTTAAATTTCAAGTTTTAAATTTTTCTCTACGGTTTAAACTTTTTAAACTTGGCTTATATAAGTAGAGACATTTAAACCATTAAATACTCTTTTTTTTTTTAATTTTCTTCATAAATACGAATAGCCATATAATTATAATCAAGAAACATGTAATTATATATGCAGAAAACAAGTGAACGAAATGAACGATTGAACGAGAGTTTATAATCGGTCAGTGAAAAAAGTAGTTCGTTTAGAACGGATCGCAGAAATGAACTATATTGCCCATGACTAATAAACATAATATATATACGTGTAAACGATCCAGTATTAAAGCGAAATATAACGCCTCGCTTTGGTTGATATGTACATTTATTCTTCTGAAAACTTTGAAAGAATTGCAATTGTTTGGTAATATTTGTTAGGTAAATGTAATAGTTTATTTTTTTTTTTGATTTAAAAAAAAAATTGCAAATTTTTGCACAAAGGTGCCAAGACGGGAACACTGATTGAATTATTTACTTTATCCCCATTGAGAGAGTGAAATGTGAATAGTGAGTAGATTCTTACATGTATGAATGTATATTTTTATCATTTGTCAGTTTTTTTTTGATACATTTTATACGATTTTAAAGTGAAAACTCCGACTTATATTTTATGTTGCATAAATATGGCTGTAAATTTGAAATATGCTTGTGTGAATATATATAGATGTTCACGCATATGAATGTTCAACTATTTATTATGTAATGTATATGCATATGTGTATATTACAAATAATAATGCATTGTACGTAACACTGCAAACAGAAATACAGGTCTGGACTAAGAGAGACTGACAGTTAACAGTTGACGAGTTGCAGGCTCTGTTTATTTTTTTATGATTTCAGTAAATGCTACACTACAAGAAAAAAATAGTGCAAATTTGTTTTGTTCGAAGTATTGAGTTGATTTTTATGTATTTTTTCATATTTAAGAAAATGTACATTTGATTTTAACAAGTTTGCTAATTATGTATGATATATCTCCCACAATGCATATTTACTTTTTATATAATCACACACATATATACATATGTATATATGTATATAGTTTTCATGTGTATACCATATAAATAATTTTTTTTCTTTTTTTGTACCGAGAGGAAGGGTAAAAAATCTCGAAAGACACTGCCAGACGAAAAGTAGTAGTGTGGAACTTTAATCCACTAAAAACACCCTCCTCAAAATAAACAATAAAACTATTCGGAAACGACTAACCATTAATTTTGCTCTAACGTTTTTGATTATTGATAAGCTCTTGTCTGCGCAGCGCAGCCCCATAACTGAATACCGTGAGCCCAGACAGGCTTATATATCAAAATATATAATCATTTTGATTATATATCAAAACTTTGTTGTATATTTTCAATTTACGCCTCCTCGATGTATTAATCCTCTAGTTGAGATCTCTTTTTCTTTATGTGCTCCTTCCATCTGAGCTTCTCGTTCAACGTCATTCCCAAATACCTCGCCGTGTTTGCGTTTACGGAATCAAGTTGCCATTTATCCGAACCGAAAATGAATTGTCAATTTTCCTATTAGTGAAATTTACGTGTACTGATTTCACCTCGTTAAGTTTTATATTCCACTTTCTAGTCCATTTTAAGATCTCATCACTGGCCCTTTGTAATTTTTGTGTAGATTCATTTTAATTTCGTCCTATTGCGATAACTGCTGTATCATCAGGAAATGTAGCTGTTGTCACTCCTTCCGATTCAGGAATATCACACGTGTATAGCAAGTATAATATCGGGCTCAATATACTCTAAATTAAATTAATATACTTTATAATTCATACAAATAGTTGTATATGTGTATGTTTTTGATCAGCGTTGAATTCTGAGTTGATTAGCTTTGTCTGTCCGTCTGTCGTTCCGTCCGTCCGGCCGTCCGTCCCTCCCTCCCTCCCATCAATAGCTCAAAAACTAACTGAGCTAAGTTCAGAAAATTTTCACAAATGATTTATTGTAGTAAGTGCCAGAACCCTATTTAAATTGGACATGATCGGGGTACCGATTCGGGTAGCTGTCATATAAGTTCAAAATTTATTTGGCTATATCTCAGAAACTATAAAAGCTATGGTATTGAAATTTCACACAAACGAATATATTAGTAGGGCACAGAGTTGACAAGGTCAACTCCATTTTTTCTCGTTTTTTAGCACTTTTCAAAAAATTTTTTGAAAAAAGTGCTTATTAGTTTCACTCTCTCCGTCCGTCCGTGGACACTTTGTTTACAAAACTTCTACACCCTTGAAGATAGAAAGTTGAAATTTCATACATACATAGATCTTCACTAGAAACTTATTTCTGTAGAACAAAATTTTTACCTATCTCCCCTCCTCTAGAAGCTGTACCCCCCAAAACACGAAAAATGGCCTTTTTTAAATATTTGTTGCAATGAAACCATAAGCATTTTTGAAATTTTTCAAACGCAGTAAGGCAGTGGCTTGCTTCCCCTAACGCGGTATACTATAGTTAAACTTTAGAAAAACAAAATGGCCGTTCAAATTTACCGTTATCTAAAGTCCTTTTTTTCCAAATTTTTGATCTCGTTTTTCTTCTAGACCCCATATTGTAGAACTTTGAAATTAGGGGCTTTTAGCCATTAACAAATAGTTCATTTCGTTAGAAGAAAATTTTTTTCCATCTTCACCCCCTCTTAAGTTATCGTCTCTTGAAATTCATAAAATTTGAATTTTTGACACTTTATTTTCGAAACCGCAAACTTTTTTAAATTTTTATAAACGCAAAAAGCTAACGGTAAATTCCATGAAATTAAAAAATATAATTATTTTTCTTAACTCACACAATTAACCCTTAAAATCGAGCATTATGTTAACCCCTTTTTATATTAAGTTTTGCTTTATTTCAAAGACCGCATATATGCGTCATCCTAAATATATGCAATCCTAGAAATAGTTTTGTATATGAATGAAAATAATTTTAATAGTGTGATAGGTATTCATAGACTGTATTTAAAAGCAGAATTTTCACTTGTTGAAGGGAAAAGTGCTACAATCGGTTTGACCCAACTTTATTATATTAAAAGCCCATATAATTCTTTTTAGGTATTTATGTAATTTTAGTTATATTGAAAAATATATTCACATGGTTAGTAAGCCTAATTCATTAATTTACCTAAACTACCGCATCAGGAACTTTAAAAGCTTATGCAAGTTTTCTATAAATACAATACTGCAAAACAATAATTGCAGTATTGTGTTCATAAACAAAAAATTTTGTTAACAGACATTTGGGCCAAGTAGTGGAAAATTTTATTTCAGGAACAATTAAAATTAAGAAAAACAAAAAAACCAAACTGAAATAAAAAGAAATTTTATTTTCAAGTACAACAATTAAGAGACGAATTCCTAAAAAATCTGCAACCGCTATCAAAATAATTTTAATGTTTTTGTGATGTGGGCAATGTTTATGAACAAACTTGATTGCCGGCATTTGTTTATGAACACAAATATAGTGCAGTTCTTGTTATATATTAGCTAAAATACTCTTCGGGTTTATTGATATAGTTTTCGATACAATCTAATCTCGCTCTTTTATTTTTATTTGATATGTAAGGTTTTCTGCGTGTAACTCGACCGTTATACTTTTCTGTATGGTGAAAATTTTGGATTGTCTGTAGTGATATCGACATATTTTGACTGGGCTCTAAACATAGGCTAATTTGTCTCTTCTAAATTTTTAGTTCTTCTAAAATTTTGTGTCACATACTGAAAATTTTGTATCACTATGTTTACAAGTTCTATTAAACTTTTTCTCTCATTTTTTAATTTTATTATAAAATTTTTGGTAATAATTGGTATTTTACTTATTTTTTCTTTTTATGATAAAATAAACAAATGTCGCAACTTTGTCTGCAAAACTTGAACTCAAATACTGAAGGCTCTCTGTTAAATGATAAAATAACTTCACAAAATGCATTGGCTATTTGCCTTAAATTCGATTTTATATTTGGTGTACGGAAAATTTTTGGGCGTCCAACAGTCGACTAATTTTAATATGCATAAAAAAAATGTTATGTTTAATATAAATAAACGAAATTGTGTTACTTTTTAGATAATAATATATATAATTTAAAAAAGAATATATTTGCAACTTTTTTTCCTGTTTATAGTTATTTTTTACTAGGTATTTGCAAAATTCGTAGGTGTACACACAATTTATAGTCAGTGTATGTTGAAAAACATTTATTTATTTGGCCAATTTTCAGTGAATATGAAGTTTTATTTTCATGCACACTTACAGTTATTGACTTTTGTTCGATTGGAAAATGTAATTTATTATTTATTTATACCAATCCATTAGGACAAATAGATTTATTAAAATATTATTAAAATTATTATTTTCTGTTTCATACAAGTCTGAACCTATAGTTATCATTTCATCTTCAACTACTTACATTTCAATTTTAGATATTTATCTCCGAAAGACTTCGCCGAATAAATGATCTAAACTCATAATATTTTTAATTTATTTGTCCATTGTTAGTTGTTACTTTTAATTTTTTTGCAGTACTAAATATATTGCCAATTAATATAATTATTAATAAAGCACTAAATTCATTTACATTCACTTGTATGAAATATTTAAGCAAAATATCAATGTGATAGGTCGTAAATGTAAAATATCTGATACAAGATGCCACTTTTGTATTTTTTAGCCCAAGTATCAAAAATTTGTGAAATGTAAAAAAGCAGAAAGTTTCGTTGTGAGTATACAAATCATTAAAAAAAAAGATTTTATTTGGAAAAATTGCAGTTATGTGTTGTTCCAAAATTCAAAGTTGTTCTAATTTAAAATTAAGAGCTCACAAAGTAAAAATAATATTAATATAATTATATTATAAATAAAATAATATTAATACAATTATATTATAATTGTCTTCATAAACGAAATTTTATTTCAAATCAATTTTAAACAAAAAACTGATTTCGAAAAGCGTGTGTCAATTTCAGAACCTAAAACATCACTATTGGGTCAAATAATTTTTCATCTACCGAAAAGTCATTTACTACCGTCAATGTCTTCTTTTCAATTCCAGCACAAGCTTGGTGAATAGTTTTATAACCTCCATGAGATATTGTTTCGCCGATTTTAACACAAAGAGAGAAGCTAGTTTTATCGCCATCTAGAATTCTTGAAGAGTTATTTAAATATATTCTTGATTTATACTTTTTAAGTAGTCATCTAGGTTGCTGAACCATTTTAGAATGTTGTCCTCTGTTATATTTTTGCCATTTCGAGTAAAACATAATTGATTTTTTTTTGCGTTATTTTTGTTTTGCTAAAACATTAACCAGGAAAAGTTTTTAATGCTTTAAAAAGTCACCATTTTAAAATGTTGCTACCAAATATTACATAGTATTAAAATTTTAACATATTTTTCTATATCAAATAAGATTTACATTTTTTCCAATTGCAATTAGTATAAATCAGAACTGAATAAGTTTCGCTTATATAGTTTTAAATGTTTTCGAACGTGCCATTCACTTATATGAAAATAACCAAAATGAACATTTATAAATATAAAATTGAGTGATTTGTATTGTAGCACTTTCCCCTTCAACAAGTGAAAATACTGCTGTTAAATACAGTCTCTGTATATCTACTACACTATTAAAATTTGTTTCATTCATAAACGAAACTGTTTCTAGCATTGCATAAATTAAGGTTGAACGATTTATGCAGTCTTTGAAATAAAGCAAAAATTAATATAAAATGGGGCTAACATAATGCGGTTTTAATGGGGTTAACATAATTAAATAACGGTTTTAATGGGGTTAACATAATACGGGGTTAACATTTTGCGAACAAAATTTTTACTGTTATAAAAATTTATCACTTCTATTTTATTCAACAATTACAATTGATTTGAATTTTTGAAAACTAAAAGGAAATTGGCCATAAAATGTTATTGTATTTTATCTAATCTAGCACAATTTACTCAAATAAATATTCACCAGAAAATTCATATCTAAAACTATAAAGAATTTCGGAGTTCTCAAACTCAAAGTAAAAATAATTTTTATCTTTATATGATATACATAAACATATTTCAATGTGTCTTATAGTTAAACCGGTTATAAAAATTTCATTTATATGAATAAAATATATAAAGCTAAAAGAAATAGTGCATAGCAATTTCGTAAATATTTCAATTATGAAATAAGAATATTTTAGTAAAGATATAATAATAGCTCTTTTGGCAATAGTACCTTTTGTTTTTCAAAATAAAGTGTACCTTGAATAATAATAGCTTGTAATTTGAATAAAAAATGTTTTGATGGACACAAGTTTATCGCTATTCAAAAAAAATATTAGCCAATGAGAAAGAATTTATTTGTAATGTGCTATGAAAATGATGCTAAACTTGTTACAATATAACCAATATATACCTAGGTTTCTCTAAATAGTAAATATGTCATAAATTTATATCACAAAATATGAAAATGTAAATGAGGTACAGCTTCCAAGTAAATATTAATTATCTCAAAAAGGTAATTATAAATAATGTTATTGCATAGATTTACTTATATATTACTTTTTTATACCAAAGGGTGGTTCGAATAAGGTGGCAAATAAATTTAGAGATGATTCTTTGATCAATTTTTAGGAAAAACTTGTATGGAAAGGAGAGGGGGCGGATGAAGATTTATTCATTTTTAAGCTACAGCTTGTTAAAAAAAAGGTACCAGACTTTTCTTGCATATAAATAAATACTCATAACTTCGGAACCATACAACATAAATTTATCATTGGGAGCGTGTTTTATAGACGATTGATTGTTTTTTATTTTTGGTCTCACAATTAATTTGATTTGAGCCATAGTTTTCGAGATACACATTGTCAAAATCAGAATTTTTGTTTTCTCTTGAATTCTCTTTTTTTTTTTAAAAAAGAACTCAAGAAAAAAAAAATTCGTTTTCCTCTATCTCATAATTTTTCCTCTAAAGCATGTTGAATGCATTTAAAAACATGCGAAAAATGCATTTTTATGCAAACATTCACAAATCTTTTTTTAGTTTTGTATGTATTTTTGAGAATTTGTATACGAAATGAACGAAATTTCAAGTCAGTCCCCCAAGCTCAGAGAGTAAATCAAAAATAAATTCCAAATTTATGTTGAACTTAAATGAAAGGGGCGTCGGAAATTATTTGTGTGAAGAAAATTTATTAATATTCTTAGCTCTTGTGATTCTACACATTTTTTTCATTTAAAACATCAGAATATTAAAATATATAAAAATTAAAAAAAATCGGTTGGTAAATTTCGTCTGAAAAATGTGTTGAAAAAAAAATTTCCAGTTTTTAACGTAGTAAACCTTTATTGTCTTCCAAATAGAAGTGAACTGAATTAAAGAGTAAAATTTTTGAATAAGAAATTGAATTTACAAAGAAACTGAGAAAAAGAGTAAAAATTGTAGATCGCTACTGAAAGTAAAATGAGAGCCACAAGGAATCAGGCTGTTGTTTGAATTACTCGAGAAGGGGTCTTTCAATTGAAACGGAGTATTCGTGGAAAAGGGAGTACAGGGGCATTACTATACAATTCGATTTTAAAGGTAGTACATTTTGAACAAAATTGTTCTATTCAATATCAATATTGTCAATGAAGGCAAATATTTCTTAAGTTCCCTTCAAGAAATTAATACAAAAGTAATCTGACAGCTAACTTTGTAAGAAAATAATTGGCCTTTTCATAAACAAACTGCGCTATATTTGTATTCATAAACAAATGTTGCTAATAGAGTTTTCTCATAAACATTGCTAACCTATCACAAAAATATTTAAACTATCATGGCTACCGCAGTTAAATCAGCTGTACTTTTTTTTTTTTACTAGTTTTTGCAGTCTTTTTAGGAATTCGTCTGTTAACTGTTGTACTTAAAAATAAAAAATTTCTTTTTATTTCAGTTTTGTTTTTGTTTCATAAAAATTTGTTTATGAACACAAATACAGCGCAGTTCTCACTATGTATCGCGATATACTGCGTTTATGAAAAGGCCTAGAATTTTCGTTTAATTGGCCCAAAAAAAATACATTTTTAATAAACACAATATTGCAAATTCATAATAGCAAAAGTTTTTATACAACTGTTAAAAATATGGGTATGTATCACATACGCAATATATGCACTGTCGCCACTGAGCCAATTTTCACGAAAATTTCATATGTGAGTTTATTTTACCTATTCCACGCATTGATCAACTCTTGTGATATGTTAGGCCTCGAGAACTGGACCTCTGCGGGGATCGATTTTTCATTTTTGCGTATATAAAGGGAAAGAATCGCGCATTTTTTTTTGAAATTTTATGTACAAATTTGGGGTGGTAAAATAGTGAACCTATAAATTTTTGAAAAGATCAGGACTCGAAAGCTGAAATACAGGCCGATTTTCCTTTTTTTACCATATCTATAGAACTCATTGACGGAATTTGTTCAAATTCAATACTCGGTTTCATGGAATTTAAATGTCACATAGCGAAACTCTACTGTACATACAGTAAACTCTTTCAAAATTAGTTAAGCAGAAAACCATGCAAAAAATATACGCATCCATCGCAAAATGAACTGTTCGAAAACATTGGAAATAATTATTGAAAAAATTAATACATATTGGAGAATTTAGGGTATAATCGGAAAGTAATCGATGCAGCATCGATGTGTAATCATATAAAAATCATGTATGAAAATGCATGATTGAAAAGGTACGGTAACACTTTAAAGTTTTGTGTCCAAAAATGTCAAAAATTCGTATCATATTAAATCAGCTGTGCATTAATTTTTTTGTGATTTAGTATTGATACAAATTTTTTAAATGGAAACTGAGAAGTAAATAATTTATTATCTTAGCTCAATAACTAATGAAGTTAATTATTTCTTTATGCACAGTATTACGAGTAATATTTTTAAATTTTCTTTTATATTAAAATCTCCAAAACTTAATTGAAATTAAAAACTTTTTTTAAGTGGTTAATAATTTTAATACTTTTACACAAAATCTTTTCCAAATAAGCGCCAAAAAACATAAAATTTAGAAGGTGTCCAAAAATGTCAAAATTATATTTCAACAAGGTACATGCCTCACATCGGTATAGCATCAGCAACATTTTTTTGCATCGACGCTGCATTGATGCACATTTTTGATTACTTTTCGATTATACCCTTTATTTCAAGCCTGCATGAATTGTGCATCCTAAATGTATGCAATGAAAGTAAATTTGTTAATTTAGGTTTTTAAAAGCACTATTTTTACTTGCTGGAGGGAAAATTGCTACTTTACAAACCATTGGTTTGCAACAGCTTTATTTATTCTTCACTTTAGTCCATAGGCAATACTAAAAAAAAGTAATATAAATGTGAAATCAATCATAACTCATAAGCTCATACTTAAACTTGAGATAATAACTGTTCAAATGTTTCTACTTAAATACAAATTATAAAAATAAAATAATTGCCATAGTTTTAGGTTAGGTTTTGAAAAAAATAGTAACAAATAACGTTTAAGAAAACGTTTTCGCTGCAATGTTTCATGTTCTATATTGTATTTCAAAAGCTTCCAAATATAAAGTAAGTTCCAAATTGTTTGAAAATCTGTTTGAATACGCGGAAAAAGCAGAGAAAAATTTGCTGATGCTTTTTATAAATTTTGTTTGTGGTGCTGCCACTGAATGTAAAATTTATTAAAATCTTTCTGTTTGTTAAATATTTAAACAGTATTTTGGCAATCTAGTAGAAAAACTTAAAAGCTCGAGTTTAAAGGTGATTTAAAAACGATTTAAAACAGTTTTTTTACAATTTGAAAGTCACCCAATATGTAAGAAATTGGCAAGAATAAGAATAAAATAAAAACAAAAAAAAACTATTGCCAAATGCTTACTTTTAAAACTCTTGCCAATTTTTTCGCTGGAAAGTTGGATTTTACGCGAATGTAGTAAAACCAAACTGTAAATGTAGTGTACTCTACTCCATGTAGTGTTCTGTAAATCATAAAATTATTCATGCGCATAATTTTTGATATTTACTATACATATGTATGAATGGCAAAACTTGTTTTAATATTTCTTAACGTTTTACGGCTTATGGTCAAAAAAAAAACTTAACAATAACAAATTTGTTTTAAAGTTTTTTATCAAAGATTAACTACTGAAAGAGTGAAATTACTCATAGCTTAAACTGTTACGGAAACCTAATGCAATTTTTTAAAGCCCAGTCAGGTCACTATAAAAATTATATTCAATATTATGTAGCTTTATAAACATTACGTATAAAAATAAAAAAAAAATTAATATCAAATAATTGCCATATTTCAATAATATCCAATATTAAAAAAAAATACCAGAAAAATAAAATAGTAAATATCAATAATCTTAACTATTTAATATAAAAAAAAACTACGGTACGCTACCTACCTAGTAAACTTAATGATGTAAGAAACTGGTTCATGGCTATGTACAATATCGTGCACCAGCCCTACGCTCTTCTCAGGAGCGAAGTAGAAATAAAAAAATATGCAATTTGTGATATTATCATATAAAAATTCTTTTTTCTACATTTGTCATGTATAGCAATTGTGACGGAGAAAAAGAAACTTCATACAGGGTGATTCAGTAAAGAGTTCAATATTATATATTATGGTTTAGGTATGGATTTGAACATTTTCATATTTTTATTCTATTTATTCAAAAAATTTTTTTAAGTATAAGTCTTAATTTGTTTATCATTGCATTTGATTATCAATAAAAGTCTAAATATTTTACAATAATGCAGGTGTTTGTGTTATTTCAAGCTTCGTACAAAATTCAATCATAGTTTTTATATACTCGGCCTGCACTTTTGTGACGGCTATACTTACTTTGGTATGAAGTTTTTAATAACTTGAAGGAATCGTCTCCGGTATATATATTCTTGCTCTAATAATATATCCTTTAAAATTTCATTAAAAATCTTAAAATTTTATTTTTTTACTATATTAACGACTCTTAAAAATGTGAACTGTTTTTCAAAGTGAATGTTGTGATCATTTATATTTTTACTATATTAACGGCTCTTAAAAATGTGAACTGTTTTTTAAAGTGAATGTTGTGATCAAAAATTAGTAATAGTTGACAATTACAGCATTCAAAATCAATCAAAATTAAAAATAGTGACCAATTTTTGATTTTCCACATTTTATTAGGACTCTTAAAATCTTGACATAGAAATGGTTTTTATACTATATCTCCTGTATCATAAAAGATATTTTAACGTTTAATGGTCTAAAATTAAAGCTTAAGCAGCTGGGTAAAATTCTGTGTCAAAAAAATTTAAAATTTCTGAAACTTTTACACAAAATTGTGGGGTTGTTCGGTAACTGTTTGCTGATGGAGTTGTTGCCTACCGGGCTTTGCATAACTGAATTACTAATGTAATTAGTAATTCAGTTAGTTTCACTCTGCCCGTCTGTCCGTGTGTCTGTTTACAAAACTTCTACTTTAACTATTTATTGCAATGAAGCCATAAACATTTTTCAAATTTTGCAAAAGCAGAGAAATAGTAGATGGCTTCTTTTATTGCGGGATACTATTTCTGGACTTTTAGAAAACAAAATGACTGTTAAAATTTACCGTTATCTAAAATCCGTTTTTTCTAAATTTTTGATGCCGCTTTTCTTCTACACCGTACGTTACAGAAGTCTGAAATTTTAGCAGCTCTTAAATATTCATAGTTTATTTATTTTTAGTTTATTATTTTAGAATAGTTTATTTCGTTAGAAGAAAAGTTTTTCCCATCTCCACCCCCTCGTAAGTTATCACCTTTCGAAATTGGTAAAATTTGAATATTGACACATTATATTTGTGAAACCTTTTTAAAAATTTCTATAAACGAAAAAAGCTAACGGTAAATTCCGTGTCATTAAAAAATATAATTATTTTTCTTAACTCATACAGTTAACCTTTAAAATCGAGCATCATGTGAACATTTCTTTAAATTTATTTTTGCTTTATTTCAGACTGCATAAATCGTTCATCCTAGATGTATGCAATCCTAAAATAACTTTGTACATGAATGAAAACAATTTTAATAGTGTCGTAGGTATACATAGACTACATTAATTAAAAGCAGTATTTCCATTTGTTGAAGGGAAAAGTGCTACAATACAAACCATTGGTTTGACCCAACTTTATTCTAGAAAACTTTTATTGTTTGATATGATGTGTCACATCTATTTTATTCAAAAATTACCACTGATTCGAATTTTGTAAATTTAATATTTTTCTTTTTAAATATTAAGGCTAAAAAGATGGCTTCATTTATTTATAAATCTATGTAAGTTAACTATTAAAAAAATTATTTGTTTCTTAACTGAACTCCTTTAAATTGCCGAGTTTTTGACCTTTGGCTCGACTAAATATTCCAACATTGTAAATTCCAGTGTATAGATAGTTTTTAAGTTTAACTAGAATTTCTTTTAAAAAACAGTAACTTCTATTTATTAAACTAGTATTTTATGTTAATTAGTTTTCAGAAAATTGCGGTACATTTAGGAATTTCAAGCGATTAACAATTTCACATCAACATTCTTAGATTACTCATTTCTTGCACATTTATTGAGCGTTTTTTTAAGTTAAATAAAAATATCTTACAATGTCTACAGTTGATAAAGAGGAATTGGTGCAAAAGGCAAAACTTGCTGAACAATCCGAAAGGTTTTTTTCTTTATCTTTTGTGAAAATTTTTGTTTTTATATATATTTTGTTTATATGTGTTAAGGTATGATGATATGGCGCAGGCAATGAAATCAGTTACAGAAACCGGAAATGAATTATCTAATGAAGAAAGAAATCTATTATCTGTGGCGTACAAGAACGTAGTAGGAGCCCGTAGGTAATTGCAAAATATAATTTGAGTATACATCAAAGCAATCGCTAATGTTTAAATGCCTTTAGGTCATCATGGAGAGTAATTTCTTCAATTGAACAGAAAACGGAAGCTTCTGCTAGGAAACAACAATTGGCCAGAGAATATAGGGAACGTGTGGAAAAAGAACTTAGGGAAATTTGTTATGAAGTCTTGGTGAGTACAGTAAACCACATTAATTACAAAAACCAATCTAATTGTTTTCGTATATTTTAAATTTCAACAATTAAGAATAATTCCATAAGATTATGATTATTTTTAAGTGGATACTGGTATTTGTACTGGATTTTTAAACAAATATGAAATATGATATCTGCACAATGGAAGTCATGAAAAGTTAAAAAATGGTTATGCAATTTCATTCTTAACATCTCTTAATAATGAAGTTTAGAAAAAGGAAGAGTTTTTCTGCTCTGTACTTAAAATAAAATTTATATTACTATATATAATATAATTAGTAGTCCGATTGTACTAATTCAGTATAAAATTATTCGCCTGCAACAAAAAAATGCGTATATAAATTTCCCTATATGAGATATTTGTGTGCATACGAGAAGATGCAATGAAATTGTGGTAGTATCTGAAATGCATACATAGTTATGCACGCATGTGAATACTAGCACCAACAAACTTAGCAACATTTGTTTATGAGCACAAATATAGCGCAATTCTCGCTATATATCGCGATATACCGTGACTTCAATAATGCTGTAAAAAATATTTAAGTACGGTATTAATACGGTTGTAGTACCGTCTCAAAGCTCTCAATACCTTTAAATTGTAAAAAAAACTACTAAAGCTTTTCGTACATTTTGGAATACAATTTTTACAATATTCCCCTCTATTATGAACATCGGTATCGGCCGATATATTATCGGCAGTTCTAATCGGTTTTAAATTTCTTCTGTATTATGAACCGATACCGATAAAAATATTTCAACCGATTAAAAGAAGCTTTTTCATACAAATTTTTGTTTTTGTAAATTGGAGAAAAAGTTTTTTTTTTTTCTTATGACATTTGTTTTCTTTCAAAAGTTATTTTCAAAAAATTTTTAAAACTATTTTGAATTTGGTTTTGATGTGCTAAAAAGTTGTTGTAAGCAAATTATTTTCTGTTAAATTTGTAAAATAAAAATATACATATATCGGGAAAATGTCGCGTGTATTATATTTTGAAAGTGAAGAAACGGTAGTAAGTGAAGAAACGCAAGCTACTCAAAGACGACATATAAGAGATTCAACTAATCCATTGGATTTAGACAACAAAATGTATGTTTATGTACCTATTTTATTTTATTATTTATATAATATGTACACATTTTTTAGGTTTATCCAGAATTTCAGATTATCATTCCTTGTCAGGTTTAAGTCCTCTTCCATTTTTTCTACTAACCGCGCAATTTGTTTTTTGTTGCTTACGATTTTACTCCTAAATAAAATATATGAATAACATTTTGAAAGAAAATAATTTAGAAAAAATGCTTACATTTTAAAAAAGCAATTAATTACACCAGTTTCCTTGATAAAATGAAGATTTTACAAAAAAAAAAATCTGTCGTCTAAAAATTTGTACCCGCTTTTAAATCGGTGAAAATCCGACAATTTATCGTTTTCATAATACCAGCTAATACGTTTCCTATACAGGAAAAAAAGCTTTCCCGACTCCGATAAAATTTACCGATAAACAATGTTGGTAATACAAACACAAAATTTTGCCGATAAATTATCGTTTATCGGCCGATACTGATATACATAATAGAGGGGATTATTACATACTTTGAGGTTTTTTTGAAAAGTTCAATTTAAAGTTCTGTGCAAAAGTTAATTTTTAACAAACATTACCAAGTCATTAAAAATATTGCATTTTTATGCTGCATTTTGCTGAAAATAAATGCTAATTTAATTGGTTATTTATGGCAACATTTATATGAGAAGGTATAAGAAAAGCGTACTCGATTTTTTCTATACCCGATTTACTTTTATTTTACGTCTCCACTACGTATAAAACGCGTTTTGGAAAAGTGTACAATGTCAAGAGCTTTTACTAAACTTTTTGAACAATTAAACACAATTGAAATATTTTAATTAAAATACAAGTTTTTACTTTTATTATTGTATATTAGAAATTATGTTTTTTTTTTTCAAAACCACTTCTTTCTTAAAAACTAATTAAACAAAAACCATTCTTCATAGCTTTGTGAAAACATAAAAAGGAATAGAATTTTTTAAGTTTACTTAAGATCAATAAAAATTCATTTATTTGCACATATTGATTCGGCAAATGTAGTTCATTTTTAGCACTTTTCCAAAAAAATTTTGAAAAAAAGTGCTTATTAGTTTCACTCTGTCCGTCCGTCTGTCCGTGTGTCTGTTTATAAAACTTCTACACCCTTGATCTTTACTAGAAACTTATTTCGTAGAACAAAATTTAAGTTATACCCCCCAAAACCATAAAAATGGCCTTTTGAAATTTTGCAAACGCAGAAAGGCAGCGGCTTGCTTTCCCTAGCGCGGCATACTATAATGCATATTTTTATAATGCATATAAAAATATTAAACAAATTGGTGAATTAGCTGTACCTTGCTGCAGACCATTTTCAATTTCAAATTTTTTTGAATGCTTCCCGTTAAAAGAAAGAACTTCAAAAGTCTATTCCTAATCATATTGTTAACTAGTTTTACACAATGTGTTTAAACCATCAAGCCAAACTGTGTCGAGTGCCTTCTCCAAATCTAGTTGGGTCATTGTATGTGTTGTGTTATGATTATATCGGAAACCAAACCAACTCAAAGGGATTATGTCTCTTTTATTTGTTTCTTGCGTAAGAAATCTATTAATAATAATCTCAAAAACTTTACTTATATTAGGTAATAAACTAATGGGCCTATAAGGGTTTGGCCCAGGTTTTTCCAAGAAGTTGGGAAATAACTTAAATTTAAACAGTCATTGAAAATAATACAATACATCTCTAACACAGAATCCAAAAGTTTTTTTAATACTATATTCGCTATGCAATCAATTCCCGAAGAAATTTTATTTTTCAGAATTCCTAATATATTTTTAATATCATCTACTGTAGTAAAATAGTTTTCAAGTCTTTGCAGCTCGTTCAATTTATTTGATCGCGTTGCATCATGAAAATTTATCAATACAACTCTGTTAATTTCATGATTTTGGATTAGAGAATTAAGATTACTTATAGTTTCTATAATTTGCGGGACTGTTGGAGAACATCTTCCAGAAGTTTGTTTATATATTGCACACAAATGGGCGACCCTTGTACCTAAAATTTTCCTCAATATACTTATTAGCAACCCTTTGCATATTTTAATTGATGTTCAAGTTATTAAGTAAATTATTATTACTAGTTTGAATCGATAGTCTCCTAATATCTTTCGTATAATTTTTTCTAAAAATATTTTTTGTTTCAGAGAAAACGTTTGCGTTATTGGTCTTTTTATGTTTTTTATTCTCCTTTTCCAGTATTTATTGTTACACGTTATTTCTTTTCACGTTAATTCTTAAATTCTGTTTTATTATAGAATTAATGTTGTTGAAAAGTAAATTAAGTCTCAAAAGTACTAAAATTATTTGTACCTGAATATTTTTAAAAGATTGCATACGTTTAGGATAAGCAATTTAAATATCTTTGAAATACATAAAACAAAAAAAATTTAAAGAGGCACTAACAGAATACTCGAATTTAAGGGTTTGTTGCGTGAGTTAGAAAAACAACTATTACCGACCGCATTGTGTGTACAATAGGTAGGTTATGTGATGGCAACAAATTTTACATAACGAGTTTTTGGTGGGAACGCACTTCTCCACAGTAGAGAAGTGTAAATAAACTATTTTAAGCAACCTGTCGGTCTGTGTGTGCACATCTTAAGTTCGGCTAAATGGATTTTGAAGCAATTTTATATGTAAGTTTATTTCAACTATGGCACGGATTGACCAACTTTTGGGATATATCAGGTTTCGGAAACTGCACTTTTTAGTGGGCCTGTTTTACATTTGTGACTATTTTGAAAAAAATATTCAATCGATTTCATGTATAAGCTTCATATATAAGCTTCATTCGACCGTCCGTGAAACTTCCTAATTTTCAGAAGAAAGCAAGCGTCAGCAACTGGACGTTTACTACGGGCTAAATATACATTTTTGCGTATATAAAGAGAAATAATCGACCGATTTAATTAAAATTTAAATTCGTAAATTTGACTTAAAGTAAATTGTAATAAGCGATTTTTCTTTTATAATGAAAAGAGGAAACTTGCCCTCTTGGAAGTGGAAGCCCTCTTGAAGATTTTGCACAGCCGTAAAACTGATACTTACTTTCTCCTGACCTTTCTGGTTTCCAGCTTATTTCGTTCGGTCCTAATATTACTTTTAAGCGCATTGTCACTTTGAGAATTTTTCTGATTCTCCAATTCACTGTCTTGGACTTCAAGATTAGCTTCAAATGCTTTTTCCTGGTCTTGACATTACTCTCACGTTCATTATTTTCGTAATACGGATCAGCCTGCTCATTATTAATATTAGTTTTCTCATTGTGTCATAATGAGAAAGTAGGAAATGAATATCATAGGTGACACATCTTCATCTTAAAAAACTATTTTTTGATCATTTTTATCTTTATTCAGTTTTTCTTACTACCAATTTTACCATTTTCCTTAATTGACTGGCAAAATTAACTTATCATCTACGTTACACGATAAGAATTTCAACGAAAAATATATTTCTATATATTTTGAATTTCATGATGTTACTTAATCATAGCACTGCGTTTATAGCTTACAATGATATACAGAAGGTAATTATAATAATTACACAACAAACTACTTATTTGAGTTGCGCTATTTTAAGTTAAAAAATACTCACGAGCGCCCCTTTAAAAAAATAGTTTTTCGTGTCATTACAAAAATTATCTTCTGTATATTACTATAAACTACATAAATACACAATGGTTAAGTATAATTTTTCTGCACTATATCTTTTATAATTAAACAAAACTAAAACAGGTAACAATGTTTTAGTCGGTATAAACCGACCGAATTATTCCTCTGTACCTAGGCAATCTGAGTTTAAAATTTGTTTTTGAAATGTATAGAATTAGGTTTTCTTTGTTGTATACCAAGTATTCGAACCTGACAAACCCCTCTATAGAAACTGCACGGATATATCTCACCTATAATTGGACACATAACTGCAAAGTTTCATGAACCTAACTTTATTATTTTTTCGAATATTTTAAATTAGCTTTTGCAGTTATGCAAGTGCGAGTCAAGCAATTTCAACAAAATTTCAGGAATATGTGTGGCTTGAAATTAGACACACGACTGCCAAGTTTCATGAGTATAACTTTATTATTTTCCCAAATAATTATATTTAGCTTTTGGAGTTGTATGGCAGCTACCTGAATCTATCAAGTTATTCCAACAAAACTTCAGCAATATATGAGACCTACAATTGAACACATGATTGCCAAGTTTCATGAATCTAGCTTTATTATTTTTCCAAATACTGAAAATTAGCTCGTAGTTGTATGGTAGCTACACGAACCTGTGCAGCCATTCCATATAAGACCTTTAAGAAACTGTTTGTTTGAAGCCCCTATCTTTTTCGAAACGGAAGTTATAATGAAAAAAGCTTAGATAACTAGAAATCTCGTGAAAATTCGTTAAAATCCCTGTATCTCGAAAACCCTTGAGATTTCGCTCCTACTGCGGAACAAAGGTTTTATCGATTTTCGGCCCTCTAACCAATGGTATATGTTGTTATATACCTTTCTTTAATTTTTCATTACAAACATCTTAAATGAAAAAAAAATGTTCGATATTCTCCGGTGCAATTAATTAAGTAAGTCGGTTAGATTTAACACTTTTACTAAATACGTATGTAGTCATTAAATAAACATATTCTATTAACCCGACGCATATGCTAAGAGCTGCTTTGCAACGACAAATAAAAAATAAGAGCATGTATACGACATTTCCGCCTAACAGAAATTAGTCTAAATTCGTATTATTTATTTTGCTGTGCTACAAAGATGCCCTAAATAATATTGACGTAAATTATTTTAACGTATTTACTAAATAATCCTAAACAATACACAAATTAGTTTAATAGAATAGCAGTACAAAACAATTTTTCGTCCAAAATTATAAACTTGTTTCTACTTTAGCTAAAATTGCTATTATTTAAATCGAATATCGCAAACTTGTGGATGCCTTAGTAGCAAGTGGTACTACAGAATGATGCATACTTTTCGTTCAAAACTGTCAGAAATGTCAAAAGCAAAAAATTTTGCGATGCAGTTTTGTTACACAGTACCAAACCACTTGAGAATCGCAAATCAACTTACGCAAATTTGCGAGTTTCGCATTTATATATAGGAGGCCACCTGAGTTCCCAATTTAAGATTCTTTAAGAATTTTTTTCAGCAAAAAATTTAGTATATTTATTATTAAAATTCTTTCATCATTAGCAATATTTTTATTTTTCTGATGAACAATTTGTTTTATAAAAATAAGAATTAACACAAGAAAAAACTTATTATTAAAATAAACAAGCTAAAAAATTGAAAAGTAAATATTTTAATAAGTGAAATGGGAATTATGTATATGTATATTATTTATGTTCGATTTACGTGTTCAAACTACTTAAGAGTAGCAACAACTAAGCATGACTGCACTATCTCGAACAAATGCGAAAATGTACGGTATATTTTACTTTATTTTTTTCCAGCAGATGTAAATAGTATATCTGATTTACAAAAGATGGTGTGTGGTTTTTGGAGTTATTTTGACATATAATTATAAGTTTTTGAAAAATCATTTTTATTAAATTGGCATTTGAACAAAAAATAAAAAAAATCTTATGTGGTACAGCTTATGTATGAAGTTTGAAGTAAATCTTTTGAATATTTTCTTCAGAATGATCAAAAATGTAAAACAGGCCCGCAAAAAAGTGCAGTTCCCGAGGGCTGATATATCCCAAAAGTTGATCAATCAGTGCCATAGTTGAAATAAACTTACATATAAAATTTCCGGTGGGAATGCATGCCAATTTCTCCATGGTAGGAAAGTGTAAATAAACTATTTTTAGCAACCTGTCGGTCTGTGTGTGCACGTGTGTAACTCAAGTTCGCCAGAACCGATTTTGTTGAGATTTTATATGTTGGTTTATTTCGGGCATGGCACGGATTGATCAACTTTTTAGTGGGCCTGCTTTACATTTTTGACCATTTTGAAGAAATTATTCAACCGATTTAGTTGAAATATCATATATAAGCTTCGCTCGAGCATCCGCGAAATATTCTAACTTTTGGAAAAAATCAGGCATCAGCAACTGGAAGTTTACTACGGGCTGATCATTTTGCGTATATAAAGAAAAATTATCAACCGATTTAATTAAAATTTAATATTTAAATTCTTCGTATTAATACAATGAACATAAAATTTTTTTGGAAAGATCAGGGTTTGAAAACTGACCTGCTGGCCGATTTTTCACTTTTCACCATATCTACTGAACGAATTGATGGAACTTCTTGAAATTTGATATTTGAGTTCTGGTTGTTACCGAAACCAACACGGCGAGCATTTCAGGGGATTCGGGTACCACAAAGCGAAACTCTACTAAGAGCCAAATTTCAATTTTTCGAGGTTTGTTAACTACAAGCTTACTAATGTCCTAAAAATTGGAAAGAAGTATTTAACAGACATTTTTATAATATTCTGTAATATTTTCACTTAACTAGGCAATACACATTGCGGTTGGATATGTACTTCATCAGATTTTTTTAAATTTATTATACGAATGCACTAAATATTTTTTTAAATGATATGCATCATCAGAATTACAATTATTAATTATTACTTTTGTATACATAAATGAATAAATTCGTATATGCCTATACACACAGATTATTATTTCATACAGTATACATTCAATCGTACATATATAAGGGAAATCGTCTCATATAACATATATAGAAGCAAGATACGCAAAAAAATATCCAAAAATACACATGTATACATAATTTATATTGTCTGAAATGTATAAGATCAACAGTAGTGCGTACACATATAACTCTTGTAAAGGAAAACTTTTATATTAACTTAGTAGAAATTTCTGCATACAACTGCAGAACAGATTAGATGACGTAATCAAAGAAACGAGTTAAAGGCAGAAAAATCAAAAATTTTTCTCTTCGAACTGGACTTGAATCAGTGACTTACTGTTTTCTAATCGGACGTGCTACCAACTGAGCTACAGAGGTATGAAGAAATTGCCAACATTGCTTTCTACTGCAATCCGCTAAGTTAATATTATTAGTATGTTAGGCACATTACTTATTAATTAAATACTAATTAATTACTAATATGTACATACATATACATTTAAATAATATTTTTATTGTTGTATTCTAATTTTAGGGTCTTTTGGATAAATATCTTATCCCTAAAGCGAGTAATCCAGAAAGCAAGGTATTTTACTTGAAAATGAAAGGTGACTATTACAGGTATTTAGCAGAAGTTGCTACTGGGGATGCACGTAATAGTAAGTACCACATACATTAATAATACCCAATAAATTGTTATACATGAAATTTAAACAAATACCTACTTACACAACTTACTGACGTTTTGAACTTTAAATATACACTTTTTATTTTTTGAAAAACATAATTTTTTTAAAAACATTAGATAAAATTTACGATTACTATCATTTCTACAGCCGTAGTTGATGATTCACAAGCTGCTTATCAAGACGCCTTTGAAATTAGCAAGGGTAAAATGCAGCCAACACATCCTATTAGATTGGGTCTTGCATTAAATTTTTCAGTCTTCTATTATGAGATTCTTAATTCTCCAGATAAAGCATGCCAATTGGCCAAGCAGGTCATTACATATTTATTTAAAAATTTTATGATTTCTAAGTTAAGAAAAAATTGTTGCTGCTTCATTTCTTATTATTCATCAAATTTTAAAAATATCTGTGTAGGTACAAAAAACAGACGTTAACAAAAATTTCTCAATCAATAATTTTGATTCTGAACAACATATTAGGTTTGACGGATATCAATGCTACATATAGAACATTTCATGTATACCACATTTTATGTACGTATTAAGTTTTAATTTTTTAAATTTTTAAAATAGCTGTAGTTGAGGATTCTCAAAAGGCGTATCAAGAGGCTTTTGATATTGCAAAAAATAAAATGCAACCAACACATCCAATTCGATTAGGCCTCGCTTTAAATTTTTCGGTGTTCTATTATGAAATTATAAACTCACCAGCGAGGGCTTGCCATTTAGCAAAACAGGTTTTTAATTTTATTTTAATTTTTTTTTGGCTTTGATTTATTTTATAAAATAATTTATGTTAACAATGCCAAAACTACACTTTTAATTATTTAATAGTGTACCCTTGAAACAGTTTTTTGTTTTTTTTTTTAAGTTGTATGCTTCAATAACGTAAATATGAGTTTTAATATGTGAACTAGACTGTCTATGTAACGTGATACTATAAACTTGAAAAATATAAAAGTAATATTGTATATAACTAAGGTTTAACAATTATTAATTATCCGTCTACTAACAATTAAAATATCCCAATTTGAAGTTATTCATAATTTTATACATAAATTTGAAAATTTTTGCAGCAATGATTTTATCGAATAACATTTGAGTTTATTAAGTGGAAATTGTTTTGTTATCAAATAAAATGTGTTTTCATTTTAAATTTAAACATTAAAAAAATTTTGTCAAAAAACATTAAATTTAGTAACAACCTAAAAGGAATTTTAAATAATAATTAATTTTGTTATTTTTTATGTGCCAATTTTAAATCCAAAACGTTTAGAAAATATAATAAATTTGAGACACATTTAATTATTGACAAAACAAATTTGCTTATCAAATTATTTTGATTTTAATTTTGAAGCAAAACAAACGATATTTTTGTTCTATGTGACAATGTTCTTTTGTTCATTGTTGTAAAATTATTTGTAGGCGTTTGATGACGCGATAGCTGAGTTGGATACCCTTAATGAAGATTCATATAAAGATTCAACACTTATTATGCAATTACTAAGAGATAATCTAACATTATGGACGTCGGATACGCAAGGAGATGGAGACGAGCCCCAGGAGGGCGGTGACAACTAACCAAATTAAATAGTTTCTTTTAATTAAAGAATTATAAAAGAAGCAGGCAAAAATAAAAAAAAATAAAACAAAAATTATATTTAATATTTTTAAACCTGCATAATAATACAAGGCATTAAAACCAAACGGTATTTTCAATTTTTTTCGTAAGCGACTTATTATCAATGATAAAAAACAAATCAGATAAAATTTTGCTGATTGAATGTGAAAATTAAAAGAAAACACATTGTATTGTTTAATTTTTTTGTTTAAATTTTTTAAATTTTTTAACATTATAAATATCAAGATACAATTCACTTCTTATAAGTGAAATTAATCTTTTCTGAAAATGCGTCTAAAATCGATGTATGATATATTTTTTTAATATACATATATACATATGAAATTAGTTTCATAATATATAAAAATGAATTGTAATTTTTGTACATTTTTTATATTTTGTTAAAGATAAATATGTATATTTTCTTTTGTTTAAAAAGGAAAATTTTAACACGATAAGTTTAATAACAAAAAGCAGGGGTATGTTTAACTCTTTTTATAACCATGTTTTGAAAAGTTTCAAGCTGTAAAAAGAAAGAAATGTATGAAATATTTTAAATATAGAAATTGCTTATCTAAAAACCTTTAAATTTGCAGCAGTCAATAATACATAAACTAACAGTTTTTATTACTACTCAAAAAATTACTCAAAAATGGTTGAAATTAAAAGGCTTACTAAACGAATTTCCAGTTTCTAATTGTATGAAATTAAAATATTTCGAAATTTTATTATTTTACATACCTATATGTTACACCTTTCAAGAATTAGAAAAATCAAACTCAGTTATGTAAGCCCAAATTCTGTATAATTTTTTGCACATAATTGAGGTGTAAATAATACACGCGTCAAATATGCATTTGCATAATATATATTATACATACATATGTATATATTTGGTGAAATATATTTGATGATATATGCAAGTATACATACATGGTCAATGTGTACAAATGCATGTAGACATATATGTATGTATGCAAACATATGCATAGCTAATCACAAAAGTTTCCGTAAGATCAAGAAATTAATTGCTTTAACAAATTTTTTTTAAACAAAAATTTAGTCTGAGACTGATTTTAATGTAGGTTTCTGAATACAATTCTTTATTTTATTAACGTTAAAGCTGAAAAGAATAATTAATTTTTCGATTAAAATCTCACTTTTCATGATTTAAATATTCACGCGCGGAATTTTTTGTGATTATTTGCGATATAATGTTCACATAATGTAAGATTGTACTTATATGTAGATGAAAATGAAAGTAAATAATAACTTACATTATATACTTACATGTATATATAGTATATATAAATGTATGTAAAATGTTCTATATGTAATATGCGTACACATATGCGTATATTATATTTATATATAATATACATATATACACCTACACATGCATGTACGTCTGAGGCATTATAAACATTTTGTGTCGGCACATGCATATATAAACACTTTAAATAAAATATATCTTTTTATATTTACGTTTTCACGCATTTGAATATGTATTTATATGTACATGTACGTTAAATTGTATGTACATGTACACGAAACAATCTGCATAAATATATTATATAACACATATATACATATGTAGAAACATATAATAACTCAAGACCTTATGTTAATGATTTACATATGAAAAGAAATAAAATATTTGAAAGGTTGATTCATTCAAAAAATTTTCAAAGTTTATATTCGGTTTTTATCTAAATTAAGTCCCGTCAAATAAAACTTGAGAAAATACCTATAAAGGTTGGCAAGACATTTAATAAAAAAATATACAGTTGCTGTAGTTTTCAGTGTTATACGAAAATCTATGACAAATTTTGCTTTAAATTTTAATAAATTTGACCAAAACTTGTGAAAACTATTTTGTTGTTTTTATTCTTGTTTAAATGAAGTGGTTTTCTTTGATAAAGTTATACATACATGTGTAATTCCTATAATATATTAAGAACTACCAAAAATTTATTGGTTAGTTGCCAGGAGGCATATTGACTAAGTAATAAAACTTATCTATGAGTATTATAGATTTTTTTTCGTAATACTAATTATGTATTATGCTTCATCTTAATAAGTAACAGAATAAGGAGCATCTTGTGAATATGTGCGAATTTTTAAATGTCAAATTTTATATAATTTTCTGTCGATTTCGAAATTGGCATTTTTTCATTTTGGGTGCAGTTTTTTTATTTCTCTTTCAAAAAGCTGAGTTTTGGTGTAGAAAATTGGCAGTAGTCTGTTAATTTTAAGGAGATAGTTTGAATTCGTGTTTAATGTTTTTAATCAACGAATTAGAAACACTAAAGGAAGGAGCATCTTGAAAAAAACAATGAAGTCAAATTTTTTCTAATTGTCTTTCTTTGCTCGGATTCTCTGGCCTCTACTATAAAATATGTGTAATATGCAAGAAGGATAAGTTAAACACTTTTTTCAAAGTAAAAACTAAAAAGTATTTCAAAATATTTTTTCATTTTAGAAAACAAAATTAAACAAAACTCATTATTTTTTTTTCTCTTTGAATAAATTTATTTTAAAAATTGCAAATATAAGTATTTTAATACCAATATTTTATGACCTTCAAAAATGAACATATTTTGTTAAAAAATTTCTTATATTATCAGTTTTGTTTGACAATTTTACTGAACAACTCTAAACACCCCTCTATTATGAACATCGGTATCGGCCGATATATTATCGGCAGTTCTCATCGGTTTTGGGTTTCTTCTGTATTATGAACCGATACCGATAAAAATATTTCAACCGATTAAAAGAAGCTTTTTCATACAAATTTTTGTTTTTGTAAATTGGAGAAAATGTTTTTTTTTCTAATGACATTTGTTTTCTTTCAAAAGTTATTTTCAAAAAATTTTTAAAACTATTTTGAATTTGGTTTTGATGTGCTAAAAAGTTGTAGTAAGAAAATTATTTTCTGTTAAATTTGTAAAATAAAAGTATACATATATCGGGAAAATGTCACGTGCATTATATTTTGAAAGTGAAGAAACGCAAGCTATTCAAAGACGACATATAAGAGATTCAACTAATCCATTGGATTTAGACAACAAAATGTATGTTTATGTACCTATTTTATTTTATTATTTATATAATATGTACACATTTTTTAGGTTTATCCAGAATTTCAGATTATCATTCCTTGCCAGGTTTAAGTCCTCTTCCATTTTTTCTACTAACCGCGCAATTTGTTTTTTGTTGCTTACGATTTTACTCCTAAATAAAATATATGAATAACATTTTGAAAGAAAATAATTTAGAAAAAATGCTTACATTTTAAAAAAGCAATTAATTACACCAGTTTCCTTGATAAAATGAAGATTTTACAAAAAAAAAATCTGTCGTCTAAAAATTTGTACCCGCTTTTAAATCGGTGAAAACCCGACAATTTATCGTTTTCATAATACCAGCTAATACGTTTCCTATACAGGGAAAAAAAGCTTTCCCGACTCCGATAAAATTTACCGATAAACAATGTTGGTAATACAAACACAAAATTTTGCCGATAAATTATCGTTTATCGGCCGATACCGATATACATAATAGAGGGGATATTAATAACAATGATTATAAATACATACATACACATAAATTTATTCATTCTAAAACAGTATAATTTTTAAGAAATTTTGATTAATAAGATAGTTATTACTCACTGAAGAAGATGGTATGTTGTCGTACTTTTTCCTTATTCATTAATTGAGCTTCACGTACTCATTCATCCTAAAACAACATATTTTATAAATAATTCGCGCTAATATTTTATTTTACTGAATTGAACGGCATCGGAACATCTTCACAAATTTTTTGTTGACCATATCCTTACCCTATAAAGGGAAATATATTTCATTTCTACATTTCATTTCATCGTTTCTAGGTAAACTGTAATTATACAAAAAAAAAAGATAATCTAAAATATTTGTTTGTGTGCTATATTTTATCAAACACAAACTCATTTTGCTTAAAAAAAAATCCAGTCCTGTAAAATTATGTTATCCGAAGTAATTAAAAACTTAATAAAATTACAAAATTATGATTTAATCAAAGCTCTATTAAGTAATTCGTTCTATTATTTTATTTTTGCAAATGAAAATAACAATTTAGAACTATGTATGTATGTATAAACCTTTTTTTTCAATAAATTTTTTTTTCACTTGTTATCAGTTTTTTAAAAGTTTTTATAAAATAATATTCTTTTTTTAACACTTATTATTAAATATTTTATCAAATTTTATTTAGAAACTGCACTAATTTTATAAATAAAATAACAAGGAATTCCTTGTTTACTTTTTATGTAGCGGCGCGAAATCTTCTAAGAAAAAAAAACAACATTTGGCATTTAGTGTTAATTTCAGTTTGACAATGCTCGGAACATAGAAGGAGTTTTTGGCTTCACTGTTTTTTTTTCAAGATACGATTTTTTAATGAGTGCAAGCGAGATAGAAACAAAGATGCTCCTTTTTTTAGTATTTCTAATTTTTTGGTTCTAATAAAGATCTACAATAGCAGCACATTTTCGTAGTTTGCTGCAAAAGCCATTCGTTTTTGTTGGTAGAACTGCAAAAGACCATGTGTAAGATCGGTAGCATAAAATATTTTTTTGCTTTTATATTCAAAAGTTCAATTACTAATTTATTTTTAAAAGGGTTTTTTTTTTTTTTGTTTGTAAACTTTATTTAATCCATTTTCTTCTTATTAACTATATAACAAAAAAGTTAAAAAAAAAAAATTTATTTACATAAAAAAAAAATTGGTATAACTAACTTAAAAACTTATTGTTTTCTTGTAGCTAGTTGTATTCTGTAATGTATTAGAGGATTGCTAGTTCATTAATATGATTATTAATTACAATAATTTCTTTTTTTTTTTATTTTAGGAAAATTGTTTTTGTAAAAAAACCTAAAATTAATTATTTTTTAATAAAATAAAAACCCTATCCTAACTTAATCTAAGCTTAAATTAAAGAGAAAATACTGGAAGTACGTCTCGCACAAAGTATTTCATTGTTTAAAGTTGTTCTTCTAGCCACCAGTAACCCCTGTTAATGAACGTATCCCTAATAGGTATACTCATATCAAATTTTAGATTACTATAACTCAAACAGGATGGGTTATAATCTATGGTTTTGCATGTAGCCCGTCTATTATAATGATATAATATAGGGACATGCGCGCTATCTTGGATATAACCCTTACTGTCTAAGTATATAAAATGTTCGGGCGCAATGAAACCCGTTATTAAACTTTCTTTAATATACTCCATATTGTGGTAAAATATATTTGATATTAGACCATTTTCAGGAGTTTTCAATGCCCTGTCAAAATGTCTTCGAATTAGTTTTATTAAAAAATTATCTATCCTATTAATATTGGCTACTTTATAAATATATTTATTAGAAAAATAGTGCTGGTAGTCAGTTTCAGGTTTGCGATTTATCCCGATACAAATCCTAATACATTTTCTTTCGAACACTCTGAGTTTTTCCATGAGACTTGCGCTCACATTCGTCATTACACTCTGATTAATATATCACCAAATCGGTGCAGCATACGTCATTATTGGTCTGATTAATGTAAGGTAAGAAATAGTTTTTACTCTATTACTAACATTTTTGCAATAAAATAATCGCCTCGATGCCATAAATGCTTTATTTGCTTTTTCAACTATTTTTTTTATATGAACAATGTAGTTAAGATTTCGATGTAGGTGAACGCCTAAATATTTAACTGTCTTTTTGTTTTCTAATAAATTATTATTATCAACTTTTATTCTAAAATTTTTCCATTTTTTCTTGATATTAAAATTAACTTTATCAATTGTGTTACGAAAAAGTATAGTTTCGCATTTATTAAAATTAATCTTTAGAGCCCATACTTTGCTATAGTCTTTTGTTAGATTAAACATTTTTTGAACTCTATTTTGAATTTTCTCAACCGTATTATCTGCAGAATATAGTATAATGTCATCTGCAAAGGCTAGTGAATAACTATTTCCTTTTACATGTCCTAGCATTTCTAGCAACTCAATTATGTAGATTGAGAATAGAATAGGAGAGTTTATGGTGCCCTGTTGCAGTCCATTTTCTATCCTAAAAATTTGTTTGCATAAATTCGAATCGTTAGCTATTACAAATTCATGATTAGATATCATATCGACAATTATACTAATAAGCCTCTCGGGAAATTCATATTCTATTAGTTTAAAAATTAATCCTTCAATCCAGATATTGTTAAATGCTTTTTCAAAGTCTATCAGACAAGCCCCTACACCATACTTCTGGTTTATGAACCAACATATATCAAATGTTAGTTTCGTTATGGCATGAACTGTGCTATGCTTATGCCTAAACCCAAATTGGTTTTCGAGCAAAAGCCGCCTATCATCTACAATTTGAACGATCTTGTCATTAATAATCATTTCATATATCTTACTTATGTTAGGAAGCAAACTTATAGGTCTATAACTATTAACATCCTATAACTATAGGATGTATACTATAACTATAACTATACTATAACTATAACATCCTTTGGGTCTTTTCCTGGTATTTTTAAAAGGGTAGATAGAGATATTTGAGATTTTATCAAAGTTTCTTTTGGCATCTTTAGTAGTTCCATTGCAGTTCAGTATTGACTAAAAAGATCCATCGTAGCCGGAACTAAAAACGCGAATTCAATCAAAGGCAACAGAGTTTTATAAAACCTTTAGATCTCTTCATAAACGCAGTATATCGCGATATATTTTACGTTGTATGTATTTCTCTTCAGAGACAAATGTTGCAAAATAAAATGGAAGAATCGAAGTAAGTAATTACAAAAATTATTATTTTTTTTTTGTAATCATATTGCATTTATTTCAATCAAATAATTTCATGTGCAAAATTATAATATGTATAATAATAATAATACATATTATATAATAAAAATGATAATTAAAAAAAAAAATTATAAATTTATTAATGTTTCGGTAAAAATTGAATTCTACGTATGATTTATTTTAATATTTAAATATGTATGTATATACATACATTTTGTGTGCTGTGAAAAGTTGCAAGGGACTCGAAAAATCGCTTTAAAACTTTCTTATTTTTTGTTTATACTCGTTCGTCTGAATACATTCTATCACCCTGCTTCGGGAATACCATTTAGTTCCGAATGCAAATAACAAAAATATTTTTCACTTAATTCAATCTTAAATTTTTTGTGACATCACGTCAGCTGTTAATGCTACCAACCTAAAAATATTTTTTATCGCACTTACAGAATTTAAAGTGACGACTGCCAGAATTTAAGGTGACGTGTAGTGATAGTTGTTTTATCACGTCGGGTTCGCGACTGACGGAATATGGGTGTATGTTTTCGTAGTATTGCGTGTCGCAATTACTGTCTGCAGTATTGTGTTAATGAAAATCTCGCTGATATCGTTAATGGCTCAAAAAAAAACGTATACCTGATCCAATGTCAAACGGAGATACTGTAAATTTTTTGTAATGCAATGTGAATAAAAGAGCCATTGCTGACCGGTGGGCAAAAAAAATGGCTTACTCAAATCCCTGTATCACAGGTTAAACCGTTAAATTAAAAAAAACTTGAAATATAGTAAAAACCTATTAAAATGTGAATGCATGTGCATAAAAAATTCATTTAATGAAGAGTAGAAACTTGAAAATTAAATAACGTATAATAAGCTGTTGACTCGCAAAATATAAAATATTACATCCATACCTCCTTGGCAATGCAAAAAATATACAGTGTGTTCGGAACTAAATGGTATTCCCTAAGCAGGGTGATAGAATGTATTCAGACGAACAAACAACACCTTGTGACGCTTTACTTTTTCAACCCTTGTTATCGAATTATGGGGCCTCAAAGTTGGAACATGCGAAAACCTTCTAATTTTCACATTTTTATTAATAACTCGGGAAATATGCCAGGTAAATCCCATTTCGTACACTCATTTTAAAGCTAATGAAATTCTTCTTCCAACAGTATACCACTAATTGCAAGGACTTCTTTTATTTGCAGAGATATTCAAGTGCAAAATCAAAAAGCCTTTTCATAAACACAGTATATCGCGATATATAGCGAAAACTGCGCTGAATTTGTGTTCATAAACAAATATTGCTAATCAAGTTTGTTCATAAACATTGTTAATATATCACAAAAATATTTAAATTAACACGGCTAGCGCAGTTAAATCAACTATCCTTTTTTTTACTAGTTTTTGCAGTTTCGTTTTACATTTTTAATTGTGAAATGTTGTACTTAAATATAACAAAATTTCTTTTTGTTTCAGTTTTCTTTTTTTGTTTTCTAATTTTTAATTTTCTTGAAATAGAATATTTCACTATTTGGTCCAAAATAAACGATTGTTTTTTTTAAAGACATTTTTTGTTTATCAACACAATATTGCAAATTCAAAATAGCAAAAATTTTTATACAACTGTTAAAAATATATTGCGTATGAGTTTATGAAAATGCCTAAAATTTTTCAAAAATCAAAATCTTCAAAGAAGATTGAAGGGTGAACATTACTTGGATTATAATTAATTTGTTATTCTTTACTGACCGCATTGTGTATAATGTCTTTATATCTAACAAGTACCAATACTCAATTTTTTTTACGAAATATTACGAATTTTTGGCTTCGTTGCTGGTTTTTTCTTTAAATGCCACTGATCGTGTCATATTTTTTATTACTTTTTTCTTTTTTTTTACGTAAAAAAGAGATTAATATTTTAAAAAATCTCAGGATATTATACACATTTTTTAAAAAGCTTCCCATTTAAATTCTATTGCACGAAAAAGAAAGAAAGGTAGGAGGAAAGAAAAAATGATAAAAAATTTCAAATTCATATTTCAGTATGGTTTCAAATCTTAATGAGGAAGGATGTATGATTTTTCATGCACATTTTGTATTTCCCAATAAGGTAAGTTGAGTAGTGTCGGCTAACAAAAATGTTAATAAAAGTAATATAGGTTGACACATTTCAACAATTTGAATTATCTCATTTCGGTTATTTATACGTTACTTATAAAATTGTTTCAAATAATTTCAGTTAGTTTTTAAGTTATTAAAAATAAATATGTATGTACCTACTTCCAATAAATTTTTTTTTAAATAATTATTTTAAAACTATTTCAAACATGTTATATTGGGTGCTTCAAAAATTTTGTTGTGCTCTTTTTTCATATTTTATTAGCAGGTAAACAAGAGCAATCCATTTATAAAATGTCCCTGCATGTGTATGTATGACCTATCTTAATTCTAAACGAAAGAATTTTAAAATACCTGAACAAAAATTTTAAAATACCTGTTATTTTACAGTCGGAATTTTTGAGTCATTTGGTAAAATACCATTTATTTCAAAACTAGAAAAATATTCAAATCCGGTCATAAAAATATATGATTGTTTTTTCCAAACATTTTAAATATTTTTTTTTCTTAGGTAATTGATATAAATGATAGTAAGTTTTTAATATTTTTTCAAATAAAAATAGAGGTAAAATTTTGAAGTTTATATAAAATTTGTATTTAACAAATAATATTTGATTGTATTTTAGATATTATTTTCTAATTCCCTCTTCAAATTTTTTCTTTACTATGTATTTATATCAATATTTAAGAATTATCTTTCATTAATTATATTTTCAACTTGACACCACAGGTACTTCCCATATCTTGCGTTAACTTACCCTATTAGAAAAAAAAAGCTGTTCACTTAAAAATAATAAAATGCTTTCAGTAACATATAAAACGTTGAAGGTGAAGGTTGTGCCTGTTGTTTTTCCGCTTTTTTTAAAATTTTAAAATAATTATCAATATTAATATATTTTTTTGATTTTTCAAATATATTTTCTAAATTTTACCTGCTTTATGATAAGTGTGAATTTATTTTAATATTTCTTCTCAAAAAATAGCCACTTCGATTTAAAAAAACCCATATAAAATAAGGTCGTGCTTTCAAGTTTCTCTCTGAGCATTGGGACTTGTTAGATATAAAGACATTAGTGTATACAATAAGGTAGGTTTTGTGATCGCCACAAATTTTGATATCCAGTTTTTGGTGGAAACGCACTTCTTCATGGTAGGGAAGTGTAAATTAACTATTTTTAGCAACCTGTCGGTCTGTGTGTAGACGTGTGTATCTCAAATACGACTGAAGCGATTTTGATGAAATTTTATATGTAAGTTTATTTCGACCATGGCATGGATTGATCAACTTTTGGGATATATCAGGCCTCGAGATATGCACTTTTTAGTGGGCCTGTTTTACATTTTTGATCATTTTGAAGAAAATATTCAACAGATTTACTTGATATTTCATATATACAGTGGTACAAAAAATTATTCGTAGAAGATTAAGTTGCATGATTTTTTTCGATTTCCAGATATATTGTCTTTTTTTTTAATAAAATTTTTCTTCATTTATTCTTCATTTATTTCTTTTTAATTTTCAACAAAATAAAAAACAAAAAAAATAACACATAAGTAAAAAAAGAACAAAACCAAATTTCGATCACATTTTCGAGACAAAGTATTCGTACAAAAATAAAATAATTCGTTTTTTTAAAATAATTTAAGTATTTAATATTTTGTATGATTCCCTTTGACTTGTATTATGGCTTTAAGACGATTTGGTATCGATTTAATTAAATTTAACTTTCCGTTACGGTCGATTTTTGACCATTCCTCACATAACCCTTCCTTTAACTTATTTTTATTTGTAATTTTATGTTTTCGGATTCGAGTCTCCAAAGTGTTTCATAAATTTTCTATACAGTTGATGTCTGGAGATTGTGGGGGAGTGTGTAATTGATGTCTACCATTGTAAAGTACCCTTTCTTTGACAAGGCCTAGATAAAATGTCAGCACTAATGATATAATATGATATTTATTTTTAATATTACCTGAGGTGTGTTTCGGGTCGTAATCTTGTAGGAAGTAATATTCGTCGGTCAATCCTAATTTTTCTACACTAGCTACCAAATTACGTTATAAAATATTCAAGTATCCAAATTTATCTATTATGTATATCTTCAATTATTTCCAAATTTCCAACACCAGAGGCTGTTAATTTAGACAGCACAAAGCGAAATTCTACCATGAGCCAAATTAAAATTTTTTATAGGTATGTTAATTAAAAGTTTATTAGTGTCCTTAAAATTGTAAAGAATTGTTAATCTAGACAATATACATTGCGGTCGGTTATGGCCTAACCAAATCAAATTTTTTTAATTTGATTTTAAACTTCCCTCGTATACACGATGTTCCTGAAACTTTTAGAAATATTTCGTAGAGAAATAAAGGTAGTGTAAATGTCTTTTATTTTTTAAAAGAAAAAGTACATGTTAATAAAGCATAATACTGCGTGATAAACATTAAAAAAATTTGTTTTTGTTTTAGTTTATTTGCTAAAGTTTTGACCTCAGTTTTTCGCCTGATAGACATGTTATTTCTAAAATTTTCCAACATTAGGTTATACCAAAACGAAGTTTAGAATATAAGGCTCTTCCTCCTGTAAAAAAACAATAGGTTAATAATGCGAAATTATGAGTTTAGAAAAAAAATTTCTATTCTTAAATTCTTATTTTTTTTTTTTAACAAATACCGTGACTTCAATAATGTGTTTACGACGTAAACTAACAAAGTATCACATTCCAAAAAGTTGAATAAAAGCTCTTGACATTGTACACTTTTCCTAAATGCGTTCTATATGTAGTGGATGCGTAAAATAAAAGTAAATTGGGCATGCGTAAAATAAAATCGAACACGCTTACATGTATAAGAAAAGCGTTGTTAAAAACAAATAAATGTTGCCCGAAATAGAAAAATATATAGAAAAATGTTAAAAAATAATGAATCATAAATTTTTTTTGGGGAGAAAAAGTTGGCATGGATCCTAGTCAGTTTCACATTTTCCTAACATGTGAAGCTGAAAATGCTAGGAAATGCCCTCTGAAAACATCAGCTCTGCCAACAAATCCGACTCTCACCTCCCAGAAGGTAGGTAACATAGTTATATGCCGGGTGTCTCCTGGGCAACTTACTTGGTAAGGTTGACGAGAGCGGGTGAAAGCGAGTACTCGGCGCTTAATCCGGGTTTCGTTGGTCAGGAAGTGCGCGGGCGGTAAATCCAGAAGCGTCTGACCTAGAATAGGCGCCTTCCTAGTCTGCGTCTGATCCCTGAGGGACGGCAGTTTTTGAATCCTGGCAGTAGGTATAAAATGCAAACATTAATCATTTGTGCAATGGAAAAGAAAAAAAAGGATTTAGTACCCCAGGTGGTCCAATCCAATCACGGTGGAGAATCCACCCTCTTTGGGGGTGAGCCATTTATTGGATTTGATTGATCCGTTCAGGAGGAACGCAAAAACCCGGCGTTCAACACCTACATCTGATGTACGGATTTTAGAAAAGAATAGAACAATAAGGATATAAACATGAGTAAAGCTCAAGCCAAAAAAAGTGATGATCAGAATGTTGACATACATAAAAGGATTAGCCAACTAGAACAGCTCTGCGTGGCTTTGAAAAACGAGGTTCTTCAACTGAGGACTGAGAATGAAAAGCTAAAGAAAGAGAAACATGTGCAAATTACAAACAATAAGTTTAATTAAACTTGATAAACAATAAGATAATGATAAAGAAAAAGACGTTACGCCACAAGCAAAGCAGGTGAGGTCAATCTTAAACGCGTACGCAATAGATGAGCAAGAACTCGCCAGAGAAACAGATTGGATCCTAAAGCAAAAGAGGTCCAGTGAAAAAAGAAAAGCGAAATCATCTCCGCAAGTGGTCCAGGTGACGATCAACGCTGAGAAAGCGGATGTTCCTGATTCTAAAAGTCGAGGCGATGTCACGAAAAGCTCTAGGCCGCCTCCAGTAGTCATAAGTAATGTGGTTGACTATAATCAAATAGAGTCAACATTAAAAAATAAGGACATCAATTATAAGGTTAAAATGATGAATAATAATCAATTTAAGCTTATTGTAAATTCCGAAATAGATTACAGGAATCTTACCAGGGCCATGAATGGATCTGGACTAGAATAGCAAAGCTATGAAAACAAGCAGGCCAGACCAATAAAATTCATGGTAAGAAATCTTCATCATAGTTGTATACCGGAAGATATAAAAGAAGACTTAAGCTCTAGGGGTTACAAGATTTTAGATATAACCAATATAATTAAAAAAATAAAAGAAAATTGGAAAAACATTATGGTGCCTCTACCGCTGTTTGTGTTAACATTCTCAAATGACGAGGAGATGAAAAAAATTTATGAAATCGATCACATAAACACGATGAAAATTAGAATAGAGGCACTTCGAAAGGATAGAACCATTCCGCAGTGTAAAAGGTGTCAAAGGTTTGGGCATACACAAAAATTTTGCAAGAGAGAACCAAATTGTGTTAAATGTGCAGGCAGCCACTTAACATGAGATTGTAGTAAGCCAAAGAATACTGCATCAAAGTGTTCGAATTGTTTTGCATGTCCAATGGTATTGCAAATAAAAAGGACATGCTTGAAGTTTTTCTGCATACACAGAATGTAGACGTATGCCTCGTAACTGAAACACATATGACCTTAAAAAGCAGGATTCAGTTTCGGGGTTATAGAATTTACAACTCGAACCATCCTGGTAATATAGCGAAAGGCGGAACGGCGACAATAATAAAAGAAAATATAGTAATAAAAACTTCGACTAAGCAAAAATATAGAGTGGCTGCATTATATTGTCACCCCAGATTTAACATGACGGCAGAAATGTTTCGAAACGTTCTGGCCGACCTAGGCGACAGATTTTTATAAGGGGATGACTTTAACGCCAAGCACACTGATTGAGGTTCAGGGCATACTTCAACTAGAGGAAAAGAACTTAGGACAGCAATTGGCGGCGCGGGCTGCCTTTTTCAATCTACTGCGAAGCCAACGTATTGGCCAACCGATGCTAATAAGTGTCCAGATTTAATAGATTTCTTCATAACAAAACGGATTGCAAAAAATTTCATTGAGGTGCATTATAACTATGATCTTAACTCTGATCATTCAGTGGTTATTCTTGAACTTAAGGAAAATATTGTAATGAAAAGAACAAAACCTGCACTAACAAATGGAACTGCGGATTGGTTTAGATTTCGCTTAGAGATTTCACATATACTAGCAAAACTGTTGAGGTCTTTCTCACTTACTGGCTTAATTATGTATATTTAAATTACCTACATGATTCACTTACACATTAATAATTTAGTTTAATTTCGAAAAATGAAGTAACTGTAAAATTCATTTTTCTCTCATTATAATATGTACAAATGATTTGAAATTCTATACTTACATTCTATTCTATATATGGTCACAGTGTTTAAAATAAAATAATTATAAGTGTTTTAACTTAAACTATAATTAATAAGTTAAATGTAATAATAATAATTATAAATGAATTAATAATTTAAAAAATAAAATATTAATAATACAAAAATTATATTCAAAATTTAAAATATTGTGTTTTAATAAAATAAGAACACAAAATGGTCTTCTTGTTTAAATCACCAGAAAGCCTTATTGGTGACCCCTACTGAACAATGTGTTAAAAGTTTTTATTAAAACAAAAATTGAAACATATGTTTTATTAAACATTCAAAAAGAATTTTAAATGAATTACAATAAAATTTTGTAATTAAAATAAAAGTTTACTAATGTTAATAGTAATCAAAACGTTAGTAAAAAATTTATAAATAAAACAATTACAACAAAAAAAACATAATCATCATATTATTAAATTTAATTTTAATGTTGTGTTAACATAAAAATATTGTGTATATACATATATATTGGGACTATATATGCATGAAGTTTTTCAAAAATTGGATTTTTTTCTTACGCTGAAAACAAACAGCTATAGCACCTCAGCGATCAAAAATTTCAAAAATTTTTATTGGAATGCTCATACATACATTGCTCTGAAGTTAATATTCATGTTAGAATTTTCAACATCATCACAATCATACAAAATCATCCAATCATATATTATTTCAACTTGGACACTTGCATCATACATTCACAATTTCAACATCAATCAAACAATTACACATTCAACCATTCAACTATTTAATTGCGTTCAACTAATCATTCATCAACATTTTCAAGCGGAATCAACGTCATCAATACTCATCCATCACTTCATCAACCAGAAAGCATCATCAATATTAAGATAAGTTCTATTAATTTCCTTATTTCTTACATTTCTTATTTTTAAAAAAGAATAATTAAAATACATTTAAAAAAAAAGTTTTGTTTTTCAAAAATTAAGAATAAAAATTAAAATTTCAAATAATTACATAGTAAGTAAACTTAATAATTCACTAATTAACCAACCGAAATCATTACATTTTTTTTCTTTTTAATTAAACTAAAATTTAAATCAATTCAAACATTTTTTTACTATATTAGATAATAAACTAAAATAATTTCTTTAAAAAAGCATACATACATAAATACATAACACAAGATATATCGTATGTATGTAATATATTAAATTTTAATATGATTTTAATATAATTTTAATATCAAATTATGTACATTACATATAATATTATTTCATTTAAAATTTTGCAATATTTAGAATATACGAGTATTAAAAGTATATTTTTTCCTTACCATTTGTATGTATGTTTGTTTATTTAGAAAAATTTTTTTCTTAAAAATACACCTAGGTCAAAAAGACATTTACCTAGCATCATAAAGACATACAATCATAATTTTTCAATTATAATTTTCGGTTTGTTAATTAATTTTTTTAATTAGTGATACAAATATTATTTTATTTAATTAAATAAATTTTAAAATAACATATACATTATAATTTTAACTTCTAAAAATTTAAAATTTTTTAATATTACTTTTTCCTAGATATTGAAAATATAAAAAACATTATTAAATATAAATTACAACTTTAAATTTTTTTAAATATTCCCATATAAGTACATACTTATATACGGGCATGCATATATAGAAATTGTATTTAATGAATTTTATTTTTTTTTAATTTTTCAAATTTAGCACGCATATATGTACATTGGGGTATGCACATATACATTGTCAAAATTTAAGTGCATTGTGAACTTTCATATTGATATATTTTTTTTACCTGAAGTGATCATACATTTATTTTTTTTGTTTTTTGGTGAATACAGTAAAACCATTTTTTATTTAACGTTAATTTAATTAATAAATTTTAAATTAAAATAATATTAAATTAAACAAGTGATCATATATTTATTTTTTTATTTTTCGGTGAATACAGTAAAACCATTTTTTATTGAACGCTAATTTAATTAATGAATTTTAAATTAAAATAATATTAAATTAAACCAAGTTTTTCTTTCCTCTTTTTAAAAAAAATTTTTAAATTTATGATTCGAGGATTCATATAATATTTATATGAAATTATTTTGAGGAGATTCTTGAATTCGCAATAGCTATTTTTGGATCTATACTATTAAATTTTTTGATTTCAAATTTAACTATTTTACCATTTTATACACATTACCGACCTATTAAGTGTATACTGAGCCTTATTAATACAATTCGTTTATTTTTGGAAGTATTAAATATATTTATTTGATATCAAAGTTCAAATGAAAATTCTTCAATTTTTTCCTTTTTAACATTTTTGTAGTTTAGATTACCGTTTTGAAATTTTATTTTCATTTAAACATTTCATTTTAATTTGATGCCAATTTTTCTTTGTTTTAAATCTTGTACTTTATACAACCAATTTAAATATGCCGAACGACGAGGAAATGCCTATCAAACAGACCCATTGTACAAATCCTTTAATGCCTCCGACTTCCAACCTTTTTCGGGCGAATCCTAGTGCTTTGGAGGAAGGAACAAATGCCGACTCAAACCCTTTCAGTCCTGCGACAGAGATAAAACACGAAGTAGATTCTGTGCGCGTTCGTTTACCCCCATTTTGGTCTGCCAACTCGGCGACCTGGTTCATTCAGGCGGAGGCGCAATTTTCGGTTTATAGAATAACCAGTAGTGATACCAAATACTGTCTAACTGTGTCTGCATTACCTCCAGATACACTGGATTCCGTGATCGATATTTTAAATAATCCACCAAGTTCGCAGCCATATGAAACTCTAAAAGGCCCTCATAGAATGATATTCACTCTCCGAAATTAAAAAATTGGAGTCTCTCCTGGATCGGGAAGATATCGGTGATCATAGGCCATCCGAAGTCTTTAGGTCCATGCGGATGCTAGCGGGTACTTCATTTAATGAAAATATTACAAGAAATTTGTGGCTTCGTCGTTTACCGCGCAACATTTACGTCACCTAACTGGCCGTGTGTGATAAGCCTATGAATGAGCTCACTTCTTTAGCAGATAAAATATATGAGGCTTCTGAATCCGCGCTTTTAAATGCAGTTTCGAGAACGAACAACGCGAATATATGCACTAGCTCTCCAGCTTCGGGTCAACTCACCGACATTTCATCTAATTTAGAAGATCGTTTGTCGAGGATTGAAGAAATGTTAGCAAAACTTCATATGGGATCAACTTTTCGAAGTCGTTCTAGAAGTCGGAATTCCAGTCGAAATAGGTCCGCCTCTAGGCAACCCATGTGTTGGTACCACCAAAAATTCGGGCGTGACGCGCTGAAATGTGTAAGGCGGTAATTCTCCGCCTCCTTTCATAAGGCGAACACTGCTTCCACCAGTACAAAAACGAATTTCCCAAACTAAAGCGCCCCGTTATTGTCGCGGCTAATAACGGGAATTACTCTTCACGCCGCTTATTCGTAAGAGACGTTAACAACGACATTTTATTTCTTGTCGACACGGCCGCTAACGTCTCTGTCATACCAAATCGGGGAAACATTGGATGCAAAAATCGGCCTTCGGACTTCTTGCTTTCTGCTGCAAACGGCACTCCTATACAAACTTACGGTACTAAACTACTTCTACTAAACATCGGATTGCGCAGGCAATTTTCACACGCTTTTATCATCGCGTCAGTAGGTAGACCTATAATAGGGGCAGATTTTTTGGAACGTTTCGGGCTATTGGTCGATCTTAAGAACAGGAGATTGGCAGATCCAAGCACAAATATGTCGGTTGAGGTTTCGCAGGCTAAGGTTAACGTTGTTACACTTTTGCATTACGTCGTGGAAAGTGAATACGGCGAAATTCTTAAAAATTATCCAACCCTTACTCAGGATTCAGATTATTCCGCACCTGTTAAACATTCGGTCGTTCATCACATCGTAACCAAGGGACAGCTTCCTTTTTCCTCTCCACATAGACTTGATTCAGTGCGTCATAAAACGGCTAAAACAGAATTCGAATACATGGGCAGCATCGGGATATGTAGACCTTCTTCATCATCCGTTTCGCCGTCACTCCTTATGGTTAGGAAGAAAAATAACGTCGATTGGCGGCCGTGTGGCGATTGCCGCCGTCTGAACGCTGTCACGGTGCCAGATCGTTACCCTATTCCTCACATTCAAAACTTTTCCATGAATTTATTTGGCAAGCGTATCTTTTCAAAAATCGATCTTGTTAAGGCATATCATTTGATCCCTGTTTCCCAAGACGACATGCATAAAACGGCAATAACTACTCCTTTCGGCATGTTCGAATTTAATTGTATGCCTTTCGGACTTCGTAATGCCGCCCAAACCTTCCAACGATTTATGGACGAGGTCACTTGCGGTCTCGATTTCCTATTTGTGTATATCGACGACATTTTGGTCGCCAGCTCTACTCCATCCGAGCATAAGCAACACCTGCAAATCCTTTTTAAACGTCTGTCCGAATATGATATTAAGATTAAAAGTTCTAAGTGCGTTTTCGGTGTTTCGAAATTGGATTTCTTGAGTCACAAAATTTCTAGTGCTGGTATATTTCCTTTCCTATTTGCTGATCTTGCTAAATTACTTTCTCCTATTTACACTCATCTCTTTGAGTTACTTAAGAGGCCAAAAGCTTCCAAAAACTTTAGTTGGCCTGAAAGTCTCAATGACGCGTTTACGGCAGTTAAGGACGCTCTTGCCAAGATCACTCTTTTGGCACACACACTTTCGAATTGAACGTTTAGTATCGCTACGGATGCTTCTCATATTGCCGTCGGCGCTGTTTTGCAGCGGCAGCGTGATGACAACTGGGAACCACTTTCATTCTTTTCGAGAAAACTCACCCCCGCCGAGCAAAAATACTCAGCTTTTGATCGCGAGCTACTTGCTATTTATTTAGCTATAAAACATTTTCGGTGTTTCGTAGAAAGACGTGAATTTTCAATACTTGCCGACAACAAACCTTTAGTGACGGCTCTTTTCACCAAAACCGAGCGAAGTCAGCGGCAAGCCCGACATTTAGATTATATTTCGCAGTTCACAACGGATATACGTCACATTCGTGGTAGTGATAACGTTCTCGCTGATGGTTTATCGCGAATAGATAGTTTGGATTCTTCTTCCGGCAAATTCATTGTCGATCTTGGAAAGGTTTCCAAAGCTCAGGAGACTGACGAGGAGTTAAAAACCCTTCTCTCTGACTCGTAAGCGAGTTTCAAACTTCAAAAAATTTCCCTTCCTGGTTTGGACGTGTATTGCGAGGTCTCTACCTCGCGATATCGCCCTTACATTCCAAGCCCTTTGAGTCGCAGTATTTTCGAGCACTTACATGGTTTTTCTCACCCGGGAATTCGCGCTTCGCGTAAGCTTGCAACGGATAAGTATTTTTGGCCGAGGATGAATGTTGATGTCGCGAAATGGACTAGAGTTTGTTTAGCTTGCCAAAGATCAAAAATTCAACGATACACAAAATCACAATTCGGGAAATTTGACCTACGTTCGGGCCGATTCGAGCATATTCATATGGATCTGGTAGGCCCTTTACCGATTTCCGCTGGCAATTCATACATCTTAACAATTATCGATCGTTTTTCGCGATGGCCTGAGGCTTACGCTATCAGGGACATAACCGCGTCGACAGTCGCGCGCACTTTCGCCGAAAATTATATTCCGCGATTCGGAACCCTATCTAGAATAACAACGGACCAGGGTTCACAATTTGAATCTAAGTTATTTGCAGAACTAACGAGTCTATTCGGTATTCAAAAGATCCACACGACCCCTTACCATCCTCAGTCGAACGGAATGGTAGAATGATTTCACCGACAACTTAAGTCCGCATTACGTGCCCGTGGTAACACGGTCCATTGGAGTTCCGAGCTCCCAATCGTGCTTTTAGGGTTTCGGGCCGCAATCAAAGAAGATTTGGGATGTTCCCCGGCAGAAATGATATACGGACAAAATCTCCGTTTACCTGATGAGATTTTTGTCGACGGAAAGCCAGATGTTAACGACTGCGACTCATTCCAAAAGATTTACATAATTGTCAACACGTTTTCGTTCGGGTTGATAAAGTAAAAACGGGATTAACACCTCCTTATGACAGACCATTCAAAGTCATTAGAAGATTTAGAAAACATTTTGTGATAGATATTAACGGACGAAATTCTTCTATTTCAATTGACCGTTTAAAGCCTGCATTTAGCATTCTGGCGTCAGAATCAAATAGTCACAAGGGTCCACGTCACGTTGAGTTTAAGTAATTCTTGGAGATAGATAAATTTTTCTTACCTTTATCAATTTTTTTTACTTGTAATTTTCATATTTCATACTACAATTTTTAATTCGAATCATATTAAACTTTTTTATCTCATTTTAAATGCGTTAAATCTCGGGGGAGTGTGATGTTGAGGTCTTTCTCACAAAAGGTTCTTTACCCCTGACTTGGTTTTTAAATTATTGAAAAACACTTTCACACACTTTCTTAAATATTAATATACTCTCTTAAACTTGGCTTAATTATGTATATTTAAATTACCTACATAATGATTCACTTACACATTAATAATTTAGTTTAATTTCGAAAAATGAATTAACTGTAAAATTCATTTTCCTCTCATTATAATATGTATAAATGATTTGAAATTCTATACTTATATTCTATTCTATAAATGGTCACAGTGCAGTTAAGTTGATTTAAAATAAAACAAGTGTTGTTTAAAATAAAATAATTATAAGTGTTTTAACTTAAACTATAATTAATAAGTTAAATGTAATAATAATAATTATAAATGAATTAATAATTTAAAAAATAAAATAATAATAATACAAAAATTATATTCAAAATTTAAAATATTGTGTTTTAATAAAATAAGAACACAAAATGGTCTTCTTGTTTAAATCACCAGGAAGGCTTAAAACTATGACAAAGCAGGGGGACGAGAAAGAGGTGGCAGCAAACGCGTGATCAACTAAGTCGTAACTAAGCAGCAACTAAGTCGTTTTATCAGAAAGCGCAAGGAGGATTCGGTTGCCAATTATTTTCAAAATTTGACAACGTGTGCGAAAACCAATTACTCACTGTGGAGGGCAACAAAGAAAATGAAGCAGCCTCTCAAACATCTCGATCCTATTGAAAACAAAGATGGAACATGGGCATAAACTGACAAGGACAAGGCAAATGCGTTTGCGGATCATTTGGCTGATATATGCTGTCCGCATAACAGCCAGGGCGTGTATGAAAATGAGTAATCTGCTTTTGTTGAGGATAGCGTGACTATACCAATTGTCAAGGAAAAAGATGTTATAGAGGAAATCAGGACTCTTAAACCTAAAAAGGCTCCGGGATTTGACCTAATAACGGCCGATATTTTGAAAAGATTACCCAAAAGGGATATAACGATGCTTACGCGCCTAATAAATGTATAAGGTTTAATTACGTGCCTGACATTTGGAAAGTTGCAGAGATAATCATGCTGCAAAAACCTGGAAATCCTATAGACAGGACGACTTCTTATAGACCAATCTCATTGTTGCCGTTGATTTCAAAACTTCTAGAGAAATTTTTATTGAGAAGACTTTAGCCTATAATTGAAAGTAAAAGGCTAATCTCGAATCATCCATTTGGTTTTCGCCGGAACCACTCAACCATAGATCAGATTCATAGAATAACTGACCTAATCACTGGAAAAAAAAGCAGTATGTTCTATCATATTTTTGGACGTAGCCCAGACCTTCGATAAGGTTTGGCATTGTGGAATAATAAAAAAACTTAGGCGGTTACTACCAAGGCAGTATGTTGACCTGCTCAAATCTTACCTGACTAATTGGGTATTTCGAGTTAAACAGGAAGAGGAGTACTCTTCGCTTAGGGATATCAAGTCGGGGGTACCACAGGGGAGTATTATTGGGCCCGATATTATACTTTCTATACAGTGTGATATTCCTGAATCGGAAGGAATGACAACAACTACATTTGCTGCTGTCACTCCTTCCCAAAAAATATTTTTTAGATTCTTTGTCAAAAAATTAAACTTGTATTATTTCTATATTATGTTGAGGGGTTGTCACTGAGAAAGTACAAAGTTGTGTGCAATAGTTCGTGGTAATATGTTTAAAACTTGTACCGTGCGCCCAAATTGCTGAAACATCATCAGATAAGGATGAGTTAAGTGAGCACATAAATTTCTTACACATAATAAAATTAGATCAATATAAACGGAACATAATGAAATTTCAAGAATCTCTATACACCTTCAACACAGAAGACTAAGTATTACAAAATTAAAACTTCAAAAATTACAAGACAAACTTCAAACATAACAATAAAAATAATTAAACATAACAATAATAATAAGACAAAGAATAAAAAGAGGTCTTATAAACGGCCTAGGCACAATAGTTAAAAGCATTACTGGTAACATGGATGCCAATGATGCTCAAAAATTAAATGAGGAGATTGAAGCCATAATCAAAAACGAAAATACTCTAAATAAAAATCAACAGTCTCAAAACTTAATTAATAATAACATGATAACAAGATTTGAAAATATAACTAATCATATCAATAATGATCAAGATATTATAATGGAATATATAAGTAAATTTCAAAATCAATTAAACAGTATCAGATCCGAAGAAGCTAAATTTAAATTTGTTCAATATCTCAATCAGATAAATTATAATATTGAATTGCTATACACACATTTAAACGATACGAGTATAGCAGAAGCTGTAATTCTTGCTAAATTAAATATAATATCCAAACAAATTTTAAATCTTTCAGAAATTTCGGAAATACGAAATAAATTTTTAAACAAAATGTAACTCTTAACTCTGATGAAAGTATATACGAACTTTTAGAACTTCAAGTCTATTATAACGGCACTAATATAATATTTAACATACAAATTCCTATAATTTCCCAGGAATCCTATTCCTTATTTCATTTAATTACACTACTAATCAATAAACACAAAACAATAATCACAACACGATACATAATTATCAATGATAATATTATTCAATATCTCAACAACAAATGTCCATATATAGAAAACAACTATTATTGTAAAAATACTAATCATAAAGAAAAAGTAATAAATTCGAAATGTATAGGAAATCTCTTAAGTAATAAACCAGCCAATTGTGAAATACACAACAGAGAAAAGGACATCGAAATTCTACAACCAGAAACTAATTTCATCGTAGTAGTCAACATTCCAGAAACCAATATTAACGCAACGTGTCTTCCAAATAATATCAAAATTAAAGACACAATTCTCATTCACTTTAATAACTGCGAAATCACGATCAACGGCATAACATACATCACCCTAAAGCACAATCATTGGGATGAAATTATTATTCATCCTGCAATATTCAACGATTTAAGTATCACATACACAAGTATTAACACAACATTCAAAAAACTAGAAAACTACCAATTTACAAAAAGCGAACCATTCAACCAAATTGATTTTTACGATAACAAATTATATTCAACATTTAACATAACTACAATTACATTCAACATAATCTTGGTAATTTCAATAATCATCGCTTTAACACTATATCTACATCATCCCCGAAGAGTATATTTCGTCAACAACACAGCTTCAATCAACACAACGCAAGTTCCTGCCGCTGAACATCAGAAACCTCAGTTCATCTGGCCGTAACTTCCAACTAAGAGGGGAGGAGTTAAGTACACTCCACTATATAAACTCATATATAATATAACTTTCCTACACTATTAACATATAATATAAATTTTCTATACTATAACTAATCATATTAAATCATATTAAATCATATTACAATTATTTTCCCAGACTATGTATTTTAACAACCAATTAAAGTCACATGTTCTACACATATGTATTTAAAATAAATAATTATGTTCCCATAAATACTTTAAGTTATATATCATATTACATTATTGTTTCTGACAGATTTTTGTCAATTCTAAATATTCAAATTACATACTGTTACCTAATTTTTATAATTTCTTTGTTAAACTAAAACTGCTGAACTAACATAAAATATGTATAAATACTGTAGAAATAAAACGATTAGAATCAGAATAAATCTTAAGTTAAGTGAATTAATTAAATCTTTGAATAAAGTGTATTTTTGATAATCTAAATTCGCATTTTTTTTCCTACCTGCGCTAATACGATACGTAATTCGCGCATAGTCGCTTAAAAGCGGTACAGGTATTAGTACCCGTTTAAAATCACCCCTTATAAATGACGCAAGGTAAAAAACATGTTTAATATAATGTTCAATTATTGTGATATTCAAATACATAACATCTGGGGCAATCATAACAAAATTGGTTTATCTTACAAATTTCGTTCATATTATGTTTGTGTTTCAGAACTTCGTTTATAATGATACTTTACTACTCCTATGACAGTGCAACGCGTTCCTAGACCAATTCGTTACAATGTTTCAATTTGTCTGATGGGACTGATTGATAAAATATTTGGTCGTCCTCTTTAGTTTATTTTTTTATACACAGAGGTCTTATAATAATTTCTTTCAGCCTTTCATTTCGTTCTTACCCATAACGACACAAGCGTCTAAAATGAACAATTCATTATGTGTTTTTTTATTCTTATATTTTTAATTATTGATTCTGTGTATATAACATTATCTAAATATTTTTGAAATGTACATTTCATTATTTGTTTTGCTTATTTCGTTAACTTTCTTTATTTTTATATTTTTATAAAAACAAGTGATAAAATCCCCCAGAACTTCATAAAACTACGCGGATTTTAGCAATCCACCTAGAACTAACCTACAAAATTGGGAACTAATCCTATTATAGGCAATATGGATGCAGAAACTTATTCTAGACATTTTTTTATTCTTATATTTTTTTCAAAAACTTGTTTTTTTTTGAGAAATAGGGCCTGGATGTATACATTGTATATTTGCCCGCTATGCAACATTGTTGCCCGTGCTAGGCTGCCCGTTCATAATGTGTTAATCTTTCTTTCATCTTATATAATTTTTTCATTTTACACCAGAGAAAGCCACACAAATTATGAATGTATGCTGTACTTTGTGCAATTTGAAATAAAATATAACGTCCATGATGAACATGCAGAAATAGAAGCTGAAAATAATGAAAATTAAGAGCAGGATAAAGAAGATACTTTTTTAATATGAACAAATATTATGAATTCCATTTTTTATTTATAAATAATGTATTATAAATGTATTTTGAATTTATAAATAATTTTTATTAGTAGTAACATAAATACATACTATCATTAAATTATGAACATAACAGTGTTTTTTTGTACTTGTATTTGTTAACTTAATTAGTATCACTTATAGTGAATACATTTACTTTAAAGGTTTATCACACAAATTATTGTTATTTCACTGCACTTACAATCATATTTTTGAAATTTGTAAGAAAATATAGAAGCCCCCTTTTTTGATTGCATGCGTTTATATATTTTTGGCTGCTTTTCCATTGCATCAGACATTCTTTCGGCACATTTATTTATTTGAAGAATTGAATCAAATTCTTTATCGAACATTTCAGTTTGAGAAACCAATAAATCTTGTTTATGGTTGTTGGCCCTGTTCTCGTTCTGCAACTTCATATAGATTTTATTCCGCATGTATTGTATAACTTTCTGTACGAGCAAAGTTTGAATTTTCATCAATTTCAAGCACTACGGCGTCATGCGGTACTGTTTTCTGCAAAGACAGTAAATTAATGATCACTTCATCCATGGCAGTTAGTTGCGCCAATTTAAATGTCTCACCGTCAGTTGATTTTAGCTGCTTTTTATTGTGCGCCAATTATTTTTTTCAACTTCTATTTGTTGTCACAATCCTGAAATTTACATAAATTAATTAAATGAATTAAATGTAACTAAAGTTAAAATTACCTTCTGTCATCTTGCAGTATTTCTAATGGACGAACCTATTAAGTTTTTCTAACAGCTAGTCTTACTTCGCTTCAAATTCATATTTGTTATGCAGGTATTCTCTGCAAATTTTAGGCCTTTCGCAATAAATGTGTTTTCCGTCATGAAATTTCCAATTTCCTCAAGTTGTTTCTTTGTTGTTACTTTTAATGGTTCAATTTATGTTTTACATTATAAAATTTATTATTTTTTATAATTTTATTAAGTTGTTTTCTTTAAACTTACATTTTTGGTGTAATCATCCTACTTGTCACTTGTTAAAAACTTTTTGACAAAAAATGTCGTTTCACTACGACATATGCCGCATCAAAACGACAACTGGAATATGGATGAAGCACTATTCCCGCTATTCGCTGGCAAATGTAACTGCTATCGCCACTTAGAATACCAAATTCAAGTCGGAATGACTATTGTCACTCTACTTCGACAACTAGAATGAGGATCATTGTTTTGTTATACATTTTTTACAAAGTGAATAAAATTAGCAAAGAAATGTAATTCGTGTACGAATAATAACGCACATGAAATAAGGTAATATTAAAAGAGTTTTTTTTATGTTTGGTTTTATTCGTAAACTTAAGTAGCCAAAAAAGTTTTGCGTTAAACACATGATTTTATATTATGTTAATAGAGAAAATAATATTTATGTATATGTGGATGTGTTCATATGTATATAATACGTGAGGTTCAAGTCGTTTAGAACTGAGGTGATTGATACTTCCGGCATTATGTACATATAAAGTATGTAGATAAAACAAAACAATAGAAAAAAACTTTCACTTTGTTAACAGATGAAGAACACGGAAAAGTTATAATGCTGAAGAGAGTTTCACTTACAGAGCCATAGAATGTACGTAGTAACTAGATGCACCGAAAGGCAATAACATATTTATATATTATCGCACCCTATTGCAGGTTTTACCGAATGCATTTTATATAATAGATATATGATCTACCTGTGCAGATCTGTATCTAGATTTCGGCTGAACCGATTTTCATAAAAACTCATATCTGATTTTACTTCGGTTATGTCGCAGAACAGATTTTCTCGAAATTTCATATAGAAGCTTCGTCTGATAGTACGAAGAGGAATCAGGTGTGACAGGACTTTTAATACGGGTTTACATATTCGAGTATGTAAAGAGAAATAATAGCCCAATTTCCATGAAATTTACCGTTTTCATTTAAAGTGTTAACACCATGAACTTATAATTTTTGTGGGAATGTCAGTTCTAGGAAACCGAATCGTATTCTTCTTCTTCTTGTGTTAGGACTGCAAGTCCTGTTTTATTTTTACATTGCCTCCGATTTTTTTTAAGGTTGTGAGGTTCAGCATTGTTTTCACCTCTTAGAGGTCGTCCTAGAGACCGTAAGCCATGTGGGTAATTTTTGTATGCGATTTTTGACATTCTATTCGATTGCATCCTGTTTAGGTGTTCTCTCCATTCTCTTTTTCTAATTCTTTCTCAGCGAGCAATATCTTTCATATCGCATATTTTTCTTATTTCTTCACTACGATTATAGTTTCTGAATGTTTTGCCAGTATTTTGCCTCAGAATCTTCATTTTCGTAGCTCGTAATTTTTGTTTGGTTTTTGAAGTTCCTGTTCTGCCCTCTGTCTCATATTTTGCAATCGGTCTTACGCATGTTTTGTATACGGTTAAAACGGTTTTTTTAGTCTGATGTTTTATTTCGGCGTTTAAATCTCTGCCTGTGGTAATTTCAGCGCCAAGATATTTGGCGCCTGAATTACATTACCTGCTCGATGGTGCAGTTGTTTACTACTAGCTTGCATCTAACAGGATTTTCATTTATGACCATAGATTTCGTTTTTTTGGTAGATATTTGCATGTTGTAGGTTTCTGCTGTATTTGTAAATCTATATAACAATTTCTGAAGGTTGTCCTCATTTTCGACAAATAATACGGCATCATCTACTTAGCAGAGTATTTTTAATTTGTGAATCCCATTCAGAATTCAGAATCAGAATTCATTTTGAGTTTTTTATACGAAAAGTTGACTAAAACCTAAAAATGTTTATACTAAAATTAAATTTGGAGTTTTTTGAACAACATATCAAAATGAATTTTATTAGATTTTAACATCAGTTTGCAATTATTTGATTTTTGGTTTTATAATTATCAAAGTGCTTTTAAAATTATATAATCACTATAAAAGATGCGTCGTTTCAAGTTGTCCCCTGTTTAAAAGCAAATGTAATAAAAATATTATGAAGAAGCTTGTATAAGTTTTAAAGTTCCTGAAGCAGTAGTTTATGTAAATCAGTGAATTAGCATTTTCACAATGTGAAAATATTTTCTAATAAAACTAAATCACATACATACGTAAAAAGAATTATATGGACTTTTAATATAAAAAGAATTCACATATGCAATAGTCTTTATTATGAAGCATACAAATTTAATTAATGTAGTGTACACATGAAAAATATACAGATATATACGTGATTATATCAGAAGTATGCATTTCGGGAGAGATATCATACAAATTAGCGAACTCATTAATATCAAAAGTACATTGTCTCATATTTGAAAAAATACACCAAAATCAACTCAATACTTGGAAAAAAAATTGTACTATTTTTCTTTTCTTGCAGTGTAGTATAGTAGTCATGGGCAATATCGCTCATTTCAGTGGTTCGTTCTGAATTAACCATTTTTTTTCACTGCCCGATTATAAAATATCGTTCAGTTGTTCATTTCACTTCCCTTCTGTCTATATAATTGCATGTTTTTTGGTTATAATTAAGTGGCAATTTCTATTTATGGTAAATTTCAAAGAAAAGAATATATAATGGGTTTATAAATTAGCAATAAGTTTTGAGCCACAAAATGTCTTTACTTATATAAACAAAAAGTTTAAAACGTAGAGAAAAATTTAAAATTTTTACTTAAAAAACTCTTATAAGAAATTATAAGCAATTTCTTAAATTTGAAGAAATAAAAATTTTAAACCATTTGAGTTTAAATTTATTATTCCTTAAAAGAAATTTATGGAATAAAAATAATTATAATTATTTTTTCTTTTAATCTTCGAAAAAAACTGAAATCCTATTCTAAATTTTTTAAACTTTTGTTTATTTTTAAACTTGTTTTTTCTTTTATTTAAAATATTTAAGTAAAAAAGCGATTATAATCATTACCCTTTTTCAAATATTTTATGCATAAATATAAGACATATGGTAGCCCACTTCAATGCTTCCTTTTCTTTCATCCAGGTAGCTTTCAATTTAAATCAACCAGTGCAATCTTTCAATTTTCTTATTTAGGTAGATTTTTAATTTGGCCACTTTTATTTGTATTGCATTTATTCAGCAATAGGTCAATGTTATTTTATTTTATTTGGATTTGTGTTGCATTTTATTTATATTTATATATTTATCAGTTTTCGTTCGCTTTTATTTGTAATGCATATAGTCATAGGTTATTTAGTACTCGTATATTGTTCAATTTTATTTTTTTTGGATTTCATTTATACTTCATTACTCGTTTTATACAATAGTTTTATTTGTATTGTATAATATATTGGTAAGGCAACTGATTCGGTCAGTTTTATTTGTATAGAATAAAATTTCATTTACTTCAGGTCTCGTTCGTTTTTATTTGTTTTGGATTAAGTATATCGTTCTATTTTACTTATATTGCATTTATACTGGCAACTGATTCGGTCACTTTTGTGTGTAAAGTATTTTATTTATTTCAATTCTTGTTCGCTTTTATCAATATTCCATATAGGAGTATGTGGTTTGTTTTTATGAATATTGGATATGCTCTATTTTCCAGCTGAAAATTTGGTAAGCCATAGGAAGGGAAGCAGAAAAGAAGCATAGACTTTGAAGAAAAAATCCGGGTAATGTATTTATGATACATGCAAGATTGGTGAATTTTAAACCTTCCAGAAGATTTTTTTTTTCTGTTTTCATTTCTTCGTGACACGATGTCAAATTTCTTACGGGTAATGGCTTTATGAAGCATGGAAGTTCAATTCTAAGTGATGCTTTTGGAAGAAAAACTACTTTCTTTTTATTTTCTTTCTTTTTCGTTATGCAAAACAATATTACTTACGCACGACGCATAAATGATAGACGCAAGATTGATACTTAGTAATGCTTTTGGAAGCAAAAGTTTGTTTTTTTGTTTTTCTAGTTATGCTGAAACATAAAGAGATGGACTTACAATACATACAAGGTTGATACTTAGTAATGGTTTTGGAAACAAAAGTTTTTTTTCGTTTTTTTTTTTTGTTATGATATATTGTAAAATTTTGTACTGGTAATGTGTCTATGATGCGTTAGACACGATGCAAAATTATTCGTGAGATTATGCAAAATTATAAGAAGTACTGAACTAGTTTTGATTTGAATTTTCAGTGGCTAAGTGTTTATAAAGTTTTTAAATTTGTTAAAAAAGTATTTAAACCGATAAAAATTTTAAGTTGAATTCGTGATTTTAAAAAAACGGAACCGAAAAGTTATACATTAAATTTATGGAGCAAAAGATATATTCAAAAAGTTTGTAATTTTTAAATTAATTATAAATTTTTTGGTTTTGAAATTTATTTGGTAAGTGATTATATTTTTATTATTTGCACTAATTGCATTAATTTTGTTGTATTTAGTTAGAATAAATTAAAATATTTGGTAAATTATCAATTTTTTTGGCAACATTTGTTTTAGATCTTTGAAAATTAAAATTTTGCTTAAATATTTTGTTTATGCTGCCTGAAATGCAATCCGAATGGATACCTTTGACACAATTTTTTTAGTTACAAATTCATATATCAGTAATTCGTTGTGAATTAATTCTTAGGAAGATATCTAGAAACTATTACTACTCGCTTTTAATAATCGAAGTATAAGAAAATTTAATTCAATTTACTTTACATCTTTTTATTTTGAATCTTGAATCTTGTATTTTTTAGATTTATTTGTAAACGTTCATGAAAATCTAAATAAAAAACGAAGCTTATCACTGATATTAAATTTAACTAGGTTCAAGAATTAAGTCAAAACTGAATTGTTGATTGAAATTGAACTAAAAATTTTGTATAGAATTTAATTAAATTATTGCAATTGTGGGGTTCAGAAGCAAAGTGGCCTAACCATCAAAATTTTTTCCAAATATTGTAGCTCAAATCATATTCGTCTGCATTTTAGAACCATTTCAAATATTTTAAATTTTTAAATGCAATTTTTTCGAGAAAAATTTTTGATCGTTAGGCCTCTTTGTTCTGGGCCTCACAATTCATGTTGCTTGAATAATAGTAAGAGATAACATAAAATAAAAATCTAATAACTCTTATTCTAATAGATCGTTAAACTTGTTTTGTTGCACAAATTTTAGAGTTCAGTAGGATTTTATTAAATTTTCGTAATTTTGAAATTAAATGAGCAAAAAAATCTGTGGTGTAAGCAAAATACCTTTTCGGCGCTTAGTAGAAACAGAGGGTGTTATTAATTCTGAACAAAGTACAAGGAATGAAGATTATCCCAATGATACAAAAAATCAATCAGAAGACATAAATTCAAAAAAAAAATAAAAATCTGATGTGGTCAGCACATAACCGACCGCATTGTGTATTGTCTAGTTGAGTGAAAGTGTTACAGAATATTAAAAAAATGTCTGTTAAGTACTTCTTTCCAATTTTAAGGACATTTGTAAGCTTATAGTTAACATATCTAGAAAAATGTAAATTTGGCTCTTAGTACAGTTTCGTTTTGTGCTATCCGAATTCCCTGAAATGCCCACCAGTTAGTTTTGGTAATGTCCAGAACTCAAATATCAAATTTCATGAAATCCCATCAATTGTTCCGTAGATATGGTGAAAAATGTAAAATCGGCCCGCAAATCAGTTTTCGAGCCCTGATGTTTCCAAAAAATTTATATGTTCATTGTTTTAATACGAGGAATTCATATATTAAATTTGAATGAAATTGGTTGATTATTTCTCTTTATATACACAAAAATCGGTTCAGCAGAACTTGAGATACACGCGTGCACACACAGACCGACAGACCGACAGACCGACAGACCGACGGACCGACAGGTTGCTAAAAATAGTTTACTTACACTTCCCTACTATGGAGAAGTGCATTCCCACCGAAAACTCGATATGCAAAATTTGTTGCCATTACATAACCTACCTATTGTTTACACAATACGGTCGGTAATAAATTTTGATAATTGTGTCGTAACCAATTTCTGCGTTTAGTGAGAAAAAAAATTGAGGCTGATCCTGATAAAAATATAGGATGGGATGAGTACTCTAATATCGAAATGGAATCACAAACTATAAATTCAAGTTTTAATAATTGCAATGATGAAAACTACCTTCATTCAGAAAATAAAATTAATTCAAGCAAGCTAGTGAATTGGTATATTAAGCATAAAATTAGACGAAGGGCTTGTAATGAGTTGTTAAACATATTAGTCAAAAAAGGTCTCAATATACCAACCACTATTCAAACACTGATTGATGTAAGATGCGATAAAATTATAAACATCAATGTTCCGCAGGAATTTATTATCATCTTGGATTAGAACGCAATATTGAAGCATTAAAATTAAAGCTGATTGATTATATTGAAACAATTTACATTGATATACGCAAAGATGGTTTGGCCATCTTTAAAAGTTCGAATCAGACATTATAGCCTATCATGGGAGCGATTTCATTTTATAAATAAATTTCATCGTTTCTCATTGGAGCTTATTACAAAGTTAAAAAACCCCACCATGTTCAAGAATATTTAAATAGCTTCGTTGAAGAGTATAAGCTTCTATAAAATTCTGGTATTAAAATAAATGAAAAATGCAGAAACTTATATATTAGAATATTTTTTGCGATGCTCCAGCCAAAGCATTTGTAACATGAACAGTTGGCCATACTTCTGCAAATGGGTGTTCGAAATGTACTCAGAAAGGAAATAAAATAAAAAACGCTCAGACAAGGCATATCATAACCAGTTTTTTTAACCTAACGTCCGAGCGAATAAATATTAAAATGATATCTCAATTTCCATTAGATGTTATGCACTTAATTGACTTGGGAGTTACAAAAAAAATACTTACATTTATTTGGAGCAATAACCATTTTAGGGCAAATTAAATTCACCTTTTAAAAATCTTTTATACCAAAAGAATTTTGCAGGGAGCCAAGAAGTTTTAACGAGTTAGCTAGATGGAAAGCGAGTGAGTTTCTGCAGTTCATATTATATACCGGTATAGTTGTATTTCGAGATGTACTGAATTCTGAACTTTATGAACATTTCCTTTTACTACACGGAGCTTATAGACTGGTTTTTTGTAAAACTAACTACTGGTTACTAAGTAAAATTTAAGCGATTCTTTTAAGTTCATTTATTGAAACTGGATGCATAACTAAGAAGCTAACTGCGTTCACCACCAATCATGCATCGTGAATGAATCTTTGAAGATTAATTCAATTTACTTTTCCGATGATGCGTCCAGCATCCATAGATAAGAATGCTTCCTTTCTGTAATAAAAGTGAGACATTCTGTATGAATCCAAAAAAATATTTCTTGTATCCCTTCGCAATGATGCATCATGGATGCATCTTTTGAGCCGAACCCGTAAATCGGTAATTCATTTAGCTTCATATTCATGCATTCAGCTCAAATACCTAAAAATGCATTTTGTATTAATCATTCTACATGCATCTTGCTCCCTTAAATTTTGTAACACACGAAGTAAAATCCGAACATAGTGCTCCTGCCTTACATTGTAACGTTTTACGTATGGTCATTGCTTCTCACCTTTCTAGGAAGGCTTCTGCATGCATTGTCTGATGTTAAAATTTTCCGCTGGGTTAGTATGTCGTTCAATTTTATTCGTATTGTGTAATATTAATACAGAAAGAAATAGGGAAAAATATGAAATGTATATCAATTACCAATTGTACATAATTTGTGTGCAGTAATTTTTTTAATAACTTAAAATGAGAATTGCAATTCTGACTGAATGATAAACGATTCATTTTTGAAGAAGTTAACTAATCAGCTAAGTTCAGTGAAGTGATTCGTTCTTTAAGATTAGTTCGTTCGCGAACAACACATAGCTAGTAGGGAAGTGTAAATAAACTATTTTTAGTAACCTGTCGGTCTGTCTGTGTATGCATGCGTGTATCTCAAGTTGGGCTGAACCGATTTTCGAACCGAACATAAGCTTATTGTGAATATTATGAAATTTTATATGTGAGCTTATTGTGGTTATGGTACAGATTCGTCAACTTTTGGGATATGTCAGACCTCGGGAACTTAACCTTTTTGCGTGCCAATTTTACATTTTGTATATATAAAGAGAAATAATGAACAAATTTCCTTCAAATTAAATATTTAAATTAAGGATGTTAAAATAATGAACATATAAATTTTTTGGAGTGATCAAGGCTTGAAAACCGACCTATGGCCGATTTAATATATTTTACCATACCTACGGAACGGATTAATGAAAATTCTTGAAATTTAATATCTGAGTTTTTAATAATACTAGCTGGTGAAATTTTCACAGAATTCGGGAGGCCCCAAGCTAATTTATACTTTTCTAGGTATGTTAGTTGAAAGCTTGAAATTGTAAAGAACTGATTGAAACTCATTTTCATAATCTTCTGTAACATTTACACTAAACTAGACAATATACATTACGGTCAGTTAAGGACAGACCACATCAGACTTTTTTCTTTAGAAATTGCTTTATTTCTTTTTCTTTACCTTCCACAGTATCTTCATGCTGCGTATTTACTATCACAGAAATATTCAAATGTACGTATATACGAGTATATACATACATCATAACTATACTTGAAATTTTAATATCTATTCATGCTTTCATGCATTCGAATATTTTTACCTTTTTAACTTTTATGAAATGATATTTAACATATTATGAAAAATAAATTGTTTTTATTAAAGTAAAAATAGCAAAATTTTTACCTAATTTAATTTAATTTTATTTCAGATCGCTATTATTGATGCACTAATTTGTTTACAATATTTTGTGGTAAAAAGGAACTTTTCAGTAGGGCAATTTTTAATTTTGAATTGAACTTTGAAAAAAGTTAATGAACTTATTGTTACAATTTTTTTATCAATAAAAGGACTCATAGCCTGACATGTTTTAGTTTTCAAATCTTGGCTGAAAGTTGAATATTAAGAAAGTTGCGAACTAAAAACAAATTTATGTAATTCTTCCCTTATTTGAAACGCTGATAAAGTTAAACACAACTTTGCATATGCCATTTTTCCCAAATGCTTTTTATCTAACTTACCAACATATGTTAAGTTAAGTCGTTATTCCAAATCGCCATGCATATTTTTAAACTAAATAAATAAACTTATTCTTTTTTTTCCAAATGAACAGGTATGTTTAATCCGGTCTTATATTTTAAATAATTAATAATCAAAATTAGAAAAAATTTCAATTTCCAAATACTAACTTTTATTTAAAGAACTTAAAAACATATTTAATCAATTCATTTAGGAAACATAATGTACTTTATATAAAATTAAATTGTAATTTTACATACATTAATAAAAACTTTTCCAAAAAATTTTTGAAAAAAAAAGTGCTTATCGTAGTTTCACTCTGTCCATCCGTCCGTCTGTCCGTGTGTCTGTTTACAATACTTCTACACCCTTGAAGAAAGAAAGCTGAAATTTTGTGTGTACATAGATCCTTACTAGAAACTTATTCCCGTAGAACAATATTTTTACCTATCTCCCCCCCCCCCCCCCCTCTAGAAGTTATACCCCCCAAAACCCTAAAAATGGCCTTTTTTAACTATTTGTTGCAATGAAACCATAAGCATTTTTGAAATTTGGCAAACGCAGAAAGGCAGCGACTTGCTTCACCTAGGGCGGTATATTATAGTTAAACTTTAGAAAAACAAAATGGCCGTTCAAACTTACCGTTATCTAAAGCCTTTTTTTTCCAAATTTTTGATTTTGTTTTTCTTCTAGACCCCAGCCTGTAAAAGCTTGAAATTTTAGGGGCTTTTAGACATTAACAAAGAGTTCATTTCGTTGGAAGAAAATTTTTTTCCATCTCCACCCCCTCTCAAGTTATCGCCTCTTGAAATTTGTAAAATTTGAATTTTTGACACCTTATATTTCCGAAACCGCAAGCTATTTCAAATTTCTATAAACACAAAAAGCTAACGGTAAATTCCATCACATTAAAAAATATAATTATTTTTCTTAACTCACACAATTAACCCTTAAAATCGAGCATTATGTTAACCCCTCTTTATATTAATTTTTGCTTTATTTCAAAGACTGCATGTATGCATCATCCTAAATATATGCAATCCTAGAAATAGCTTTGTATAAGAACGAAAATAATTTTAATAGTGTGATAAATATACATAGACTGTAATTAAAAGCAGAATTTTCACTTGTTGAAGGGAAAAGAGCTACTATACAAACCAATGGTTTGATCCAACTTTATTTAAACAGTATGCAAGTTTGTTTATTCAAAGTAAAGTTCAATAAAATTTTATTGGCAAACATTACCAATTTGTGAACACGTGCTAAACGAAAACATTAGGAAACTGCATACGAAAATACTATGAAATTGACAAAAGACCCCTTTAAAATTTCATACATATAAATATCTTGCTTTTTTTGTTGCTTTCATATTACCAATATTAAAACTATAAAATTTAACCTTTATTTGCGATTTTAATAAAAAATACGAGTATTCGTTTTTAAGCACTCGTTCAGAAACTTTTGCAAGTAAATACATACAAATATTAATAAATTAGTCGACGGGAAAAATTAGGGAAAAATCAGAATCTTGTTCACTTATTCTGAAACGCATTTTTATCTTTGTAAGGTTATAAGAATTAGCTTGTAGATAAATAATCTACACGGTTGTTTTTCTGGCAGTGATAAGATTTTCGAGAAGAAAAGTTTCTCTATAACAATTTTAAAAGATAAAAAGAAGCATTTGATGATAGTAATACCTTATTTATACTTACATATGTATGTATATAATTATACATATGTACATATTCGATTTATAACATTACTTACTTATTCTAATTTATTATAAAAGAACTGAAAAATTCTCATTACAAAAATGCATGTAGTAAAACTTTTACCTCTTAAAGGGGTACTATTTGGACATATGAAATAATTTAATTTTGGGTGTGCTATGTAAATGTTGAATGCTTGTGAATAAATGAAGCGTCCAAAAGAAATGGTATTCTTAAATTCATTTTTTCAAAAATTACATCAGCTCTTAAAAAAAACAAACTAAACAAATATACTAAATGATTGATTTTCGGATATTATAAACTTACCACTGCGATAGTGGTGGTAATGAATAAGGGTCTGGGAAAAGTAGACATGTTCTGTAATATAGGCACAACCTCCAAGTCTAGCTCATTATTAAACCATATTAGGTCGGCTGCACGTACGTTCCAGTGAAAACTTAAAATGATAGTTGGGCTATGCTAACGAAATTTTCATAATTTGCTTAGAATATGGTACGAATTATATTTTGCTCGAACTCCAGTCCAATAGCTCAGTTTATGTGCAAACCCATAAATTCATAACAATAAAATTTGATTAAACGCGTACTACTTTAACAACAAATATCATTCTGAAATAAAGTGACTAGTAATTTATAAATTTTTCAATATACTTAGAAGCTATTTCTATTTTTTACATTATTTTATATGATAAGTGCATTTCAAATAATGGCACATATATAGGTTAATTTATTTTTAATATAAAAGCGATTTTGTTCTTCAACGTTATACAAAAAATAATGTAGATTATTTTTTGTATAACGTTGATGAAAAAAATTTTTTGGTAGCAATACAAAATATTCGTTTATTGATATATTATTCTACTCCTCAAATTTTAATAAAGACGCAAAGTAAACATATAAAAACAATAATAATATGAAAACAATATTAAAATGTTATTAATATTTAGTGAATTATTTGAACTACAGTGTTCAGTAACAATTCAATAATGATTATAACTTACACAAATATGATTAAATTACATCCAATAAAAATAATTTTCTATATGCAATTAATATATTTCATTTGAACTATTTAATTGTTTTTCAGTTCATTTAATTGACTTTATATAAATAATTTTGAGAAGTAGCTATGTCTAAATTATAAAAAAAAATAATTTTTTTGTAGAACCCAAACATTATGCTATTCATATGTATTATAATATTCATTAGAATACCAAATACATATGTATATATATGTAGTAAATACTAAGGCGAGAATTATGAGACTTATAGAGGTATATATTATACAAAGGCGAGGGTTATGGATTGAACTAATTGACTTCCTACGCTATTATGCCGAACATTGCTCCAAAGTTTCCGGCTGTCAATCTTGCTGAATTATGCGATCCGTGAGCAGATAAGAAGAAATATATCTAAGAATGTATGTAAATGATTAAAAGTAACTATCTGGTGACTATTACAATTCCTTTTTTATTTTAAGACTCTGCATTAGTTTTTTCAAATAAACTTAATTTGCTTAAACTTAATTTATTTGAATGATCTATAAAGTAAAATGTTGCACACTCAAAGCTTAACCGGTTAAAGAGTCTCAGAAAAAATTGAGCAGAATAAATATGCAAGGCGCCTGGTCAGACAACCAAAAAAAATCTTTTACTTTTTGGGCTTTCCTTCACGAATCATAGGTCCTCAAAGTTGGAATACATTAAAACCATCTAAGTTCTCCGATTGAAAAATTTCGGAATATAACTTTAGCTTGGTGGCCTGATAGATATATGTAAATAGCATTGGACAGATAGCAATACGTATGTATGGTGGTACTACCGTATGAAATACCACCATACATACCTTTTAAATTTAGACAAATATATTGGTAGCCTGCATAGAAGATTTATTAGAGAAAGTCCAATTCTTTAAAATGTGTAACGTCTTGTAAAACACCAAACTAAAAATTTTATTACAGAAACGGAAAACATTACCTTTTTAAAAAAATAATATTATTTTATAACAAAAGAACAATGTGACCAGAAAAATCCAGTTTTCTAAACAAGTGTTCCGAAAAACAAATTAGAAAAGTTAAACGTAAGGTGTCTGTATCAAGGTGACCGCTATTAAATTTGTATTGATCTAAGTTTATGCTTTAAAAATCGTACAGATCTAGGATTGAAATATTGTGCAAGATTGCGAACTATTTGTATTCAACAACGCTAAAAATTATTATTAATTAATTACTAGTGTTAAAAGTTATAATTTTTGCGTTAGTTTATGTAATTTTGGTAAGATGAATGTTGTTATAGGAGAGAAGTGAGAAGTCGTTTGCTCATTATAACACGTATTCATGTAAAATTTATCCTTTTATTTCATTAAAAAAGTAAACTACGTCGATCATAAAATCTAATAAGAAAATCGAAGGGATTGAAATATCAGAAATCAAAGAAAAGATATGGGTGTTTCATTTTGTTTTAATTATTATTGCGAATTTATTATTTTGTTTTAATTATTAATTTTCGTAATTATTTATTGCGGCTTATAAAGTGTTGCCAAAAAACAGCGTGACAGCTTGGTGGCAGTGCTGCCGAAAAGATTGCCCAAATATTTTAATTTCTTTAAAGTAAAATCTTCATTTTCAAGATTCGATAAAAAAAATCTTCACAAACCCTTCGAAATCATCTGTTGAAGTTAAATTGGAAGAACTCAAAATATAACGATTTGATTGCGAAGCAAAACATACTTCGAAAAAAAATGAATGACATGCAGAATGATATATGATATCATAAGCCGTGTCCGCATTTAGTTATTGCACTTAGTTTTAATTGTATTAGTATGTCAGTGACTGAATTGAATTAACTTCTGTATTAGTATTTAAGTAATTGAACATATTAAATACTGTAAATCAATACTAAAATTCTAACATAAGTTCTGACATTAAAGAAAATACGTCATAAAATTTATTATTATATAAATAAAAATTAATGTAAAAAATTTACATTAATTTTTATTTATTAATTAGGCAATACATGGTCAAGGTACTTTGGGGAACCCGCGTTTGTAAAAATAAAGTTGGGTCAAAGCAATGGCTTTTGATGTAGCACCTTCCTCTTCAACAAATGAAAATACAATCACATTTGTGTAAGCTATAACCCACTAAACTATTTTTAAAATTATTTTCATTCATACATGAGACTATTGCATAAATTAATAATTGCATAAATTTAGGATGAAATAAACCCAAAATTTAAAAAGGTGTTATCATAATGTTCGATTTTAAGGGCTAGTTGCGTGACCTACAAAAAATAATTATATTTTTTAATGGCACGGAATTTGCCGTTTGCTTTCTTATTCTGCAATTATGGGTGGAGATGCAAAGCAATTTTCTTCCGGACATTAAAGAAATAAACCATTTATTAGTATCTAAAAGCTGTTAAAATTTCAGCCTTTTACTGTCTGGATTTTAGATAACGGTAAACTTTAACAGCCATTTTGTTTTTTTTTTCAAGTATGGTATGCCGTCGTAGAAGAGGTAGGCCACTATACTTCAATGTTTTCAAAACTTTGAAAATATTGAAATATGAATGGGATTCTTAGAGGTTCAGGCGATATAACTTTTAAAGGATTCTCCCCTTTAAAAACTATTGTTAGACGGAAATAAGCTTCTGGTAAACATCTATGTATATATAAAATTTCAGCTTCTATCTTCAAAGGTGTAGAAGTTTTGTAAACAAACACACGGGCAGACGGACGGACGGACGGAGTGAAATTAATAAGATACATACATATATTTGAATAAAAATATTATTTTACTTATGCCTAAACCTTTTCTTTATTTGAAAAATTTATTTCTGTATGTTTATCCCCATGGTTTAATAATTATGTGTTTGAAAAATATTTCTATATGCCAAAACACAGTTTTGAATATTATTCAATTCATATAGAAAGTTTGAAAAAATTAATTAAGAAGTTTTCAAAAAAATGTGCAAACATATTTATGTACTTAAAATTTTTGCGATTTTTTCCAAACTATTATAATAATAGTTTTTTGGAAATTTTCTTTAAACTTTTATAATATTATTTATCTGTTATATATTAAAAATAAATTAAACCAAAAATGTAAACAAAATAAAAAAAAATTTTTGAAAATAACCCAAAAAAGAAAAATACGACAATATCCAGGCAAGCATCGATCCAATAACCTTCTGTTTATCAGACTACCACTTTACCCACCAGGCTACGCAGTGCCTTGAATTTCCCTTTATAATTCTATATATTATTCATATTTCGTTCAAAAACTCTTCAAAAACCACCCTACTTTACATTATATATATATAGCTACTTCTCAGGTGTCAAAAAGTACGGGTACTTCTAGAAGGGCTAGAGACATGAAACAAAAGTCATTAGATAGGGTTTTGCTTCCAGGGTCCCAGAAAAATCTATTTTAAGATTTTCTGAAAAAAATTTTTTAAAGCACGTTTTTCTTTTATACTTTATATAATTAGAAACACAAACCAAGAAATAAATGATACGTTTTACGTTATTATTAAAAACACAAAGCGAGAAATAAATAATATTTGAAAATATAATGATCTCACATAATTTTGGTTTGAAAAATCGGAATAATCTTAACTTAAATAAATATCAGCTTTTGTCAAAGACATCAGATGTTTTGTGGCATCTGAATATTAATGCTTCATTTAACAATAAATGTTTTGAATATTATGTTTCGTCAGAATTTATGTACGCATGTAGTTAAAATATTATTTTTATTAGCGAAAAACGCTTGGAATAAAAATGATAAATTCTAATACATTCATATGTACATACATATACATACGTTCATATGTTCGAGCGAAAAACTTTTACATCCTAAATTCTAATACATACATATATGTGAATAAAATTATTATTTTGTTTTTGCCTAAACCTTTTCTTTATTGGAAAAATTTAATGCTATATGTTCACCCCCGGTTTTAAAAACAAAGGTATACATTCACAATTATGTATGTTTGTGCTTAAAATTTAATTTCTAATAGTTGCAGCAAAATATTTTAAAATGTTCAATTTTAATACATTCATATGTACATACGTTCATATGTTATGGAACGAAAAATTTTAAAATGTTCAATTCTAATACATCCATATGCACATGCATTCATATATTTGAGCGAAAAACTCCAAAATCTTAAATTCTAATACATTCATATATACATACATATATTTTAATAAAACTATTATTTTGTTTTTGCCTAAACCTTTCATTTATTTGAAAAATTTAATTCTACATTTTCACCATCAGTTTTAGAAAAACTCAAAAATCTTAAATTCGAATACATTCATATATACATACATATACTTTAATAAAATTATTACTTTTTTTTGCCTAAACCTTTCATTTATTTGAAAAATAATTCTACATTTTCATCATCAGTTTTTGAAAAATAGGTATGCATTCATAATTATATATTTTTGTACTTAAAATTCAATTTCTAATAGTTCCAACAAAAAAATTTAAAATGTTCAATTCTAATACATTCATGTGTACATACGTTCATATGTTGGTACGAAAAATTTTAAAATGTTCAATTCTAATATATTCATATGTACATACTTTCATATGATGGAAAGTAAAATTTTAAAATGTTCAATTCTAATACATTCATATGCACATACATTCATATATTTGAGCGAAAAACTGAAAAATCTTAAATTCGAATACATTCATGTATGCATACATATATTTTAATAAAATTATTACTTTTTTTTGCCTAAACCTTTCATTTATTTGAAAAATAATTCTACATTTTCATCATCAGTTTTAGAAAAATAGGTATGCATTCATAATTATGTATTTTTGTACTTAAAATTCAAAAAATTATTATTTTGTTTTTGCCTAAAACTTTTTTTTTTTTATTTTTATTTTTTCATTTCATTTATTTTACATTTCCATCTTACAACCATGTATAAAGTTTCAGAAAAGAAAAAGAAAAACTATACAATAATATACAAATTGGAAAAATAAAATAAGTTATAAATCATTCTTTTGTTATTATCATTTAACAAGTTTCGAATGATATTTTTTAATATTCAAAAACTAAATTTATTTAATTAATTAATTATGTGGGGTAACTAATAAACCATCTTAATAAAATAAAAATATTTAACTATATCAAAAAAAGAATTTAATAATAACAGTATATAAAATAAAAAGAAAAATGAAAAAAAATTAAAAAATAGAATAGAAATTGAAGTGTAGAAAGCAATTAAAATCTATTTAAAATATCGACTAAACCCAATAGAGATCTATAATTACAAAATACAAAAGCTAAAGAACCAGACTAAAAGCAAATTCCTCTATACGTTCTAATTCAACACTAACAAGGAATTGTCTTGAGTGTCTCAAAAACAATACAATATTTGATTCCTGTTTCATATAAATAGGTAAACGATTGAAAATTCTAGGCGCCACACTATCATAAAAACGAGAAAAATGAGATGTACATACGTGCTCTTGGTTCAACAACGACATTCAAATTATTAACTCTTAAATTATAATTGGAAATGAATCGTTGAGTCGAGTACCCACATCTCAAAAAGAATATTTTCTAACACTTATATAAATATAAATGACGAAGCGGCAAAATATTTAAAGTTAAAAAAAATGGGAAACTATGCTCACCCCTATTTTTCCTTAGAATCAGTCTCACAGCATGCTTCTGGGAGATCAATAAAGGATAAATTTTATTGAAATAACATCCACCCCAACAAACAATAGCATACTGCAACTTTGAATCAAATAAAGCATAGTAAAACATCCTCAAAACCTTGGTAGAACAATAAAAATTAAAATTGTATAGATTTCTTATAACATTCATAAAATATTTCTTTAAATAATTACAATGATTTGACCAATTTAGCCTATTATCAAAAAAAAAGACCCAGGTATTTAAATTCACTAACCCATTCAATTACAAAGCAACCATCACTACAAGGTCTGGACTCATCATAAGAACAGACTTCAAAATTATTAAAAAGTGGAAATTTATCACAAATCGGAGAGTGATATTTTTTACAAGACAATCCGATGGTAAATAGCCACTAAAACCAAAATGCATTACTTAAGTTTTATTACTTATAACTAGCTTATTGTCAAATAACCACTTCCTAACAAGATCCAGATCATGATTTATGTCCACAACCACATTGAAAAAACTGTCACAGCAATAAGAAAACGCAACGTCATCGGCAAATGCAGTAACATTTCCCCTAAAAGGGAGGGTTAAAATTGAATCAATGAAAACTAAAAATAAAATTGGTCCAAGAACAGATCCTTGGAGCACACCCACATTCACATGCATAACAGAGCTAGTACAAAAATTTAGACGCACTACTTGTTTTCTATTAGAAATAAAAGAAGCAAGCCACTCAAAGAGGAAAGCACGAAAACCAAACCCATATAGTTTATCTAATAAAATATCGTGTCGAATTGTATCAAACGCTTTCTGGATTCCACAAATAAAGCGGAACATGAAGAATTGTTATTGATACCGTTATATAACTCATCACAGAATTTCAACAAAGCCTGCTCTGTTGACATGCCACTCCTGAAACCAAATTGAACATTACTGAAGCAACCATGTATCTCTAAGTAATTAACAAAACGATTTTTCATTGCCTTCTCAAAAATTTTTGAAATAGCAGGCAAGAGTGATATAGGCCTGTAGTTGGTAACATTAAATGCATTTCCCTTTTTAAAAAGTGGCAAAACCACTGCTGTTTTCAGCTCATCTGGAAATATGCCATGATAAACACTAAAATTAAACAAGTAACTTAAAATATCAACAATATAGACTGCTATTTCCTTTAAGATATTATGCAACAAGACCTGAGAAAAATCGGATTTAGAATTGGAATTTTTCAAGCTATTTATTAATATAAGTAACTCAGAAGCAGAAATTTCATTAAAAACAAAACTTTCTCTTCTAGACATAGAACCCAAAGAGCTTAATAGAGAAATATTAGGAAAATGGTTCAAGTTCGAGGTAATTTCATTTGGAATACTAGTAAAATATTGATTAAAATGGTTACATATAGTACTAGCATCATTTGTGATAACATTATTTATTTCCAAAGAAATATTAGACTGATAATTATTTTTATTTAAGATATCATTAACAATTCTCCATTCAGCCCGACTGTTGCCACGACTAGAATTTAGTTTAGTAATATAAAAATTATTCTTATATGTTTTAATATTTGAGTTAATGGATTCACATAATTTTTTATAATAATTTCTCAACCTATCATTGTCTCTATGCTTTTTTAAAGTTACCCTCAATTTATTCCTCTTATTGATCAATGCCAATAAAGAATCAGACATCCATGGCTTTAATTTCTTATTGTGATTACTAAACATAATCGTTTCCATAGAGGTCCCTATATGAGAACATAAAACTTGGAAAAAATTTGCATAAGCATCAGACGGGTTATCAAAAGAGAAAACATCAGACCAAAACTCATTTAGTAATAAGTTCCTTAATTTATTAAAATCAATTTTAGAATATGTAAATTCATTATTTTTAACTTTTGTAACCACATCAACTAAAAGATTCAGTGACGTCATAGAGAGATCTGTTAACATTAAATGAAGAACTTCACTTTCATAACGTAAACTCTTGTTATTTAAACGAACAAATATGTGATCCAAACAAGTACTCGAAGCAAGACGAGTTGGTTCCCATATGAGAGGTTCCAACCCAACAGATGACGTCAACCACAAATAATCATTAATATCATTAGAATTACTTAAAATATCAATATTGAAGTCACCGAATACCATCAAATTTTTCATTTTCACAGAGAATAAACTATTAGAAAAAGCAACCAGAAAATCAGCAACACTACGCCAATGAAATCTATAAAAACATAATAAAGTAAAACTAAAACCATTTATATCACAAATAAGTTTCAATGCATCACACGAATTTAAATTATAATGAAAACAAGTACATTTGAGATCACTTCTAAAATATACAGCTACCCCCCAGAAGCATATGACTGATTACATGTCGCCTTAAAAGTGTTGTCAGGTATATAATAATTACCACATTCATATTCATAAATCCAGATTTCGGTCAGAAAAAATACATCGGGCTTCAAATCAAGCTAGTTTAAATAACCTAAAAACGAATCAAAATTTGCTCTTAGGCTGCCTATATTCTGCTGAATAACACTAAAATTTTGTTTAATCAGAACATTAACAGAATTAACAATTGAATTAACATTAGAAGTAAGGTAACCAGTAGAAGACGACGAATGGCCTTGATCCCTATTTGAATTAGGAATCATATTATATTATTAATATTAATATAAAATTTAAAATATGTAACAACAGAAAATGTTACACACAGTCAAGATTATCTAGATCATCAAAACCATTTATCTGAATTCTACTGCCACCTTCAACTTTTTTTAAAAAAATTTTAGAATTTTTAACCCACAAATATTTAAAATTTTTATCTTTACAGATCTGACGAGCTTTATTAAATAGAGCTCTATAATATGATGAAAGAGACTCATTGATGTAGATATTGTTCTTCTTAAAATTCTTCCCAAAAATTTCCGCAGACAGCTTCCTATCCTTCCAATTAAAGTTTTTGAACATCGTTTGTTTCTTTTCAAATGAAAAAAGCTTTACACAAACTATACTTGCATGATTTTTTAATTTTTTATCATTATGATTATTTTTTATATAAACAGATTTTATATCGCTTTCCTTTATATTAAACTTAGGATTCCTCTCAAAAAGTGAAACAATTTTTTGTTTCATGTTTGCATTATTTATTTCTGGCACACCAAAAATGTCTAAACATTTTTTTAACCTGTTTTGTTGCATTTGATTAATTTTATTTTCCAAAAAACAAATTCTTTCTTTGAAGAAATTGCTTTCCTCCCGTAACTTAATCATTTCTCTATTATTTTCTTCTAATATCTTTTTAATATCTAAATTGAGTTGAAATAGGTCATCATATGATACTACATTGTTTGATTGTGTCTTATTTTGCAAAATAGTTTGATTTAATATGGTATCCTCAATGTTAGCAACAGAATCAGACATGGCATCATTAGGTGAAGTGTTTACGTCAATAAAAATATTAGAAGAAAGAGAACTATTATTAATTTTCTGTGAAACCGGAATATGCAATTATGAAATAGGCATATTATCTTCGTATAATGACTTTCGTCTTTGTTTAGCACAGTTGCAGCATCTAAATGTAGTGTTGCTTAACTTCATAATTTGAACTTCATTCTGAGTAATTTGAGCAGTTATAGCATTGTATAGATGTTTATACAGTAATTTATTTTAATTTTGCTAGGCTTAAAAATTAACTACCAATAGATAATTACTTAAATATATTACAAAAAAAAAATAAATAAAATAAACAGCAAAACTTTTAATGTTGAAAGGAATCGGCAGCAGATTAAAAAAAACACAAAATTGTGTATGAAAGTTCAATTAATTAATAAAAAAAATCAAAATGAAAATTAGATGATAGCTTAGAATATGTAGTTGACCCACGACAACAACGATTAAACTTTTTTTATATTTGATTTAATTCTATATTTTCACCCATGGTTTTAAAAAACTAGGTATACATTCATTATCATGCACGTTTGAACTTAAAATTTAATTTCTAATTGTTCCAACAAAAAATTTCAAAATTTTCAATTCTCATCCATTCACATGTACATACGTTCACATGTTCGAGCGAAAAACTGTAAAATCCTAAATTGGAATACATTCATGTATACATACATATATTACTGACCGTATTGTGTAAACAATAGGTAGGTTATGTGATGGCATCAAATTTTGCATATCGAGTTTTCGCTGGGAACGTACTTCTCCATAGTAGGGAAGCATAAATAAACTATTTTTAGCAACCTGTCGGTCTGTCGGTCTGTGTGTGCACGCGTGTATCTCAAGTTCTGCTGAACCGATTTTGATGAAATTTTATATGTAAGTTTATTTCCACCATGGCACGGATTGATCAACTTTTGGTATATATCAGGCCTTGGGAACTGCACTACATTTTTGAACATTTTGAAAAAAATATTCAACCGATTTACTGGAAATCAAAGTATATCTACTAACAAGTAGTTCGACTCTCCGTTTACATCACACTAATGCAATCACTCACCAATATTTGTATACAAAAAATTCCCTTAGTTAAAAGAGTTAAGCAGTATACCTTGTTATTTTCATTTTTATGCACATAAGAATTTTTGGGAGAGGGAAAGAGTACGCAATAGATGTCAACCTGTTTTTTTATAATGTATTTTGAAAGACGACACTTTGTTATTTGCTCGTATATAAAGTATAGGGAAAAAAATTAAGAATTTTAAAAGCGACACAATAATTTCTGTAATTCATTCCAGTACAAGGTGGCAAAAAAGGCGTATTTATATTATAAAAGCCAAGCGGAGAAAAAGTGTTTAAAAAAAAATTATTATAATTTATATGAAAAATAATAAAAATAAATTTTAAAAAGACGTATGATACTAGTATTAAAAAAAAATTTAAGTAGTTGTGAAAAAAAAAATTTTTTTATAATAATGGGTAAACATTAATGAAGTGTTTGGGATGTAATTTTGTGAGTGAGGAGAAAAAGCCGACACGAAAATTTCATTTGTTGTTAAGAAATGTGGAGAGGTTTGTTCTTTTAAATGAATCGGTAACAACTATATTTCATAAAGTAATCAGTATACACCTTTTTTTCTTTATAAATTGCTTTATTTTTATGTCACTACCTTATACTGCGTATCTACTGTACTAGGTACATGCATGTGTCGATTCATACATGAAAATTCAAACTCTTTTGCTTTCATACATTCGAATTTTTTACCTAACTTTAAAAAATGAAAAATAAATTTTGTTATTATCAAAACAAAAATAACAAAATTTTTACCTAACTTAATATAATTTTATTTCAGTTCAATGTTTTTGATACACTCGTTTATTTACAATATTTTGTTTCTTTCTTGCCTACACAACTCTTATTACCATCTATTTCTAAAAAAAAAATGGAATATTTTAAGAATTTGGAAGCAAGATGCAAATGAAAACTAACGGGATGGAACGAATTACTTATTAGTTGATATACTTTGCTGGAAATTTTATATGAATTCCTCGTATTAAAACAATGAACATATAAATTTTTTTGGAAAGATCAGGGCTCGAAAACTGATGTGAGGGCCGATTTTACATTTTTCACCATTTTGAAGAAAATATTCAACCGATTTACTTGATATTTCATATATGAGCTTTGCTCGACCGTCCGTGAAAATTTCTAGCTTTTGGAACAAATCAGGCATCAGCAACTGGACGTTTACTACGGGCCAAATATACATTTTTGTGTATATAAAGAGAAATAATATACCGATTTCATTGAAATTTAATATATGAATTCCTCGTATTAAAACAATGAACATATAAATTTTTTGGGAAGATCAGAGCTCGAAAACTGATTTGCGGGCCGATTTTACATTTTTCCCCATATCTACGGAACGAATTGATGGAATTTCTTGAAATTTGAGATTTGAGTTCTGGTTATTACCGGGACTAACTGGCGAGCATTTCAGGGAATTCGGGTAGCACAAAGCGAAACTCTACTAAGAGCCAAATTTACATTTTTCTGGGTATGTTAACCAGAAGCTTACTAATGTCCTAAAAATTAAAAAGAAGTATTTAACAGACATTTTTATAATATTCTGTAACACTTTCATTTAACTAGACAATACACAATGCGGTCGGTTATGTGCTGACCACATCAGATTTTTTTTTTAATAAAATTATTATTTTGTTTTTGCCTAAACCTTTTTTTTTGAAAAATTTAATTCTATATTTTCACCCACAGTTTTAAAAAAATAGTTATGCATTCATAATTACGTATGTTTGTATTTAAATTTAATTTCTATGTGTTCCAATAAAATATTTCAAAATATCCGATTCTAATATAATCATATGTACATACGTTCATATGTTGGAACGAAAACTTTTAAAATGTTCAATTCTAATACATTCATATACACATACGTTCATATGTTCGAGCGAAAAACTCTAAAATCCTATTTTTTGATACATTCATACATACTCGTACATACCTGTATATGATTAATATTATTATTTTGTTTTTGCCTAAACCCTGTTTTTATTTGAAAGATTCAATTCTATATGTTTAGCCACAGTTTTAAAAAAAAGGTACATATTCATAATTACGTATGTTTGTACTTAAAATTTAATTTCTAATAGTTCTAGCAAAAAATTTTAAAATGTTCAATTCTAATACATTCGTGTTACATAATATGTTCATATGTTGGAACGAAAAATTTTAAAATGTTCAATTCTAATGCATTCATGTGTACATACGTATATTTAAATAAAACTATTATTTCGTTTTTGCCTTAACCTTTTTTTTATTTGAAAAATTTAATTCTATATGTTCATTCACAGTTCTAAAAAAAGCACACCTACATAATAGTATATGTTTGCACTTAAAATTTTATTTCTAATTGTTCCAACAAAAAATTTCAAAATGCTGAATTCTAATGCATTCATATGTACTCCCGTTCATATGTTCGAGCGAAAAACTTTAAATCCTATAATCTAATACATATGTATATACATACATATATTTGAAAAAAATTATTATTTTGTTTTTAGGGGGACAAAGGTTGGCATGGGTTCTAGTCGGTTTCACATTTTCCTAACATGTGAAGCTGAAAATGCTAGGAAATGCCCTCTGGAAACATCAGCTCTGCCAACAAATCCGACTCTCACCTCCTAGATGGTAGGTAACATAGTTATCTGCCGGGTGTCTCCTAGGTAACTTACTTAGTAAGGCTGACGAGAGCGGGTGAAAGCGAGTACTCGGCGCTTTATCCGGGTTGGTTAGGAAGTGCGCGGGTCGTAAATCCAGAAGCGTGCGACCTAGAATAGGCAGCTTCCTGGTCTGCGTCTGATCCCTAAGGGAGGGCAGTTTTTGAATCCTGGCAGTAGGTATAAAATGCAAAATTTAATCATTTGTGCAATGGAGAAAACAAAAGGATTTAGTACCCCAGGTGGTAATCCAACTACGTTGGAGAATCACCCTTTTCGGAGGTCGGGTCTACGGATTCTGGAGAGAACCATTTATTGCATTTGATCGATCCGTCCAGGAAGAAAGCGTAAACCCGGCGTTCACCACCTACATCTGATGTGCGAATTTTAGAAAAGAATAAAAATATAGAAGGTGGACTAACGAACACTCAAGCTCCACAGACCAATAAGGATATAAACATGATTAAAGCTCAAAAAAAGGGATGATCACAATGGTGACATATTATATAAAAGGATTCTCCAACTAGAATAGCTCTGTGTGGCTTTGAAAAGAGAGGTTCCTCAACTGAGGGCTGAGAATGAAAAGCTAAAGAAAGAAAAACGGGTACAAATTACAAACAATGGTTGTCATAAAGAAAGAGACGCTACACCACAAACAAAGCAGGTGACGTCAATCTTGGACGCCTACTCAACAAATGAGGAAGAACTCACCAGAGAAACAGATTGGATTATAAAGCAAAAGAGGTCCAGTTAAAAAAGCAAAGCGGAATCATCTCCGGAAGTGGTCCAGGTGACTATCAACGCTGAGAAAGCGGACGTTCCTGATTCTAAAAGTCGAGACGATGTCACGAAAAGCTCTAGGCCGCCTCCAGTAGTCATAAGTAATGTGGTTGACTATAATCAAATAGAGTCAACATTAAAAAATAAGGACATCAATTATAAGATTAAAATGATGAATAATAATCAATTTAAGCTTATTGTAAATTCCGAAATGGATTATAGGAATCTTACTAGGGCCATGAATGGATCTGGACTAGAATGGCAAACCTATGAAAACTAGCAGGCCAGACCAATAAAAGTCATGGTAAGAAATTTTCACCCCAGTTGTAAATCGGAAGATATAAAAGAAGACTTAAGCTCTAGGTGTTACAAGATCTTAGATGTAACCAATAAAATTAAAAAAATAAAAGAAAATGGAAAAACATTATGGTGCCTCTACCGCTGTTTATGTTAACATTCTCTAATGACGGGAGATGAAAAAAATTTATCACATATCAGGAAATCGACCACATAAACGGGATGAAAGTTAGTACGAGGTGTCAAAGGTATGGCCATACGCAAAAGTTTTGCCGGAAGAACAAAATTGTGTTAAAGGTGCAAGAAGGCACTTAACATCAGATTGTAGTAAGCCAAAGAGTACTGCAGCAAAGTGTTCCAATTGCTTGGAGGCCCACCCAGCAAACTATAGGGGATGCCTTGTAGCATAGAAAAATAAGTAATTGAAGAATATTCAAGCCGAACAAATGGAAAAAATTCAAACATGAAAACTAGGTACCAGAATCTTGGTGTATATGAAAAAATATGAACGTAGAAAAAAGAAAAAACGAAAAACAAAGAATATCGTTTCTCAATTGAACAATGATTTTATTTACGATATCTTGATTTTTTTTTTTATGATTTTGATTTTATGATTAAGGTATACAATACAAATAAAAATCAAACAAAATATTATGAACATATAAGTAGGTATGTATGTATGTATGTATAAACATACTGAATGCATAATTTCTTTCTTAATATTATATGGTGTTTGATATTATAGGTTTATGAATAAAATAAAATTTTTGATTTGAAATTTTAAAAAGACAAAAATTTGTGCCATTATAAAAAATATGTATATATTATAATTATATATGTAGGTATTAATGTATATTATATGAATATGATATTACGAAAATTATGTAAATTTTTATTACAATAATTATCATTTACGTGAAACGTTTATAATGTGAACTGTAATATATAAAATAGTAGAATCTTTCAACAGTTTTCATGAAATCGAAAGTGGTACAAAGTTAGATATTTCTTTTTAATTAAATCATTGTCTTCGTCGTTAAATTCAAAAATAAACTTTGGATTGAATAGATTAAGTAAGGGTACTGCTTTTTTTCTAAGTTTTTGCTTTAAAATATCTGTTATTTTAAAATGTTTGGAGCATATATATTTACTCGTATTTTGAGTGGAAAAACTTGAATTAAATCCACAGTTTTCTAACCAAGTTTGCTTTAAAGTGAAATCGGTGGGGAATTTAAATATTTTATGGGTCCTATTAGAGCTAGTACATTCCTTGGCACAACATTTTTTTAATTTAGTGTTAGTAAAACTCAATAAATTTTCAGGAATCTCCCTATATTTAGGCTCCCAGTCAAAAATAGTTGGAATTGCATTTTTTTTCAAATATTTAGTTCCAATGCAATCTGAATTAAAATGCTTATTGCATATGAATTTATTTTTTATTTTTTCTTTATATGTTTTGCATGCCATTTTAATCATGCGTGTTTATTACAGCATAAGAACTTTAAATTCAAGCGATTAAATATCTACAGCCTTCGCTATTGTACGAACGCAATTATAATGTACATATGAAGTTCCAAAATTTTACAATTTCAATTATTTCAAACGAAAAAATATCGAAAAGCAGCGGTACGTACAAATACATACATATAATAATCTTATTAATATTTCGAATTTATGAATGTAGATATGTATTATGTATACCTATACATATACATACATATTTATAACTTGAAAGAATGCAAAGAAGTAATGAAAAAACAAGAGAATAACGTAAAAATCTTTTATCTATTTGGTATACAAAAAATTTACGATAAAATATTGTGTGTATACCAAATTTTTGTGTTCTTTTTGTTGTTTTTATTCATAGTAATTTTTTCATATACACCAAGATTCTGGTATCCCATTTCAGGAAGACAAAATGGAAAAAATTAATGTTGAGACCTCTTGGATTACTTATTTCTCTATGCTTGTAGCTAAGGAACTGCAAAAACGGCCACCGAGGCAATTCGCCTCGAGAATGGTCTCAAAAGATGTAACATACAGGAACGTTCTCCAAACGAAAACTGATGACGGTGGCACGAGCAATAAAGCAAGGGCCAGTGACGTGAATGTTTTGGATAAAATGCAAAATATGATGCAGAACATCCTAGATATGATAGACGAGATCTCTCAGAGATTGAGAATTTTAGAGAGCGAAGGGAAAAAATCGAGTACCAAAAGACTTAGTAAATGATGGCACCAGGTAATTTTAAAATAGCAACATGGAATTGCAATGGTATTGCAAATAAAAAGGGCATGCTTGAAGTTTTTCTACATACACAGAATATAGACGTGTGTCTCGTAAATGAAACCTTAAGAAGCAGGATTCGGTTTCCAGGTTATAGAATGTACAACTCGAACCACCCTGGAAATATAGCGAAAGGTGGAACGGCGATAGTAATAAAAGAAAATATAGTGCATTGCGATCTGCACCAGATGCAAACCGAGGGAATGCAAATGACAGCGATTCAGATCACTTCGACTAAGCAAAAATTTAGAGTGGCTGTATTATATTGTCACCCCAGATTTAAAATTACGGCAGAAATGTTTCAAAACGTTCTGGTAGACCTATAACCTGGCGCCAAGCACCCTTAAAGCCAAACACCCTGATTGGGGTTCAAGGCATACTTCAACTAGAGGAAGAGAACCTAGAACAGCAATTGGAGGCGCGGGGTGCCTTTTCCACTCTACTTCGAAGCCAACGTATTGGCCAACTGATGTCAATAAGTGTCCAGATTTAATAAATTTCTTCATAACAAAACGTATTACGAAAAATTTCATCGAGGTACATGATAACTATGATCTTAACTCCGACCATTCAGTGGTTATTCTTGAACTTAAGAAAAATATTGTAATGAAATGAGCGAGACCTGCGCTAACAAATGGAACTACGGATTGGAAAAGATTTCGCTTAGAGATTGAACGACAAATAGATCTAAGGAAAAGAATAAGTACGACCCAGCACATAGATGAGGAGGCCGAAAACTTAACTAAAATTATTCAAAATGCGGCTTGGAGTAGTTCGAAAATTAATGCTGTTAGGAGGGAGGCATAAACTATCCCCCACATATACTAGCAAAAGTGAGACAAAGCAAGCGGGCGAGAAAGTGGTGGCAGCAAACTCGTGATCCTACTGATAAAACCAGATGTAATCGTGAATCGCAGCAGCTAAGACGCTGTATTAGAAAGTACAAGGAGGATTCGGTTGCCAGTCAAAGATTTTAAAATAAAACGTAATGCCAATATTCACAGGGATCTCACGATCCTAAGTGTCACAGACGAAATTAAAAAGTAAGTAGCCTATCATAAAATGCGTTTATCCGATCATGTCAACATCTAGGCGGCTCGATTGGTTGACAAACAAAACTTTGTTAAGAGGCTTAAACGTACGAGACCTCTAGAGTTAGTTTAATGTTTTTTATCTAGAACAATGAGTACTTAGTACGCTATTGTGCCAGATCAAAGGCTTGTAAATGATCAAAAAGGTTAGAGCAAAATTAATGGTTAGTCGTTTCCGACCAGTTTTATAATTTATTTGGAGGAGGGTGTTTTTTAGTGGATTAAAGTTCCACACTACAGCTTTTCGTCTGGAAGTGTCTTTCGAGATTTTTCACCCTTCCTCCCGGTAAGAAAAAAAAAAAAAAGAATATATTTGTTTTTGCCTAAACCTTTTTTTTTTTGAAAAATCAAATTCATATGTACATACATACATATATTTGAATACAATTATTATTTTGTTTTTGCCTAAACCTTTTCTTTATTTGAAAAAGTTAATTTTGTATTTTCACCTACAGTTTTAAAAGAATAGGTATGCATTCATAATTAAGTATGTTTGTGCTTAAAATTTAATTTCTATTTGTTCCAACAAAAAATTTCAAAAAGTTCGATTCTAATGTATTCATATGTACATACGTTCATATGATGCAACATTAAAATTTTAAAATGTTCAATTTTAATACATTCATAGGTATACACATATATTTAAATAAAATTATTATGCTGTTTTTGGCTAAACCTTTTTTTTATTTGAAAAATTTATTCTATGTGTTTACCCACAGTTTTAAAAAAAAGGTATACATTCATAATTATGTATGTTTGAACTTAAAATTTGATAGTTAATTGTTTTAACAAAAAATTTCAAAATTTTCAATTCTAGTACATTCACATGTACTTACGTTCATATGTTCGAGCGAAAAACTCAAAAATTTTTAATTATAATACATTCATATGTCCATACATATGTATATTTGAATAAAATTACTATTTTGTTTTTGCCTAAAATTTTTCTTTATTTGAAAAATCAAATTCACATGTACATACATACATATATTTGAATACGATTATTATTTTATTTTTGCCGAAACCTTTTTTTTTGAAAAATTTAATTCTATATTTTCACCCACAGTTTTAAAAAAATAGTTATGCATTCATAATTACGTATGTTTGTATTTAAATTTAATTTCTATGTGTTCCAATAAAATATTTCAAAATATCCGATTCTAATATAATCATATGTACATACGTTCATATGTTGGAACGAAAACTTTTAAAATGTTCAATTCTAATACATTCATATACACATACGTTCATATGTTCGAGCGAAAAACTCTAAAATCCTTTTTTTTGATACATTCATACATACTCGTACATACCTGTATATGATTAATATTATTATTTTGTTTTTGCCTAAACCCTGCTTTTATTTGAAAGATTCAATTCTATATGTTTAGCCACAGTTTTAAAAAAAAGGTACATATTCATAATTACGTATGTTTGTACTTAAAATTTAATTTCTAATAGTTCTAGCAAAAACTTTTAAAATGTTCAATTCTAATACATTCGTGTTACATAATATGTTCATATGTTGGAACGAAAAATTTTAAAATGTTCAATTCTAATGCATTCATGTGTACATACGTATATTTAAATAAAACTATTATTTCGTTTTTGCCTTAACCTTTTTTTTATTTGAAAAATTTAATTCTATATGTTCATTCACAGTTCTAAAAAAAAGCACACCTACATAATAGTATATGTTTGCACTTAAAATTTTATTTCTAATTGTTCCAACAAAAAATTTCAAAATGCTCAATTCTAATGCATTCATATGTACTCCCGTTCATATATTCGAGCGAAAAACTTTAAATCCTATAATCTAATACATATGTATATACATACATATATTTGAAAAAAATTATTATTTTGTTTTTAGGGGGACAAAGGTTGGCATGGGTTCTAGTCGGTTTCACATTTTCCTAACATGTGAAGCTGAAAATGCTAGGAAATGGCCTCTGGAAACATCAGCTTTGCCAACAAATCCGACTCTCACCTCCTAGATGGTAGGTAACATAGTTATCTGCCGGGTGTCTCCTAGGCAACTTACTTAGTAAGGCTGACGAGAGCGGGTGAAAGCGAGTACTCGGCGCTTTATCCGGGTTGGTTAGGAAGTGCGCGGGCCGTAAATCCAGAAGCGTGCGACCTAGAATAGGCAGCTTCCTGGTCTGCGTCTGATCCCTAAGGGAGGGCAGTTTTTGAATCCTGGCAGTAGGTATAAAATGCAAAATTTAATCATTTGTGCAATGGAGAAAACAAAAGGATTTAGTACCCCAGGTGGTAATCCAACTACGTTGGAGAATCACCCTCTTCGGAGGTCGGGTCTACGTATTCTGGAGAGAACCATTTATTGCATTTGATCGATCCGTCCAGGAAGAAAGCGTAAACCCGGCGTTCACCACCTACATCTGATGTGCGAATTTTAGAAAAGAATAAAAATATAGAAGGTGGACTAACGAACACTCAAGCTCCACAGATCAATAAGGATATAAACATGATTAAAGCTCAAAAAAAGGGATGATCAGAATGGTGACACATAAATTAAAATTATTACTGTTTTATTTTATAAAAAAAACACAAATTTAATTTTAATACTAATTTATTTTTATTTTTTCTGTATTTAAATTACACTATATAACAGAATAATAAGATGTTATGCTGACTGTTATTACTTTATGATTAACAGACGATTAACTGACGATTAACAATGTTTAAATCTTAGGTGCTAATATTTATAACGTAAATATGCTAAATAAGCATATTTGCCTATTGCAACATTCTTGTGAACATTATTGTGGGAAAATATTTTGGAATGTTTTGTTTGTTACGCGTGGTCACGTGGCAGTGCAACGTGAGTTATGGAATGTTTGCATTTTTGGTGTTAACTCCTCCCTGCTTAAATATGATTGTCCCCAATCATCAGAAATAGGGAATGTCGTTAAATTTAGTGGATTTTGATTTCTTAGTTTCTAGAACATTTTTATGATCCTCGACAATTTCAGATTTAGATTCGAATTCTTGTTTAGGTGGAGTTGTTTGAATAACAATTTTGGAGTTTCTTGAAAAGAGGGTCCTTGCTAATAAAATTAGAACAATTGTGCCTACGGCTATGATAATGACCATGATTGTTATTCGATTGGTAGTGGATTCCATTTTTAAAATATTTAACGACTTTGTATTGTTAATATGGATTTCGTCTAACATCTCTAAAGATAAAACTTTGGTTAATTGTTTCTCTTTTGGTAAGGGTTGTAAAACTGCAGGAAGAGTATGGAAATTGGAAATTTCGAAGGCAGAGAATGATCTTCCTTCTATTATTATTTCAGTGTTATGAAATTTTAACAGAAAAGTACCATTAAGTTCTTGAGAAATAGAATTTATTGAAATGTTCCCTTTAAAGTTATTTAGCAAAATAATTCCCGATGCTATTTCATCTATTGTTTTAATGTGTTGATTATTGCTAATGTTGCAATCAGCTAATAGGCTTTTTAATATTTTTGGTATACAAGTATTATTTGATAAATTGATTAAATTTTTTTCTTTACAAATTGAAAAGTTATTAATATCGTTTTTACAGTTTTCTTTAATTGCATAAATATTATTTTCATTTTTGATTATAAAATTATATAGGATTACAATACTTTTATTGTTCTTTTTTATTGGTTTTAACAAAATTTTATCATAATTTTCCTGATTCGTTACAGGAACATTAATAATGTAAAGGATAGTTGAGCTATTGGTTATAATTTTTATTTCGGAGAAGTTCAATGCTTCTTCCACGGTTGAAAAGGACAGGTTTTCTTTATTTAAAGTTTTAATTATATTTGCTATTTCATTTCGAGATAATATTAAAGAATTTATTAATCCGAGTTTTGCCCAATGAATGGCATAATTAATGTTACGTAAATCTTCTTTTAAAATTTTAAGTTTATATTTTATACTAAGAATAATTTCATTACCAATATTTGATTCCGAGTTTAATATTTTCCTAATGTCATTATTTATCTGAGTAAGGTTATTTAGTCTTTGGGTCATAATGTTATTTATAACGACTTGTTTGTTATTATTTTCAAGCATATTGTTCATTGTTTCCTTTATTGTTATTAGGTCCTCGTGATCTGGGCTTCCAGCGATCCATTTCCAAGCGCTGCCCAGGAAGTCTAAAGATCTTTTGTTCTGTCGTGGTTTAAGGTTGTCGATTAAATTTTTTATTTGGTCAATTTCGTAGGAAATATAAGGGTGTAAGTAGTGCTGTCTGTCAGTGTCTGTATTGTAAACGTACTCTATTTCGCTTAGTATTTTTTTGTAACTGTCCAGTTCTATGAGATGTATTATTTTGTACGTGCCTGTCTGTATCTTAGCCTTTCCCGTGATGATAGGTATTAATAACGAGTTAGTGAAGTCTAGGAGCTGAATATCTGAGAAGACAGATTGAAAGGTGTACCTAAAATGGATATCGTTAATTAAGTTACTAGTTCCGAATATTTGTTTTATGGATAGTTTTCCCGGATACAGTAGTTACTGTAGTGTTATGATTCTCCTGAACGGTTTCTTTAACGTATCTAGCGCTAAGTTTCGAACCTATACTTTTATTATGTTTTACGTAGATAATTTCACCAGGTCGATAGTGCCTAGGTTGTTTCTTATTTGTATTATGGTATTTTAGGTCTTTAGATTGTTTGTCTCTAAGCCTGTTAATTGTGTTGCGTCGGACTTCTTCGTACTGTTGTGGATTAAGGCATGGGGCACGTCCAAGGAAAAGTTCAATAGGTTTCTTTTGGGTTGTCGAATGTATGGTATAATTGTATTCGTTCACTGCTCTTTCGAGCAATTCTTCGAATGTTCGTCTCGGTCCTTCTGCCTTAAGGCATCTCATAATTTCTGACAAGGTCGAATGAAATCGCTCGACTTGACCGTTGACCTCGCTTTTATAGGACGGCGTTTTGTAAATTTTTATGAATAACTCGTCTTCCAACATAGAAGTAATGGATGCAGAGTTCAGCGATTTTTCGTTGTCAATGACAACTATCTCGGGGACGCAGAAATAAAAAAGTATGTCTTGTAATGGTCGTTTAATGTGTTCTATCGCACGTGATTGAATTATTTTTGCCTGGGCAAATTTCGTAAACTTGTCGATTGCAGTAAGAACCAAATGTTTTTCTGTCGAAAAAATATCGATGTGTATGATATGACCGGGATAATTTGGGATAGGAGTAGGGAAAAGTTCTTGCTTGTTCGGGTGGCGTTCGTATTTATTTTCTTTACAGATGGAACAACGTTTTATCATATCTTTGATTTTTGCTGACATTCTGGGGAAAAAATATTTGCGAATAATTTGTAACCGATTTTCAGAAGCATTTCGATGTGCTCCCCTATGAACTCTGAATATCGTTTCAGTCTGTTCTTCTTCAATCTCTATGTCTTCTACTAAAGTGGAGCTAAATCGAACCTTATAACTTCGAAAATGCTGGGGATAGATGTTTTGTATTTTACCCATTATTTCTTCGGGGGCAAGTATTCCGTTAACTGCTTGAGGGCTTAAGTATCTCTTAAGGATTCTCACAAGTTCCCCATCGTTATAAGACGGTTTTATGAGGATATGTCTTCTATATTGAGAGGAGAAAAGTGGTTTGAACTGGTAGGAATCTTCATTTCCGATTTTAAAAATTAGTTGATTTTTGAAAACGTTTATAGGTGTTTCGACGGAAGGGATCAGGTTATGGGGGGAGCTATGAGTACTATGTTCTGTGGGTGTAAGGGAGTTTAATTCTGTTTTGGTCGGTAATCTCGAAAGTGAGTCAGCTACGACATTGGACCTTCCGGGCTTATACTTAAGCTCGTAGTTGTATTCTTCCAATGCTGCTTTCCAGCGCTTCATTTTACTATTGGTGTTTTTGCTACTAAGCGCGTAGGTTAAAGGCTGGTAGGTTAAAGGCTTTACACATCTTGAACCGTATAAGAAGTTTCTTAGCGAGTTGAGAGCCCAAATAATGGCTAACATCTCCTTTTCATTCGTCGCGTAATTTTCTTCCGTTTTATTGAGCGTACGAGATATAAAAGTGATAGGCCTGTTATTTTGCATCAGTACGGCTCCTATAGCATAGTCTGATGCGTCGGTGGTTAACTCGAACGGTTTTTCAAAATCCGGATGTGTCAGTATGACTTCTTTCGATACAAGCGCGTTTTTTAATTTCTCGAAAGCATTTAGGGCGTTTTTGTCAAGATAAATACGTAAATTTTTTGAGGTGTTTTTGGGCACGCGTCCCTCCTCCCCACGTAAAAGGGATGTCAGGGGTTTTGCGAGTTTGGCGTAGTCCATAATAAATCTCCTATAATAGCCTGACATACCTAAAAAGGATCTCAGATCTTTGAGAGTTTTAGGCGGAGGCAGATTTGTAATTGCCCCAATTTTTTTCGGGTTAGGAAATAATCCCTCAGTTCCAACTATGAAACCCAAGAATTCGACTTCTGGCTGCAGAAACTCACACTTGTCCAATTGGACCTTCATATTTGCGGTTTCCAAAGTTTTGAACACAAGTTTCAAGTTGTTCAGATGCTCTTCCAGAGTCCTACCAAAGATTATTATGTCGTCGATGTAGACATAACAACGCTTCCCGATGTGTTCCCTTAAGATATCATCGAGCGCTCTTTGGAAGATCGATGGGGCGTTCTTTAGTCCAAGGGGTAAGCGAACGAACTCGAATTTCCCGTTGTTGATAGAGAAAGCTGTTTTTTCTATATCAGAGGACTTGAGGGGGATTTGGTGGAAACCACTCTTCAGGTCGATAGTTGTGAAGTATTTGTTTTTTCCCAGGTTTGAGAGAACTTCGTTAACTTCGGGTATAGGATATTTGTCAGGTACTGTGATAGAATTGAGTTTTCGATAGTCTATCACCATTCTGTACTTCTTCTTACCAGAGGCGTCATCCTTCTTAGGAACGATCCAAACCGGCGAATTATAAGGGGATTTTGATGGTCTTATGATTCCCTCATCAAGTAATTCCTGTACCTGTCTCTCGACTTCTTCCTTCAAGGCCATGGGATATGGGTAGGCTCTTGAGTAGACGGGTGTGTCAGAGGTTGTTCTAATTTCTCCTTTGACCATGGTGGTATAGGTCAATCTTCTGTCAGGGTCCGAAAAAAGATTTGGGCATTCGTATATTATCTTGTTTAATTTGTTTTTCTCGCTTTCGTCTAAGTGAGAAGTCCTGATATTGATATTGTTGACATTCTCCGTGAGGTGCTCGCGCAGTGGAATCTTTTTGTCTGATTTTATTGTCATGTAGCCCCTGTTAGTATGTATGACGGCCTTGAGTTCCCTCAGACTGTCAGTCCCTACGATACCGTTAAAAGTCGTCAAGCTGGGAAGTATGTAGAATTTTAATTTGCCAGTTCCGTCACCGAAAATATTGATGTAGGAATGGTGGGAAATTTGAACGCTTCCTCCTACGGAGTTCGCGAGGAATGGTTTTTCATTGGGAATTGGGTTGCGGACATGTTTAGTTTGGATGTAATTTTTGTTGGATCCGGTGTCTATTAGGAATTTAAGAGTCTCTCCGTTGCCAATTTTATATTCGAAATAAGGCAGCGAAGAGCGTTTCAGTCTAAAAAATATATGTCGTCTAATTGTTGTGTCTCATTTTGGTCATAATTCTCATTTACGTATGACGTACCGGGTTGAGGATCTAGATTGTGACTATTTAAGTTGGGATTGTTAGTTTGTTCTATGTCTTCATTTATGGTTGAATCATTATGCTGACTCAGCCCTCCGTGTATCATCGGTTCGGTGTTATAGATTCTTTGTGTTTTGTGAGGATTATGGGTCTGTTGGGAATTGTGAAATGGCCTTTTGAATGTGTTTCTTTGGGCTGCTGGGATATTGGAGTAATTAACCTGTCTGGTATGGATGCTTGGGTCCACCTCCATCGGTGTGGGCTTAGGTACCGGCTTTGGGCCAAAGTTTTGAAAGTTTGGCGCTGGGTTTCTGTATTGGTAAAACGGTTTTGGATTAGGGATGCTAAAAGGTTGTCTGTTCACTGGATTCTGTGGACGGGGGTTATTCAGTAGTTGTGGGTAAAATGGTCTTTGTTGTGTATTATTATTAAAATATCTTTTTGGATGCGGTTGGTGGGAATGGGGTTGATGGGCTGACCTACGAGGCGTTTGTTGGTTGTTATTGGCATACTGTGTTCTAAAGTCCACATTTTGAAGCTTTAGGCACAGATGCAAAGCCTGTGGAAGATCGGCAGGTTCTCTGATACTAAGAAGCCTTGGGAGATCTCCACGAAGTCCTCTAACAAAAGTGTCTAGGGCCTTTTCGCGATAGGCTTTAGTCATGTTGTAAAGGGAATCGTCTGACATTTCCATACACGCCAATTTGTTAAGTATTAGGGATAAATGTTTGTATACGGTCTGGTAGAATTCAGGGACCGTTTGGTTCCCTTGTATGAGGGTCGTCATTTGGTACTCTAGCGTACCTATGTCCCGCTTGTCGGCATAATGAAGTGCTAAACACTTCGAAATTTTAGTCCAATTGAGGGGTGTGTTGTATGATTCCAAAATTATGTCGGCTTGTCCAATAATCTTATTCCTTATTGTGCTCAAAATACCGTAGTATTTGGGCGAACCCCGTATTGGTTCATAAAGTGTCAAGATTCTATCAACTCCCTTCTTCCAGGAGCTGAACTCTCCATTGTTACCCGAAAATTCTCTTAATGTTTTAACTATGTCTGGTATAGAGTCCAATTCACGAAAATTAAAGCTTTTGTTATTTTCCATTATTATTGGCTGGTCACCCTCCTCATAGGAGTCAGGTGCAGGATTCACTATTCCTTGTATTATCTGTCGGCAGTCTTGTGATTTAAAATAGTTTGAAATTAACTCCGTAATTTGGTCTGCTAGGTTATTTGAGTTATTTGTGCTTCCAGCGTTTCCGTTTAGGACAGCTGGTCGAATTATGTCGTCTGGCATTATGTAAATATTTTTGTTTAAAAACTATTTTGGTCTTTCTCAACTATTCTTGTTTACAAGATTATTTGTAGTTTGTTTATAGAAAAATTTTTTTTATAACGATAATTATATTATAAATATTTTATAAAAATTTTATTTTATAAAAAGATTTTATTTGATAAATTTTATTGTTAAAAACAATTTTTATATAATGAAAAATATTTTATTTAATAAACTTTATTGCTTTTTCTTTTCCTCTTTTTTCTTTTTTTATTTTAATTAATTAATTTAATTTTAATTAATGAAAAAGATTTTGTTTAATAATTTTTATTTCTTTTTTTTTTTTGAAAATTTTATATATTCAAAAGATTGTATTTAGTAACACCTTTTCGCTTATATTGGAATATCTTATTTCAAAAATTCTGATTTAATTATTATAAAAATTTTTCGGAACTAAATTTTCTAAAATTTTTTTTTTTTTTTTTGAAACTAAATTTTATTTGAGCTTATTTGTTTAATTTTTATTAACTCCTTCGTTTTTATTGATGAGAAAAAAAATTTTATTTTTTATAAAAATTTTTATATTTGTAAATTTCTTTTTATATTTCTTTTATTTATTTTTTCTCTAAAACTTCTTTTTAATTTTTTTCTTATAACTAGGAAATTAAAATTTGGTTACTTACAATAACAATATAGTGTAATTGGTTAATCGTGTGGGTGACATCAAGTTGGTGTTTACCTCGGCTGCGAAGGCGGCTGAACTTGTTACAAATCAATATTGTATAAGAACTCCGTTTCCTCTCCTGTGCTGGAGCTACTTCGGGACCTCGTTCCTTCGACGTTTATCTGCTTCAGTTTTACACCTTGTGAAAAGTTGCTTTTTCTTGTCCTTACTTAGTCTCACTTTTTTATTTATGATTTGTTAATATTTTTTTCTTATTTTTATTATTATTTTATATGATTAGATTTACTTTTCTTTTTGTTTTTATTTTAGTTTTACGTAGGTTTAGTTTTGTTTAATTGTGTTTATTATTATATTAATTTTATTTTTGTTTATATTACTTTAGAATTTTATTTTAATTTACGTAGGTTTAACTTTTATAAAGTTCTGGTCACTACGATTTTATTTTTATACAAAAATTTTATTATATTTTTATCATAATTTAAATTACTGTTTTATTATTTTTATTTATTAATTTCTTAATTTATAGTTTCTGTTTTCAGGAACTTTTTTTAAAATTCACTTTTCACACTTGAGCCCCTTTTGTTGGGCGCCAATTAAAATTATTACTGTGTTATTTTATAAAAAAAACACAAATTTAATTTTAATACTAATTTATTTTTATTTTTTCTGTATTTAAATTACACTATATAACAGAATAATAAGATGTTATGCTGACTGTTATTACTTTATGATTAACAGACGAACTGACGATTAACAATGTTTAAATCTTAGGTGCTAATATTTATAACGTAAATATGCTAAATAAGCATATTTGCCTATTGCAACATTCTTGTGAACATTATTGTGGGAAAATATTTTGGAATGTTTTGTTTGTTACGCGTGGTCACGTGGCAGTGCAACGTGACCACGCAGTGCAACGTGACCACAAACAAAGCAGGTGACGTCAATCTTGGACGCCTACTCAACAAATGAGGAAGAACTCACCAGAGAAACAGATTGGATTATAAAGCAAAAGAGGTCCAGTTAAAAAAACAAAGCGGAATCATCTCCGGAAGTGGTCCAGGTGACGATCAACGCTGAGAAAGCGGACGTTCCTGAATCTAAAAGTCGAGACGATGTCACGAAAAGCTCTAGGCCGCCTCCAATAGTCATAAGTAATGTGGTTGACTATAATCAAATAGAGTCAACATTAAAAAATAAGGACATCAATTATAAGATTAAAATGATGAATAATAATCAATTTAAGCTTATTGTAAATTCCGAAATGGATTATAGGAATCTTACTAGGGCCATGAATGGATCTGGACTAGAATGGCACACCTGTGAAAACTAGCAGGCCAGACCAATAAAAGTCATGGTAAGAAATTTTCACTCCAGTTGTAAACCGGAAGATATAAAAGAAGACTTAAGCTCTAGGTGTTACAAGATCTTAGATGTAACCAATAAAATTAAAAAAATAAAAGAAAATGGAAAAAACATTATGGTGCCTCTACCGCTGTCTATGTTAACATTCTCTAATGACGGGAGATGAAACAAATTTATCACATATCAGGAAATCGACCACATAAACGGGATGAAAGTTAGTACAAGGTGTCAAAGGTATGGAAGAACAAAATTGTGTTAAACGTGCAGGCAGGCATTTAACATCAGATTGTAGTAAGCCAAAGAGTACTGCAGCAAAGTGTTCCAATTGCTTGGAGGCCCACCCAGCAAACTATAGGGGATGCCTTGTAGCTAAGGAACTGCAAAAACGTAGAAATAAGAACAGCAACAACAACTTGAAGAAGAATTCTGAACGGCCACCGAGGCAATTCGTCTCGAGAATGGTCTCAAAAGATGTGACATACAGGAACGTTCTCCAAACGAAAACTGATGACGGTGGCACGAGCAATAAAGCAAGGGCCAGTGACGTGAATGTTTTGGATAAAATGCAAAATATGATGCAGAACATCCTAGATATGATGCACAAGATCTCTCAGAGATTGAGAATTTTAGAGAGCGAAGGGAAAAAATCGAGTACCAAAAGACCTAGTAAATGATGGCACCAGGTAATTTTAAAATAGCAACATGGAATTGCTATGGTATTGCAAATAAAAAGGGCATGCTTGAAGTTTTTCTACATACACAGAATATAGACGTGTGTCTCGTAACTGAAACCTTAAGAAGCAGGATTCGGTTTCCAGGTTATAGAATGTACAACTCGAACCACCCTGGAAATATAGCGAAAGGTGGAACGGCGATAGTAATAAAAGAAAATATAGTGCATTGCGATCTGCACCAGATGCAAACCGAGGGAATGCAAATGACAGTGATTCAGATCACTTCGACTAAGCAAAAATTTAGAGTGGCTGTATTATATTGTCACCCCAGATTTAAAATTACAAAAGAAATGTTTTAAAACGTTCTGGTAGACCTAGGCGATAGATTTATATTGGGGGGTGACTTTAAAGCCAAACACCCTGATTGGGGTTCAAGGCATACTTCAACTAGAGGAAGAGAACCTAGAACAGCAATTGGAGGCGCGGGATGCCTTTTACACTCTACTTCGAAGCCAACGTATTGGCCAACTGATGTCAATAAGTGTCCAGATTTAATAAATTTCTTCATAACAAAACGTATTACGAAAAATTTCATCGAGGTACATGATAACTATGATCTTAACTCCGACCATTCAGTGGTTATTCTTGAACTTAAGAAAAATATTGTAATGAAATGAGCGAGACCTGCGCTAACAAATGGAACTACGGATTGGAAAAGATTTCGCTTAGAGATTGAACGACAAATAGATCTAAGGAAAAGAATAAGTACGACCCAGCACATAGATGAGGAGGCCGAAAACTTAACTAAAATTATTCAAAATGCGGCTTGGAGTAGTTCGAAAATTAATGCTGTTAGGAGGGAGGCATAAACTATCCCCTACATATACTAGCAAAAGTGAGACAAAGCAAGCGGGCGAGAAAGTGGTGGCAGCAAACTCGTGATCCTACTGATAAAACCAGATGTAATCGTGAATCGCAACAGCTAAGACGCTGTATTAGAAAATACAAGGAGAATTGGGTGCCAGTCAAAGATTTTAAAATAGGGTATTACGGGACAGTGTAAATGCCTTTGATATGTCCGTAATGCCAATATTCACAGGGATCTCACGATCCTAAGTGTCACAGACGAAATTAAAAAGTAAGTAGCCTATCATAAAATGCGTTTATCCGATCATGTCAACATCTAGGCGGCTCGATTGGTTGACAAACAAAACTTTGTTAAGAGGCTTAAACGTACGAGACCTCTAGAGTTAGTTTAATGTTTTTTATCTAGAACAATGAGTACTTAGTACGCTATTGTGCCAGATCAAGGGCTTGTAAATAATCAAAAAGGTTAGAGCAAAATTAATGGTTAGTCGTTTCCGACCAGTTTTATAATTTATTTGGAGGAGGGTGTTTTTTAGTGGATTAAAGTTCCACACTACAGCTTTTCGTCTGGAAGTGTCTTTCGAGATTTTTCACCCTTCCTCCCGGTAAGAAAAAAAAAAAAAGAATATATTTGTTTTTGCCTAAACCTTCTTTTTTTTTGAAAAATCAAATTCATATGTACATACGTACATATATTTGAATACAATTATTGTTTTGTTTTTGCCTAAACCTTTTCTTTATTTGAAAAAGTTAATTCTGTATTTTCACCTACAGTTTTAAAAGAATAGGTATGCATTCATAATTAAGTATGTTTGTGCTTAAAATTTAATTTCTATTTGTTCCAACAAAAAATTTCAAAAAGTTCGATTCTAATGTATTCATATGTACATACGTTCATATGATGCAACATTAAAATTTTAAAATGTTCAATGCTAATACATTCATAGGTACACACATATATTTAAATAAAATTATTATGTTGTTTTTGCCTAAACCTTTTTTTTTATTTAAAAAATTTATTCTATGTGTTTACCCACAGTTTTAAAAAAAAGGTATACATTCATAATTATGTATGTTTGAACTTAAAATTTGATAGTTAATTGTTTTAACAAAAAATTTCAAAATTTTCAATTCTAGTACATTCACATGTACTTACGTTCATATGTTCGAGCGAAAAACTCTAAAATCCTTTTTTTTGATACATTCATACATACTCGTACATACCTGTATATGATTAATATTATTATTTTGTTTTTGCCTAAACCCTGTTTTTAGCACTTTTCCAAAAAATTATTGAAAAAAAGTGCTTATTAGTTTCACTCTGTCCGTCCGTCCGTCCGTCCGTCCGTCCGACCGTCCGTCCGTCCGTCCGTCCGTCCGTCCGTCTGTCCATGTGTCTGTTTACAAAACTTCTACACCCTTGAAGATAGAAAGCTGAAATTTTGTATGTATATAGATCTTTACCAGAAACTTATTTTCGTGGAACAAAATTTTTACCTATCTCCCCCCCTCTAGAAGTTATACCCCTCCAAAACCATAAAAATGGCCTTTTTTAACTATTTGTTGTAATGAAACCATAATCAATTTTGAAATTTTGCAAACGCATAAAGGCAGCGGCTTGCTTCCCCTAGCGCGGTATACTACAGTTAAACTTTAGAAAAACAAAATGGCCGTTCAAATTTACCGTTATCTAAAATCCTTTTTTCCCAAATTTTCGATTTCGTTTTTCTTCTAGACCCCAGCCTGTAGAACCTTGAAATTTTAGGGACTTATAGACATTAACAAATAGTTCATTTCATTCGAAGAAAATTTTTTTCCATCTCCACCCCCTCTCAAGTTATCACGGCTTGAAATTTGTAAAATTTGAATTTTTGGCGCCTTATATTTCCGAAACCGCAAACGTTTTCTAATTTCCATAAACATAAAAAGCTAACGGTAAATTCCATGACATTAAAAAATATAATTATATTTCTTAACTCACACAATTAACCCTTAAAATCGAGCATTATGTTAACCCCTCTTTATATTAATTTTTGCTTTATTTATTAGACTGCATGAATGCATCATCCTAACTATATGCAATCCTAGAAATAGTTAAATATGAATGAAAATAATTTTAATAGTGGGATAGGTACACATAGACTGTATTTAAAAGCAGAATTTTCACTTGTTGAATGGAAAAGTGCTACAATACAAACCATTGGTTTGACCCAACTTTATTATTTGAAAGATTCAATTCTATATGTTTAGCCACAGTTTTAAAAAAAAGGTACATATTCATAATTACTATGTTTGTACTTAAAATTTAATTTCTAATAGTTCTAGCAAAAAATTTTAAAATGTTCAATTCTAATACATTCGTGTTACATAATATGTTCATATGTTGGAACGAAAAATTTTAAAATGTTCAATTCTAATGCATTCATGTGTACATACGTATATTTAAATAAAACTATTATTTCGTTTTTGCCTTAACCTTTTTTTTATTTGAAAAATTTAATTCTATAGGTTCATTCACAGTTCTAAAAAAAAGCACACCTACATAATAGTATATGTTTGCACTTAAAATTTTATTTCTAATTGTTCCAACAAAAAATTTCAAAATGCTCAATTCTAATGCATTCATATGTACTCCCGTTCATATGTTCGAGCGAAAAACTTTAAATCCTATAATCTAATACATATATGTATATACATACATATATTTGAAAATTATTATTTTGTTTTTAGGGGGACAAAGGTTGGCATGGGTTCTAGTCGGTTTCACATTTTCCTAACATGTGAAGCTGAAAATGCTAGGAAATGCCCTCTGGAAACATCAGCTCTGCCAACAAATCCGACTCTCACCTCCTAGATGGTAGGTAACATAGTTATCTGTCGGGTGTCTCCTGGGCAACTTACTTAGTAAGGCTGACGAGAGCGGGTGAAAGCGAGTACTCGGCGCTTTATCTTTGGTTAGGAAGTGCGCGGGCCGTAAATCCAGAAGCGTGCGACCTAGAATAGGCAGCTTCCTGGTCTGCGTCTGATCCCTAAGGGAGGGCAGTTTTTGAATCCTGGCAGTAGGTATAAAATGCAAAATTTAATCATTTGTGCAATGGAGAAAACAAAAGGATTTAGTACCCCAGGTGGTAATCTAACTACGTTGGAGAATCACCCTCTTCGGAGGTCGGGTCTACGGATTCTGGAGAGAACCATTTATTGCATTTGATCGATCCGTCCAGGAAGAAAGCGTAAACCCGGCGTTCACCACCTACATCTGATGTGCGAATTTTAGAAAAGAATAAAAATATAGAAGGTGGACTAACGAACACTCAAGCTCCACAGACCAATAAGGATATAAACATGATTAAAGCTCAAAAAAAGGGATGATCAGAATGGTGACATATATAAAAGGATTCTCCAACTAGAATAGCTCTGTGTGGCTTTGAAAAGAGATGTTCCTCAACTGAGGGCTGAGAATGAAAAGCTAAAGAAAGAAAAGGGGTACAAATTACAAACAATGGTTGTCATAAAGAAAGAGACGCTGCACCACACACAAAGCAGGTGACGTCAATCTTGGACGCCTACTCAACAAATGAGGAAGAACTCACCAGAGAAACAGATTGGATTATAAAGCAAAAGAGGTCCAAAAAGCAAAGCGGAATCATCTCCGGAAGTGGTCCAGGTGACGATCAACGCTGAGAAAGCGGACGTTCCTGAATCTAAAAGTCGAGACGATGTCACGAAAAGCTCTAGGCCGCCTCCAGTAGTCATAAGTAATGTGGTTGACTATAATCAAATAGAGTCAACATTAAAAAATAAGGACATCAATTATAAGATTAAAATGATGAATAATAATCAATTTAAGCTTATTGTAAATTCCGAAATGGATTATAGGAATCTTACTAGGGCCATGAATGGATCTGGATTAGAATGGCACACCTATGAAAACTAGCAGGCCAGACCAATAAAAGTCATGGTAAGAAATTTTCACCCCAGTTGTAAACCGGAATATATAAAAGAAAACTTAAGCTCTAGGTGTTACAAGATCTTAGATGTAACCAATAAAATTAAAAAAATAAAAGAAAATGGAAAAAACATTATGGTGCCTCTATCACTGTTTATGTTAACATTCTCTAATGACGGGAGATGAAAAAAATTTATTTAATTAAAATTGTGTTAAACGTGCAGGCAGGCATTTAACATCAGATTGTAGTAAGCCAAAGAGTACTGCAGCAAAGTGTTCCAATTGCTTGGAGGCCCACCCAGCAAACTATAGGGGATGCCTTGTAGCTAAGGAACTGCAAAAACGTAGAAATAAGAACAGCAACAACAACTTGAAGAAGAATTCTGAACGGCCACCGAGGCAATTCGCCTCGAGAATGGTCTCAAAAGATGAAACATACAGGAACGTTCTCCAAATGAAAACTGATGACGGTGGCACGAGCAATAAAGCAAGGGCCAGTGACGTGAATGTTTTGGATAAAATGCAAAATATGATGCAGAACATCCTAGATATGATGCACAAGATCTCTCAAAGATTGAGAATTTTAGAGAGCGAAGGGAAAAAATCGAGTACCAAAAGACCTAGTAAATGATGGCACCAGGTAATTTTAAAATAGCAACATGGAATTGCTATGGTATTGCAAATAAAAAGGGCATGCTTGAAGTTTTTCTACATACACAGAATATAGACGTGTGTCTCGTAACTGAAACCTTAAGAAGCAGGATTCGGTTTCCAGGTTATAGAATGTACAACTCGAACCACCCTGGAAATATAGCGAAAGGTGGAACGGCGGTAGTAATAAAAGCAAATATAGTGCATTGCGATCTGCACCAGATGCAAACCGAGGGAATGCAAATGACAGGGATTCAGATCACTTCGACTAAGCAAAAATTTAGAGTGGCTGTATTATATTGTCACCCCAGATTTAAAATTACGGCAGAAATGTTTCAAAACGTTCTGGTAGACCTATAACCTGGCGCCAAGCACCCTTAAAGCCAAACACCCTGATTGGGGTTCAAGGCATACTTCAACTAGAGGAAGAGAACCTAGAACAACAATTGGAGGCGCGGGGTGCCTTTTCCACTCTACTTCGAAGCCAACGTATTGGCCAACTGATGTCAATAAGTGTCCAGATTTAATAAATTTCTTCATAACAAAACGTATTACGAAAAATTTCATCGAGGTACATGATAACTATGATCTTAACTCCGACCATTCAGTGGTTATTCTTGAACTTAAGAAAAATATTGTAATGAAATGAGCGAGACCTGCGCTAACAAATGGAACTATGGATTGGAAAAGATTTCGCTTAGAGATTGAACGACAAATAGATCTAAGGAAAAGAATAAGTACGACCCAGCACATAGATGAGGAGGCCGAAAACTTAACTAAAATTATTCAAAATGCGGCTTGGAGTAGTTCGAAAATTAATGCTGTTAGGAGGGAGGCATAAACTATCCCCTACATATACTAGCAAAAGTGAGACAAAGCAAGCGGGCGAGAAAGTGGTGGCAGCAAACTCGTGATCCTACTGATAAAACCAGATGTAATCGTGAATCGCAACAGCTAAGACGCTGTATTAGAAAATACAAGGAGAATTGGGTGCCAGTCAAAGATTTTAAAATAGGGTATTACGGGACAGTGTAAATGCCTTTGATATGTCCGTAATGCCAATATTCACAGGGATCTCACGATCCTAAGTGTCACAGACGAAATTAAAAAGTAAGTAGCCTATCATAAAATGCGTTTATCCGATCATGTCAACATCTAGGCGGCTCGATTGGTTGACAAACAAAACTTTGTTAAGAGGCTTAAACGTACGAGACCTCTAGAGTTAGTTTAATGTTTTTTATCTAGAACAATGAGTACTTAGTACGCTATTGTGCCAGATCAAGGGCTTGTAAATAATCAAAAAGGTTAGAGCAAAATTAATGGTTAGTCGTTTCCGACCAGTTTTATAATTTATTTGGAGGAGGGTGTTTTTTAGTGGATTAAAGTTCCACACTACAGCTTTTCGTCTGGAAGTGTCTTTCGAGATTTTTCACCCTTCCTCCCGGTAAGAAAAAAAAAAAAAGAATATATTTGTTTTTGCCTAAACCTTTTTTTTTTTTTGAAAAATCAAATTCATATGTACATACATACATATATTTGAATACAATTATTATTTTGTTTTTGCCTAAACCTTTTCTTTATTTGAAAAAGTTAATTCTGTATTTTCACCTACAGTTTTAAAAGAATAGGTATGCATTCATAATTAAGTATGTTTGTGCTTAAAATTTAATTTCTATTTGTTCCAACAAAAAATTTCAAAAAGTTCGATTCTAATGTATTCATATGTACATACGTTCATATGATGCAACATTAAAATTTTAAAATGTTCAATTCTAATACATTCATAGGTACACACATATATTTAAATAAAATTATTATGTTGTTTTTGCCTAAACCTTTTTTTTATTTGAAAAATTTGTTCTATGTGTTTACCCACAGTTTTAAAAAAAAGGTATACATTCATAATTATGTATGTTTGAACTTAAAATTTGATAGTTAATTGTTTTAACAAAAAATTTCAAAATTTTCAATTCTAGTACATTCACATGTACTTACGTTCATATGTTCGAGCGAAAAACTCAAAAATTTTTAATTCTAATACATTCATATGTCCATATATATATTTGAATAAAATTACTATTTTGTTTTTGCCTAAAATTTTTCTTTATTTGAAAAATCAAATTCACATGTACATACATACATATATTTGAATACGATTATTATTTTATTTTTGCCGAAACCTTTTTGTTTGAAAAATTTAATTCTATATTTTCACCCACAGTTTTAAAAAAATAGTTATGCATTCATAATTACGTATGTTTGTATTTAAATTTAATTTCTTATTTTTCCAATAAAATATTTCAAAATATCCGATTCTAATATAATCATATGTACATACGTTCATATGTTGGAACGAAAACTTTTAAAATGTTCAATTCTAATACATTCATATACACATACGTTCATATGTTCGAGCGAAAAACTCTAAAATCCTTTTTTTTTGATACATTCATACATACTCGTACATACTCGTAAACCCTGTTTTTATTTGAAAGATTCAATTCTATATGTTTAGCCACAGTTTTAAAAAAAAGGTACATATTCATAATTACGTATGTTTGTACTTAAAATTTAATTTCTAATAGTTCTAGCAAAAAATTTTAAAATGTTCAATTCTAATACATTCGTGTTACATAATATGTTCATATGTTGGAACGAAAAATTTTAAAATGTTCAATTCTAATGCATTCATGTGTACATACGTATATTTAAATAAAACTATTATTTCGTTTTTGCCTTAACCTTTTTTTTATTTGAAAAATTTAATTCTATAGGTTCATTCACAGTTCTAAAAAAAAGCACACCTACATAATAGTATATGTTTGCACTTAAAATTTTATTTCTAATTGTTCCAACAAAAAATTTCAAAATGCTCAATTCTAATGCATTCATATGTACTCCCGTTCATATGTTCGAGCGAAAAACTTTAAATCCTATAATTTAATACATATGTATACGAGTATACATACATATATTTGAAAAAAATTATTATTTTGTTTTTAGAGGGACAAAGGTTGGCATGGGTTCTAGTCGGTTTCACATTTTCCTAACATGTGAAGCTGAAAATGCTAGGAAATGCTCTCTGGAAACATCAGCTCTGCCAACAAATCCGACTCTCACCTCCTAGATGGTAGGTAACATAGTTATCTGCCGGGTGTCTTCTGAAAGCCGGAAAGCGAGTACTCGGCGCTTTATCCGGGTTGGTTAGGAAGTGCGCGGGCCGTAAATCCAGAAGCGTGCGACCTAGAATAGGCAGCTTCCTGGTCTGCGTCTGATCCCTAAGGGAGGGCAGTTTTTGAATCCTGGCAGTAGGTATAAAATGCAAAATTTAATCATTTGTGCAATGGAGAAAACAAAAGGATTTAGTACCCCAGGTGGTAATCTAACTATGTTGGAGAATCACCCTCTTCGGAGGTCGGGTCTACGGATTCTGGAGAGAACCATTTATTGCATTTGATCGATCTGTCCAGGAAGAAAGCGTAAACACGGCGTTCACCACCTACATCTGATGTGCGAATTTTAGAAAAGAATAAAAATATAGAAGGTGGACTAACGAACACTCAAGCTCCACAGACCAATAAGTATATAAACATGATTAAAGCTCAAAAAAAGGGATGATCAGAATGGTGACATATATAAAAGGATTCTCCAACTAGAATAGCTCTGTGTGGCTTTGAAAAGAGAGGTTCCTCAACTGAGGGCTGAGAATGAAAAGCTAAAGAAAGAAAAACGGGTACAAATTACAAACAATGGTTGTCATAAAGAAAGAGACGCTGCACCACAAACAAAGCAGGTGACGTCAATCTTGGACGCCTACTCAACAAATGAGGAAGAACTCACCAGAGAAACAGATTGGATTATAAAGCAAAAGAGGTCCAGTTAAAAAAACAAAGCGGAATCATCTCCGGAAGTGGTCCAGGTAACGATCAACGCTGAGAAAGCGGACGTTCCTGAATCTAAAAGTCGAGACGATGTCACGAAAGGCTCTAGGCCGCCTCCAGTAGTCATAAGTAATGTGGTTGACTATAATCAAATATAGTCAACATTAAAAAATAAGGACATCAATTATAAGGTTAAAATGATGAATAATAATCAATTTAAGCTTATTGTAAATTCCGAAATGGATTATAGGAATCTTACTAGGGCCATGAATGGATGTGGACTAGAATGGCATACCTATGAAAACTAGCAGGCCAGACCAATAAAAATCATGGTAAGAAATTTTCACCCCAGTTGTAAACCGGAAGATATAAAAGAAAACTTAAGCTCTAGGTGTTACAAGATCTTAGATGTAACCAATAAAATTAAAAAAATAAAAGAAAATGGGAAAAACATTATGGTGCCTCTACCGCTGTTTATGTTAACATTCTCTAATGACGGGAGATGAAAAAAATTTATCACATATCAGGAAATCGATCACATAAACGAGATGAAAGTTAATACAAGGTGTCAAAGGTATGGCCATACACAAAAGTTTTGCCAGAAGAACAAAATTTTGTTAAACGTGCAGGCAGGCACTTAACATCAGATTGTAGTAAGCCAAAGAGTACTTGAGCAAAGTGTTCCAATTGCTTGGATGTCAATAAGTGTCCAGATTTAATAAATTTTTTCATAACAAAACGTATTACGAAAAATTTCATCGAGGTACATGATAACTATGATCTTAACTCCGACCATTCAGTGGTTATTCTTGAACTTAAGGAAAGTATTGTAATGAAATGAGCGAGACCTGCGCTAACAAATGGAACTACGGATTGGTCAAGATTTCGCTTAGAGATTGAACGACAAACAGATCTAAGAAAAAGAATAAGTTCGACCCAGCACATAGATGAGGAGGCCGAAAACTTAACTAAAATTATTCAAAATGCGGCTTGGAGTAGTTCGAAAATTAATGCTATTAGGAGGGGAGGCATAAACTATCCCTCACATATACTAGCTAAAGTGAGACAAAGCAAGCGGGCGAAAAAGAGGTGGCAGAAAACTCTTGATCCTACTGATAAAACCAGATGTAATCATGAATCGCAGCAGCTAAGACGCTGTATTAGAAAATACAAGGAGGATTCGGTTGCCAATTATGTTCAAAACTTGACGGCGTGTGAGAAAACCAATTACTCACTGTGGAGGGCAACAAAGAAAATAAAGCAACCAATCAAACATCTCGCTCCTATTAAAAACAAAGATGGAACGTGGGCAAAAACTGAGAAGGACAAGGCAAATGCGTTTGCCGATCATTTGGCCGATATATTCTGTTCGCATGACAGTCAGGCCGTGTATGAAAATGAGGAATCTGCTTTTGTTGAGGATAGCGTGTCTATTCCAATTGTCAAGGAAAGAGATGTTATAGAGGAAATTTCGGACTCTTAAATCTAAAAAGGCGCCGGGATTTGACCTAATAACGGCCGATATTTTGAAAGAATAACCCAAAAAGGGTATATCGTTATACCCTAATAAATGCGTTAGCGCCTAATAAATGCGTGTATAAGGTTTAATTACGTACCTGAAATTTGGAAATTTGCAGAGATAATCATGCTGCACAAACCTGGCAAACTTATAGACAGGACGACTTCTTATAGACCAGTCTCATTGTTGCCGATAATTTTAAAACTGCTAGAGAAACTTTTATTGAGAAGACTTCAGCCTATAATTGAAAGTAAAAGGTTAATCCCGAATCATCAATTTGGTTTTCGCCGGAACCACGCAACCATTGATCAGATTAATAGAATAACTGATATAATAGAAAATTCCCTGGAAGAAAAAACAATATGTTCTATCATATTTTTGGACGTAGCCCAGGCCTTCGATAAGGTTTGGCATTGTGAATTAATAAAAAAACTTAGACGATTACTACCAAGGCAGTATGTTGATCTGCTCAAATCTTACCTGACTAATAGGGTATTTTGAGTTAAACAGGAAGAGGGGTACTCCTCGCTCAGGGATATCAAGTCGTGGATACCACAGGGGAGTATATTGGGCCCGATATTATACTTGCTATACACGAGATATTCCTGAATCAGAAGGAGTGACAATAACTACATTTGCTGATGATACAGTAGTTATCGCAATAGGACGAAATGAAACTGAAAATGCACAAAAATTACAAAAGGCCAGTGAGGAGATCTCAAAATGGACTAGAAAGTGGAACATAAAACTTAACGAGTTGAAATCAGTACACGCATATTTCAGTAATAGGAAAATTGACAATTCATTTTCGGTTCGGATAAATAGCGTCTTGATTCCGTTCGCCAAAACGGCAAAGTATTTGGGAATGAAGTTGGACGCAAAGCTCAGATGGAGGGAGCACACAAAGAAAAAGAGATCTCAACTCGAGGAGCAATACAGAAAGTTTGAATGGCTTTTGGGAAGGCGTTCTAAGTTGACAATATACAACAAAGTTTTGATATATAATCAAATATTTAAGCCTGTCTGGGCTTACGGCATTCAGTTATGAGGCTGCGCTGCGCAGCCTAAGTTAATTCTATATTTTCACCTACAGTTTTAAAAGAATGCAATCATAATTGCGTATGTTTGTGCTTAAAATTTAATTTCTATTTGTTCCAACAAAAAATTTCAAAAAGTTTGATTCTAATGTATTCATATGTACATACGTTCATATGATGGAACATTAAAATTTTAAAATGTTCAATTCTAATACATTCACAGGTACACACATATATTTAAATAAAATTATTATGTTGTTTTTGCCTAAACCTTTTTTTTATTTGAAAAATTTAATTCTATATGTTCACCCAATTCTATATGTTTAATTCTATATGTTTTAAAAAAATAGGTAAACATTCATATTCATGTATGTTTGTATTTAAATTTAATTTCTAATAGTTCCAACAAAAAATTTTAAAATGTTCAATTCTAATACATTCATGTGTACACACATATATATAAATAAAATTAGTATTTTGTTTTTGCCTAAACCTTTTTTTTATTTGCAAAATTGAATTCTATGTTCACCCACAGTTTAAAAAATAAAGGTATATGCTCATAATTATGTATGTTTATACTTAAAATTTAATTTTTATTTGTTCCAACAAAAAATTTCAAAATGTTCAATTCTAGTATATTCATATGCACATACATTCATATATTCGAGTGAAAAACTCTAAAATTCTAAATTCTAATACATTCAAGAATGCAAACATATATTTGAATAAAATTATTATTTTGTTTTTGCCTAAATCTTTTTTTATTTGAAAAATTTAATTCTTATTTTTCACCAACAGTTTTAGAAAAATAGGTATACATTCATAATTATGTAAGTTAAGAAATTATAGTTCAATTTCTTAAAAAAAAAAATATTTTTCTGGACTGATGCCTGCTTTACGAGTATTGAGTTGACGTATTTAATTATAATAATAAAACTTAACTAAACTTATTTTTGAACATATTTATAGCAAATAATTGATTATTAAGCAAAATATTACAATTATAAGGTTAAGGCTAAATTATAAAGTTAAAAATACTTTTTAGGCATTTATTGTGGGAATTATAAAAATAAAGTTTTTACAGGTAAATTACTAAACAGTATTCTCATGAAAATTATGCTGAATTCAGCGCCTGATGCTATGCGCGTGTATCATATTGTCTTAGCTCTTCGCTCCTTTATTATCCGCGTCCACGTGAATCAGAAGCTTAATTTTACTTGTGGGAGTTTTAATTCTCGTAGTTCTGACGTTTTAAAAGAGATGTTAAATTTTTTTCGGTTTTGGTATTTGTGGATACCTGCTGCTAGAAATATGGCAATGATAATTAAGGTGAATGTGACATTGAATGTTATGCTAACTGCTGAAGTTGTAGTGAGCTCGCTCAGTTGTTTGACATTACCCAAGTACTAATTATGCGGATAATCTAGGTTGAGTTTCATTTTTCCTGAAGAATGGCTGTCGTTCATTATTGGTGGCAAAATGATTTTAATTTGAAGTTACCTTGAAGGTCATCATGTAATTCTTCTATTTGGTCCATTTTGCAGATAAAGGTGTTGTTATACTTGTTACATTCGTTGCTAATGCCAAAAATTTGTTTGAGGTTCGTTAGTAGACTTTTGTATGTTAGATGCAACTGCTTGTTATTTTTAGTGGTGGCTCTGACTTTAATATAGTTATATTCGACACCGCTGGTTTTGAGTAGTGATAATATGTAGAGTAGAGTCATGTTTTTGGCTACTACTGTTGGTGTAGCGTATTCGATTGCATCAATGACATTGAAATACGGTAATGTTCGCATTTCAGAAATTAATTGGTTGATTTCCTTTTTATTTAATAAGTTGGCGTTCACTTTTTTTTATCTTTGGCTAATTGAACTGCTCTTACGATTTATTTTATTTCTTCCTTTATTGTATTAATTTGGTTGAAAAGCGTTTGGTAATTAGCTTCTTTTGAATTTTCATCGAACCTTTGAATAATTCTATTATATTGCATCATAATATGCTTTGTTGTATTTGTTAGAACTTGATTGATATGATATTGCTCATTATTGTTCCGGATCAAATTGTTATGGCTTCTAAGTATTTCATACCAATCGGTTGCATCAGGGTTAACTGCTAACCATTTCCAGGCGCTGCCAATCCAATTTATCTATCGTTTCTTTATAGCTGAGTGTTCCGTAAGTTCTTTAATCAAATCTTTGGCAAATTGAATTTGGAAGGTGAGTCGCGTTTTGGTAAATTTGCTGGAGTTTAACTGATTTGCTTCCACTTTTGATCTTTGTAGCACGTTCTCGTAATTGGTGAGGTCGATCCTGTGAACTAATTTTAGATTTCCATTTAATATTCGTCCCACGCCTTCCTTTTTAGTCATGATGGGTGTCTGGAACTCATACATTTGAAAAGCTGTTGAAACTCTAAATAATAGGCTGAAAAGAGAAAAATGTTTTATTAGTTGGGAGAATTATTTATGTGTGCCTTATGAATTCTTCTTCCGTTTTCGTAGCGAGCTATTATTTCTTTTTATAAAGGGGTTTGTTCTTGATCTTTATTTGTTTATCGACAACGAAAATAGCTTTTCCAGGCACATATGATTTAGGTTGTTTCTTTTTATTCTTTTCTCTATTTATTTTGTCTTTTTAACTTTTACGAATTCTTTCAGTAAGATCTTCATGAACTTTGTCTTGAAAGTTTGTTAGATTTTGGTAATTGATTCGTTGCGTTCTTCCATAAAAAATGTTTGTCATTTTTTTTCCGGTAACGGAGTGAATGCTGTTGTTGTAGCGATCGACGGCAATGTTAATTATTTCTTTAAATGGTTAATTTCGACACGCTCTACAGCACCATTTGATTCGCTCCTCGTATCCATTACTATCATTCGAGGTACTTTGTAGTAATGTACAATTTTCACCGATTTTTATCGCAAGTGCAAGGCCGATCTGTTTCTTATTTTGAAGAATTTTGCAAATTTGCTGAATTTATCGATACAAGTGATGAATTTTTCCTTATTTATTTGTATCAAATCTGTGTGTAGGATTTCAGATATATAGGTGGCTACGAGTGTTTCAGATAGCCATGGATTGTTGGGATGGCGATCATATTTACTGGTGTTACATATTTCACATTCGGACGTGTACTTTTTAATAAGGCTAGCCATTTGCGGAAAGTAGTATTTCTCCATTATTTGTTCCTTATTTTCCTTCCAGTTCCTGTGTCTTCGTTTATGTTTATGGCCGATGATTTGGTGGTAATTTGGTCTTCAGGATATCAACAGAAATAACAAAGCTTGGCGTTGTTATTTCTGTTGTGTAGACTGAACGTTAGACGTTAGTGGTCCGTTAAAATCTTTACTCTTTGCCCTATAGAGGTAACGCGTGAACTTGTCCAGAGCCCAGGCTATTGCTAATAGTTCTCGCTCGTTGGTCGCGTATGCTTCTTCTGTTTTATTGAGTGCTCGTGACGCATATGATATAGGGCGATCTTTGCCTATGTCGTCTTGCGACAACACTGCACCGAGTGCTATGTTCGGAGCGTCGATCGTAAGGATAAATGGTTGTTCAAAATCGGGGAATACTAATAACTCTGTTGACGATAAAGGCTGTTTCAGCTCTTTGGAAACGTTTTAATTCCTTCAAATTTTCTGGTATCTTCATTTTTTGTATTGCTTTGATTTTTTCCGGATCTGTTTTTATGCCTTCACTCGTGGTGATGAAGCCTAAAAATTTTGTTTCTACCTTCATAAAGTCAGTTTTATCAAAATTCACTTTCAAATTGGCCTTTTCTAATGTATCAAAAATTTTCTCAACGTTTCTCAAATGTTCGTCCTCAGTCTTTCCTCCGAATATTATCACATCATCGATGTACACATAGCATATTTTCCAAATATATTCTTTTAATACGTCGTCGATCATTCTCTGGAAGATCGAGGGTGCGTTTTGAGCCCTTACTGTGTATTCGTATACTACGTGTGCTGACATTCTAGATTTCGAGGCATGAAGAAAACGCTTCTGGTAAGGATTGAGGTCGCTGAATGATGAGCATTCTTGATAGATCTCCGTTTAGCCCTCTTATGAACACATCTATGGCAGTGTCCCGATATGTTTCGCTTAGCGCTTGTAATGTGTCGATACTGTAATTTTCGGTTTCTATTTTTTTGATTATCAGGGACAGCTGATGATTGACGTTTGCGTAGAATTCGTCAATTCTGAGGTTCCTCTGAGTTAGATTAGATAGTTGGTGTACCAGTGTCCTGACATCTCGTTTATCAGCATAATGAAGGGACAAACATGCCTTTATTTCATCTCAGCTGTTGTCAAAAATATTGTGCGATATTAAAGCACCATTCGCATTGCTTCAGATTTACTGGCGGATGTTCTGTAATATCGCTCTATATATTGCTTTGTGTTTTACGATTGCGCAATCTGCCAGTATGCTTTCGACGCTATGAACCCAGGATACGTACTGCGCCAGGTTTCTATCGGACACTTGCAGCTCCCTTACCGCACGTGGCAATTTACAAATGTCTTTTAGGATCTGCTCTGTCTTTGGGCCTGCTGGTCCTGACGAGGAGGGTTGTTGCGTTGGTTTTCTTGTATTTTCTAATGATTCCATTTTAATTTGCAATGCTTTGGTGATGTTGAGTTGGGCTTTGAGAGTTCCAGTCATCTCTCTCATTGCATTTTGTATTTCTTCGATTTTTTCTCCATATTAATTTATTTTTTTTTTGTAAACAATGATTGGCTACTTTTTAGCTCGAAAACTATTTTTAGTCACTCGTATAAGTTTAATGAAGAATTTTTATTATTGGTTTTAGTTGTACTCACATTAGGAGTAGAATGCTTCGCATTGGTTTTCGTTGGATACGTCGTAGTGATCCTTTTTAATCTAGAGCGTTAAAAATTACGTAGATTTACTGCGGCACGATTGGTATCACTTTCTTTATGTGATCTGTAAGTAACTCGTTATGTTCCCGCGGTGATAACGTTCTGTAGGGACCTGCTACTCGGGAGGCAGTTAAGAAATTATAGTTCAAATTCTTATAAAAAAATATTTTTCTGGACTGATGTCCGTTTTATTGAGTTAATGTATTTAATTATAATAATGAAACTTAAAAGAACTTAATTACTATTTTTGAACATATTTATAGCAAATAATTGATTATTAGGAGTTTACTTTGAGTACTCATATTGTACAGACGTATAAATTGAAAACTTTAAACACTTTGCACAGTTTAAAATTCATTTTAACTCAACCTTTTAACTTAAAAAAAAAAATAAATAAATAAATATATGTGCATAAATGCACGTATGTTATATGTATTTATGTAAATACTTTAATTTGAAATAGTTAAAAAGAAAAAGAAAATAAAAAACTTTTCTTAGTAAATTAATGTAACACAAGTTCTGATTGCATTTATGCGGTGGAAGGATTTGAAACTATAAAAGATGTGGATTTTCTACATGATCCTAAAAGTGAGACAAATAAAAAATTCATAAAATTATGAAGAAACCCAGTTTGAAAACTATGGCACATGTTTAACAAAAAACACCGAAGGTCGTGTTTAAAAAACTTTATGAAAATTTATTAAGCCAATATGATAAATTAAAAATTGAGTTTGATAAACTTAAAGACTCTATATGTGGGTCTAACATTATTGATAAAAATGTACATTAGGACAACCTCGTGCAAAATAAATCACATAGTAATCGATTTCAACCTTTAATGGAAATTGAAGGTGAAAACTGTGATACTGAAAATCCAAATATTATTTTGGATCATGATAATGGCAAAAATGACTTCACTGATTATGTTGAAATATTAAAACAAAAAAATAAAGAAAAAAAAACAGTAAATCTGTTATTAATAATGCTAACATGAATACACGTAATAATAATATAGAAATATCTAATTGCACACAAAATCACAATAATTATAATAAAAACGATAAAACTACAGATAATGTTAATAAATGAAGGACTAATAAAAATACATCACAAACTAATAAATCTAAAATGCCACCTATCAATTTGTATAATGCAGAAGTATTGTTTTTGAAAAAATCCATTAAAAATAATTTAAAAATTGACAATTTCCTCGTTAAAGAATTAAACAACAACCACGCGGTAATCTATACTCAAAATTAGATGATTACAAAAATATTTGTGACTTGCTTTCCAAAGCAGGGACAAACTATTACACATACACACCTAAAGAAATAAAAAAAGTAACACTTGTTCTTAAAGGTATTAGTAACAATTACAGTTGCGATGAGATTCTAAATTGCTTAAAAAAAGAGAAAAAGAGCACTACATTTGAAAAAGTTACCCAATTAACAACTAAAAGATCGATTGAACAGAATATTAATTTACCGTACTATATTGTTCAAGCATCGCCAAATAGTTCAGTAAACGACATTAAAAATATTAAAGAAATCGATCATAGTATTGTTACATGGGAAAATATCAAGAGAAAACCTATACAGCGGTATACTAGATGCCAAAGGTTTTCGCATACAGTATCTAATTGTCACATGTACTATAGATGTGTGACAATTAGATACTGTAATGCGGAGAAAGTCACAAAATTGGAGAATGCAAAATTAGGAGTGAAGATGGGAGAGACAAATTATATTGCACACCATGTAAGCAACATGGCCATCCAGCATCTTACAAAAATTGCGCAGAGTACAAGAGACGAATGCAAATCAAAGAAGAATTGAAAATTAAATTAAAACAAAACATTACTCAGAGACATATGAGTTATAATAACTATGTACAAACAGGTATATCTTTTTCTAATGCATTAAGAAACAATAATATGTATACCAACAATACTAACAACAATAATAATGGAATAAAAACTAACAATAAAACAATAATAATAATATAGATAATCATAATTCTGTTAACAAAATACTTGAAGAATTACGAAACATTCAGCAAAAAATCAATAAAATTGAGAAACAATTGGGGGATCATTTAGTAATGATTACTCAAATTGTTGATATGTATGGAATATCACCTAACTATCAGTAATGATTGATGCAAGTATAGATCCTGATAGAGTAAATTTGCTTTCAATTAACGTGAATTCATTAGTATCCTATAGTAAAAGATATTCTTTGATACATATTTTAGAAGAAGAAAATCCTGATACTCGTATTGTGTGTTTGAACGAAACTAAATTAAACTCAAAACATTACTTAGAAATAGAAAATTATAACTTTATAAGGAGAGATCGCAGAAATGAATTAAATGGAGGAGGTACAGGTATATGTATTAAAAAAGTTTTAGCCTATGAAATTGTCTCAAATTCAGTATTTGATAGTTACGAATGTGTGGAACTTTGTATAATAAAATTAAAAATAGGAAACAAAAACTTTTTGTATGTTATAGTTATTTATGCCCCTAGTGGTTTTGATAATAAATTTATTGACGAGCTAGAGAATTTATTTATAACACTTAATTTAAATAATTTGAACAATTAGTACATCATTGCTGGTGATATAAACGCTAAGCATTCATCCTGGTGTAATGAAAATATCAATAACAGGGGAACAAGACTGTACAGGTGGCTGATTTCAAATAATTTTTTTTTTTTTTTTATTCAAATTTATTCAAATTTACAATATGTATTCAAGATTATAATATTTTAGGTCTAATAAAAGTATGCTATAATATATAATATATAACAATTTATAATTACACTGTAAAAAATGTATGCAAAATTGCTAAAAAACATAGTAATTCTTACTACAATTAATGTAGTATATACGCTATGGCATATTAAATTTTACTCGATTTGAGAGTAATTTTGCAGTTTACTCGATTAACGAGTAAATTGACGACAAAATCGAGCAAAATTAATGCTGTATAGTGATTTTACTTTAAAAGAGAGTAATAATAATATATCAAGTTGAAAATTACTTCAAAGTAGAGTAAAATTTTCTTTGTGAAAGTGATTTTACTTTTTTACGAAGTATTTTATGACATATTACTATTTTGTAAAGTAACTTTTATTGACCAAGTCATCATTTTTGAATTTCTTCTCAGTTTGAATAGAAAGCGATCAGGTTGAGGTTGTGTTTAGAGTAATATATAAATTTATAAGTTTAAATTTTAAAGTGATTTCAATAAAAATATGAAAATTAAGTATATTAAAAAATAATAAAATTAAATTAATTGTTTAAATTATATATACATATATAAAATATAATAACATAATATAAAACTTTCAAGTGCAAAATAAAAGTGCAGGTAAAATATGAAATTTATAAATAAAAATTTTTTTCTTCTGTTTTGTTGCTGATAAATTTAAATGCAAACACTTTTATAATGAATTTTGAAAAAAAAACAAAGCTGAAATAAATCAAATTGCAAAGAATTCCAAAGAAGAAGAAGGGGGTGGGTCTACATTCAATGCTATAGCAAATCATTTCAAAGAAAGAATTAATTTGCTTTACATGAAATTTAAGGTAAATATATTCCATATATAATGGCATAAATAAAATTTAATTTTCTTGTAGTTTGGAACCACGATGAAAGATTATCATTCCGACGAATGCTCCTTGGTTTGCTATAGTTGGTAAGTTTTCTTTCAAGTATTTTTCTTTGTTTTCAAACTTACATAACTCATTCAACTTAAGGTTTTTCCAGTTTTTAATTTACATTTCCTTTTTTTTAGATACTATGTTTGAACAGCGCATAGCGTACATTTTTGCAGAAAAAATACTAATAGTAAAGGAGGAAAATTTTAATAAAAATAAGATAGATTAATAAAGATGAGATAGTTACTTTTGTTAATGATATTCTCTTTAAATAATAGAAAAAAACAGTATTATATTTTAAATTTAATTTTAATTCATCATTTATATAAATTCATCAGCAATTTGAAAAAATAATTATTTTAATATATATAACTGATCATAAGAATAAAGCTTGAAATACATACTTTTACAGAGTAAAAATTTAAAATATTTACATAAATGTCAAGATATTTAACAAAACAAAAATTTTTATTTATATAAGTTTGATTTAATATCTAGTTTTGAATCTTTTTAATTTTTGTAAAATATTTTAGTTTTAAGTAAAATATTGAAATTTTTCAGTTTTCTTAAATAAATTGCAAAATGTGTAAAATGTACAAAAAAGGTAATGTTTTAAATATTTCAACTAAAGTTAGTATTTTAAAACATTAAGACATCTTGTTGTTGTTTAAAATTAAAAATTTTTTTATTGCTCTTTTTTATGTAAAAAAACCATTAATTGTAGTATTCCAGTGCCGAAAATTTTTACATAAATATTAGAATACATAATATTTGTAAAAATTTCAATAACGCAATTTAAAGTTCCATAAAAAATATTGGAAGATAAAAATGACGCAATATTACTCGAATAAATAGTATAACTTCTACTCTAGTGAAGTAAATTACTCCTTTGGCAGGAGGAATAAATCACTATACCTGAATGTAAAATTAATAGTTCAGATTATTATTACTCATCGAAGAGTAACTTTTGTTCTATTTTGTAAAGTAAATTTCCTCTACAATCTAGTAAAAAATTTACTCTACAAAAAAGTAAAATTCGTGAATTACTCGCTGGTGTAATATTTTACTATCGTCGAGCATTTTCACTACAATTATACTAGGAATTCAGATTCCTAGTATTATTGTAGTAATTTTACATAATTTTTTTTTACAGTGTATTTCAAAAACTTAATTTATACAAAATTTAAAATTATATATTATAATTTTAATTAATATTATATTGTTACAGAAAAAAAATATTAAAATCTGAATGAAAATTAAAAATAAAATAGAAAACAAAAATATAAACTATGCAGTAGTGAGAAATTCACTAGTGTTGCATAGCTGTATCTTACAATTTACATATAAATAGTAAATAGTAAATGTGGGGTTTAAGACAAATTTTATTTTATATTTATATCAATGCTTATATCTATCTTGTATAACAAATTAGCTACTATTTTTACCAACCGTATTGTGTAAACAATAGGTAGGTTATGTGATGGCAACAAATTTTGCATATCGAGTTTTCGATGGGAACGTACTTCTCCATAGTAGGGAAGTGTTAATAAACTATTTTTAGCAACCTGTCGGTCTGTCGGTCTGTCGGTGTGTGCACGCGTGTATCTCAAGTTCGGCTGAACCGATTTTGATGAAATTTTATATGTAAGTTTGTTTCCACCATAGCACGGATCGATCAACTTTTGGTATATATCAGGCCTCGGGAACTGCACTTTTTAGCGGGACTGTTCTACATTTTTGAACATTTTGAAGAAAATATTCAAAAAATTTACTTGAAATTTTATATATAAGCTCAGCTCGACCGTCCGCAAAAATTCGTATGTTTTGGAAGAAATCAGGCATCGGCAACTAGACGTTTACTACGGGCCAAACATACACTTTTGTGTATATAAAGAGAAATAATCAACCAATTTCATTGAAACTTAATATGTGAATTCCTCATATTAAAGCAATGAACATATAACTTTTTTGGAAAGATCAGGGCTCGAGAACTGATTTGCGGCCCGATTTTACATTTTTTACCATATCCACAGAACAAATTGATGGAATTTCTTGAAATTTGATATTTGAGTTCTGGTTGTTACCGAAACTAACTGGCGAGCATTTCAGGGAATTCGGGTAGCACAAAACGAAACTGTACTAAGAGCGAAATTTACATTTTTCTAAGTATGTTAACTATAAGCTTACTAATGTCCTAAAAATTGGAAAGAAGTATTAAACAGACATTTTTATAATATTCTGTAACACTTTCATTTAACTAGACAATACACAATGCGGTCGGTTATGTGCTGACCACATCAGATTTTTTAAACCTGCAGTTACACATTGGGTAGAAAGAACAACAAAAGTAATTTAATATCATTTGCTTAATTTCTTTATTACACAAAGTTTGATAATCGCAGTTAAAGTACTTCTTAGCAATACGTTTTTTAAAAAGAGTAATATTTTCTTTATCACTAATTCTTTTCATATGCATTTTAATAACGAAATACGGAATTTTGAGCATTGCAGGACTAATTCTATCAAAGTTTTCTGACAAGACTATCCATTTAAAATCATTTACCTCTGAAGAGCTTGGTTCTTCCTTATAGTCAAATGATACTGCATTATAATTTTTTTTTGAGGAAGTTTGAGGAGGAATGTCCACAGGTTTAAGCAAAGACAGTTGAAGATTATCAGCATTTAATAATATGTTTTCCAACTGACAGCAGGATTTTGTTCGAAAAAGTGCTGTGCAGAAGGTAAGAACGCTATCTTTATCAATGTCGGGTCTTATATCAACAATAGATTTGCCATGAATACTAATTGATTTGATAAAATTTTTGTTGTAAACCACCGCGACATCCCCCAAGCAATTTGTAGGTGTTATATTAGACGCATCTAAAATTATTAAAAATCAGAATTTTAAATCTTTATTTAAAATTATCTCATAGGTCATTTCAAATTAATGAAGTGACCCGAGGACTTTCCCTCTCCTGAGTATTTTCAACTCAATATAACTTTTCAAGATTGAAAAGAATAAGAGAAGAAATACGAAGAGGGAAAAGGAAACGTTCACGGAATGATTTTATTTACAGAAGACTATAGGAAAATTTCCATTACCAACAACAAGTAAATTCCACAATTAATTAAGTTTTTCAAAGTCGTAATAATTAATTGATAATAGTCAAGCTTTGCATAATTTTAAATATTTATGAGAAACAGTTTCATTTCTAATGTGAAGAGGAAGATTATTAAAATAAATTGGCGCTCGAGTTTCAAAGAATTTTTTATAATGAGTTTTAGATCCAAATGGTATACTAGCTAGATTAAGTTTGTTTGTTCTAAGATTGTAATAATTGCAACTACGTATACGTATTGAAGTTCCAGATTTAAAAATTTTTTTAAAACACTTATAAGCATAGAGATGTCTAAGCGGGAGTACAAACGATTCCTGGAATAATGACCAACTACTATATGTTCTAGTTCTATGGAAGATAATTTTCATAATGTATTTTTGAGCAATTACAATAGGTTCTATTGTGTTAAAATATGTTCCTCCCCAACCTAAAATTTGGATATTGCAGTTTGGATTGGACCACCGCGTAGTAAAATTTAATTAATAAACTTTTAGAACAAAAGTTCCTAAGTACATAGAATTTAGGGATGCATAATAATAAATATTTATGAATATTATTTATGTGAAGCTTCCAGTTCAAATTGTTGTTTATAGTTATTCCTAAATATTTATAATTATTTACTATTTCAATACCAAAGCAATTCCTCGAACAATCGTTAATTGATGACATAGATGTAAGATCACATTTTTCGCATATGGAATCCTGGCAATCAGCAGCGTGAAATTGAAAATTTAGGTTCTCATTACGGGAATGCCTCAGTTGGAATATCATAAGTTTAGTTTTACTACTTATTATAAGTTTATGAATGAAAAACCACCTTTTAAGTAATTTTAAATCATAATCTATACTTTCCTTTAAGGATAATGTAGTGTTTTCACTATAAAAAATAGAACAATCATCCGCGAATCTCGTGATTTTTCCCCTGAAGGACTGAAAAAATAGTGAGTTAATGTAAATTAAAAAAAGTAGCGGTCCCAAAACGGAGCCTTGAGGCACCCCTATATTTAAATAAGCTCGATCACTGCAAAATTTATCTACTTTCACTCTTTGTATTCTATCTTCCAGGTAAGAGCCCAAGAATTTTAAAATATTTCCTATAAAACCAGCAGCTTCTAATTTATCTAAAAGAATTTCATGGTTAATGGTGTCAAAAGCCTTTTTTATATCAATAAATAGAGCTGCAGTGTTATTGCTATTATTTAAACTGGAATATAATTCTGAACAAAGTTTTAAAATCGCATTTCAGTGGATTTACCCTCAGTAAAGCCAAACTGGTTATTATGAAAAAAGTTGGTTTTCGAAAGGAAACCAATCATTCTTTTTTTGATTAATTTCTCAAATAATTTACTAATGGAAGGTAATAATGAAATAGGTCTGTAGTTTGAAAGCATTAATTTTGAGTCTTTTTTATGAAGAGGTACAACTTCAGCACTTTTGAGAGCTGATGGAAATACACTTTTTAAAACACATTTATTAAATATGTAACTTAGTATTTGACTAACATAAGGTGCAATATCTTTTAATAGAACATTACTAACTTTATCTTTAGTGCAAGATTTTTTATTGCTTAACTTTAAAATCATTTCATTCACTTCTTCTTTAGTAATTTCCAAATAACCAAAAGTGTTAGGTTGCATATTTTTGTGTAAAAAACTGAAATTATTTTGCACACAGTTACACCGTTGGTTAAAATTATTAATTGAAATATCTGCTGACTCAACAAAAAATTTATTAAATTCGTTCGCGATTTGAGCTTTTTCATGAATTTTTTTATTGCCCACTTCAATTTCATTTATTTCAATATGAGCAGAATTAGAGTTCAGTATATTATTAACTAATTGCCATTCCATTTTAGGGTTACCACTGTGTTTATCAAGTTCTGAACAATAATACCTTTCACGCAATACCGATATCTCAGAGTTAATTTCCTTACATAATTTTTTAAATTCATTTTTTAAGCCTATATTTTTTGGATCATTTTTATATCTTAAGCCTACCTTATTTTTGAATCTTATTTTTGATAAAAGCTGATCCGTCATCCAAGGCTTTAATTTCCTTGTCCTACTTGGTTAAGAGGCTTCTAAAGAACACAAGTTAATATGATTTCCGAGTAATTTAATGAACCTATCATAAGCATAAGATGCGTTTTCTTCGCAATAAACTTCTTCCCAACTCTCATGTTGTAAGGCTTCAATGAGTTTGGATTTCTGAACAAGTTTTTCGGAAGAGTTTAACCCATTTTTTATTAATGCTGGAGACTTGGATAGCAAAACAAGAGAGATCATGTTATGGTCTGAAATACCGAGAATTAAATTTTCTACTGAAAATTCCATAATTACTGATCGATTTTGCAATCTTAAAAATATATGATCAATACAAGTACTGGTATTCTCAGAAATACGAGTTGGTAAGTCAATTAAAGAATCTAAACCATGTGAAGACATCATACACAAATAACGATTCATTAATGGATTTTCTTTTAGTATGTCAATATTAAAGTCTCCTATTACAATAAGATTTTTACTTGATTCGTTCATTAAAATATCATCAAAATCGTTTAAAAAAGTAAGGCTTTCTGAGTGAGTATTATTGAACCTATATAAGCAGAAAATTATGAAATTAGTGCATTCATATGTACAGTTTATTTTAATTACATCAGCTGTACTCAAGGAAATTGAAGAGCACGTACTAGGGAAATTTACTTTAGTGTACACAGCAACACCACCCAACGCATAGGTATTGTTACAATTACAATGCAATGAGTAACCATCAATATTGTAATATTCCGACTCATTATCATAAATCCAGATTTCCGTTAAGACTATAATTAATGGGAATTCTTGCATTGATTGTAAATGAGAAAGAAACGTATTGAAATTTTTTCTTAAACTGCGAATATTTTGGTGTATTATGAGTTTGGTAGACATTATAGGCGATAAGGTAGAAGGAGATTATTTCATTTTATTTATTATTTATGATTATAACTTTTCTAAATCAGAAGAGATTTTAATAATATTACCTATAAATGTACACTTTTTCATTGAGATACACCAACATTTCCAAAGTCGGGTGCCTATATAGATTTAATTCTCGCGGATGCTAGATTAAATTCGTTAAATACAAATACAAATAACCTAGAAACAAAAGCATACGACAGCGATCATAATGCTATCGGTTTCGAATTTAATATAGAAATACAGGGTGTCCAAGATAATACTAATAACAAATATTGTTACCACAAAACCAATTGGGAAAAATTTCGTCAAAAATTAGACAATAATTTCGAGCTTAAGTACTCAAATAGTATAAATAAAATACAAGATTATTATATTAATATTACCAATATTAATATTCCGAATATAAATAGGCATCTCCTAGAAATTGAACAAATAATAAAAAAAACTATGGTAGAAGTGATCCCTATATCAAAAAAAATAAATTATTTAAAAAATCTTGAATCTGCGAAATTGAAAAAATTATGCAAAATGAAAAATAAACTAATAAACGACATACATAGAATTAACAGCCAACGGCTTGACTTTACATCTTATAACATAATCTTATTAAAAAATCTATTACGAAACATAAAATGTCTCATTAAAGAACAAATAAACATAGAAGTACTTAGATAAGTACTGGACAAACAGAATGCAGAAAATACAACCTAATAACCAAAATATGTTTCCTGAAATTAAAAAAAAATTTTATGCTAGACAAGACCAAAAAATTGTAAATCTCAATATAGATAATAATTCATGCAATTTGCTGAACCAGTGCAACATAGATATCAATACACTTGAAAAAAACAATGCAAATAAATATAAGTTAATTTACCTGGGGCTTCTTTATTTAAAAAAAATAAAATAAAAAGAACTCGCAAAACCTTTTCGCTTAATATTTCTTATTAATGAAATGAAAAAACGTACAAAATTTGGTTTATTAATTTTTATTCCGTCCGATCTGTTTTAATTAATAATTACAATTAAATTATTATATTTATAATTTTTGTATTTGACTCTACCTGTGCAACGTGATATTTTGTTACTTTCAACGTGATATTGTGTTGCATGGGAATTCGTTCCCAACAAAATTGCTGACTCGGCGGCATGTGTTAAATTATTATTTTTTAGGCTGTTAACTTTCGTTTCAAAATATTTCTCAACAAAATTGCTGATTCGGCGGCATGTGTTAACTTTTTATTTTAGGTTGTTAACTTATATAGTCAACACACCTGTAGGTATTTATAAGATTTTAGGGACTCATTTAGAGAGTACACACAAAAATGTAATTACAGATAGTAATAATTTTCATGCGTCAGTTAGGGAAAGTATCACACAGTTTTAAGAAAACAAAATAATAAAATTACCCTTTAAGTAAATTTAGCGAAACAAATAAATCATCAAGCGAAAATAATAATAGCTTTTTTATAACAATCTCAGGCTTAAATTAAAGTTTAAAAACCTTAGGAATAAAACTTCGGCAGGTGTAGATGAAATACCTAATATAGTATTAAAAAACTTGAGTTCGAACATTATATCACAATATGTTATCTTATTCAATAATGCATTAAACTACTGCTATTTCCCATCTATATGGAAAAAAGCTAAAGTTGTGATACTAAAGAAACCAGGAAAGGATCCAAAGGATGTAAATAGTTACAGACCTATAAGTCTGCTTCCTAACATAAGTAAAGTGTATGAAGCAATAATTAATGACAAAATAATAGAATTTGTTGAAGAAAAGCAGCTTATGCCTGAAAACCAGTTTGGATTTAGGTACAAGCATAGTACGGTCCATGCTATCACAAAATTGACCTCAGATATTTGTTGGTTCATAAATAAAAAATTTGGTATAGGAGCATGTATGATAGATTTTGAAAAGGCTTTCAACAATTTTTGGACAGAGGGATTAGTCTATAAACTAATAACATATGAGTTTTTTCGAGCAATTAATAAGTATAATTGTGGATATGATAACTAACCACAAATTTATAATAGCAAATGATTCAAATCTATGTAGAGAGGTCTTTAGGATTGAAAATGGACTTAAACAGGGTACTATAAACTCTCCTATTTTATTCTCAATTTACATAATCGAATTACTAGAAAAGTTAGGACGAGTAAAAGGAAATAGCTATTCGCTAGTATTTGCAGATGACATAGTAATTTATTCAGCAGATAGTACAGTAGAAAAAATACAAAGTAAAGTTCAAAGAATGTTTAATCTAACAAGAGATTATAGCAAAGTATGGGCTTTAAAGATTAATTTTAATAAGTGCGAAACAATACTGACAAAGTTAATTCACAGACCACAGACAAAGTTAAAACCAATATAAAAAAACAAGAAAAATTTCAAAATAAAAGTAAATGACAATAGTTTCTTAGAAAATAACAAAGTTGTTAAATATTTAGGAGTTTACATACACAGAAACAAATAAGGCATTCATGGCGTCGAGATGTTTGTTTTATAATAAAAAGGTTAGCAATAGGGTAAACATGATTTCATATCTTGCACTCATTAGACCAGTGATGTCATATGCTATACCAATTTGGTATAATGTGAGTGCAAGTCTGATGGGAAAACTTAGATTATTCGAGCGAAAATGTATTAGAGTTTGAATCAAAAACCAGCAACGGAACATCAATACTACTATTCTAAAAAATACATTTACAAGATAGCAAACATCAATAAAATAGATAATTTCTAAATTAAATTAATTAGAAGGCATTTCGACAGGGCACTGAAAACTCATGAAAACGGTTTAATATCAAATATATTTTATCAAAACGATGAGTACATTAAAAAAAGTTTAATATCGGGCGTCATCGCACCCGAACATTTTATATACTTAGATAGTAAAGGTTATATCCAGGATACCGCGCATGTCGCTATATTATATCATTATAACAGACGGGCTACATGTAAAAGTATAAATTACGACCCATCCTATTTGAATGATGGTAATTTGAAGTTCGATTTGAGTATACCAATTAGTGATACTTTCATTAATAGAAATTACTGGTGATTAGAACAATAATATTAACTACTGAAATACCGGGTGCAAAGTACTTCAGGTATTTCTTCAATAGTATTAAGTTTAGTTATAGCGTAGAATAAGTTAGCTTAGTTTAAAATTAAGTTTTATTTCATAATAACAGAATTGATTTTAGGTTTTTGATACAATTTTTCCTAAAAATAAAATCCTACAATTTTTCCTAAAGTTAAAAACAAAACTGACACCAAAAAACCGCTGGTTTTTAAGTTAGTTAACTAAACTTAAATTAATAATTTTTTTGAAACTTTTTTGTTATGTAAAAAAACAAGAGAAAGAAAAAAATTAAATAAATAAAGTTAAAAAAAAAAAAATTGATTATTAAGCAAAATATAACAATTATAAGGTTAAGGCTAAATTATAAAGTTAAAAATGCTTTTTAGGTATTTATTGTGGAAATTATAAAAATAAAGTTTTCACACGTAAATTACTAAACAGTATTCTCATGAAAATTATGCTGAACTCAGCGTCTGATATGATGCGCGTGTATCATAGTGTCTTAACTTGTATGTTTGAACTTAAAATTTAATTTCTAATTGTTCCTACAAAAAATTTCAAAACATTCAATTCTCATACATTCATATGTTCGTACGTTTATATGTTTGAGCGAAAAACTCTAAAATCCTAAATTCTAATACATACATATATTTGAATAAAATTATTATTTTGTTTTTCCTAAACCTTTTTTTTATTTGAAAAATTTATTCTACGTGTTCAGCCACAGTTTTAAAAAAAAAGGTATACAATCATAATTATGTATGTTTGTACTTAAAATTCAATTTCAAATTGTTCTAACAAAAAATTTCAAAATGTTCAATTCTTATACATTCATATGTTGTACATGTTCTTATAAATTCATATATACATACATATATTTGAATAAAATTATTATTTAGTTTTTGCCTAAACCTTTTTTTATTTGAAAAATTTAATTCCATATTTTCAACAACAGTTTTAAAAAAATAGGTATACATTCAAAACTATGTATGTTTGAACTTAGAATTTAATTTCTAATTGTTCCAACAAAAAATTTCAAAACGTTCAATTCTCATACATTCATATGCACATTCGTTCATATGTTCGAGTCAAAAACTCTAAATTCCTAAATTCTAATACATGCATATATTTGAATAAAATTATTATTTTGTTTTTGCTTAAAACTTTGTTTATATGAAAAATTTAATTCTATATTTTCACCAACAGTTTTAAAAAAATAGGTATAGATTCATAATTAAGTATGTTTGAACTTAAAATCTAATTTCTAATTGTTCCAACAAAAAACTTCAAAACGTTCAGTTCTCATACATTCATATGTGTGAGCGAAAAACTCTAAAATCCTAAATTTAAATACATACATATATCTGAATACAATTATTATTTTGTTCTTGTTTAAAACTTTTTTTATTTGAAAAATTTAATTATATATTTTCACCAACAGTTTTCGGAAAATAGGTATAGATTCATAATTATGTATGTTATAACTTAAAATTTAATTTTTAATTGTTCCAACAAAAAATTTCACAACGTTCAATACTAATACATTTATCTGCACATACATTCTTATATTCAAGCGAAGAACTCTAAAATCCTAAATTCTAATTCATACATATATTTGAATAAAATTATTATTTTGTTTTTGAATAACCCTTTTATTGTATTTGAAAAATTTATTCTATGTGTTCACCCACAGTTTAAAAAAAAAGGTATACATCCGTAATTATGTATGTTTCTACTTAAAATTCAATTTCTAATTGTTCCAAAAAAAAATTTCAAAATATTAAATTCTAATACATACATATATTTGAATACAAATATTATTTTGTTTTTGCTTAAAATCTTTGTTTATATGAAAAATTTAATTCTATATTTTCACCAACAGTTTAAGAAAAATAGTTAAAGATTCATAATTACGTATGTTAGTACTTAAAATTTAATTTCAAATAGTTCCAACAAAAAATTTCAAAACCTTCAGTTCTCATATATTCATATATGCGAGCGAGAAACTGTAAAATCCTAAATTTAAATATATACATATATCTGAATACAATTATTATTTTGTTTTTGCCTAAAGTTTTTTTTGTTTAAAAAATTTAATTCTATATTTTCACCAACAGTTTTAGAAAAATAGGTATACATTTAAAATTATATATGTTTGAACTTAAAATTTAATTTCTAATTGTTCCAACAAAAAATTTCAAAACGTTCAATTCTCATACATTCATATGTACATACATTCATAGGTTATGGAACGAAAAATTTTAAAATGCTCAATTCTAATACATTCATGTGTACATACGTTCATATGTTGGAACGAAAAGGTCTAAAATCCTAAATTCTAATACATACATATATTTGAATACAATTATTATTTTGTTTTTGAATAAACCTTGCTTTTATTTGAAAAATTTATTCTATGTGTTCACCAACAGTTTTAAAAAAAAGGTATACATTCATAATTATTTATGTTTGTACTTAAAATGCAATTTCTAATTGTTTCAACAAAAAATTTTAAAAATGTTCAATTCTAATACATTCATATGTACATACGTTCATATGATGGAACAAAAAATTTTAAAATGTTCAATTCTAATACATTCATATGCACATACATCCATATATTCGAGCGAAAAACTCTGAAATCCTAAATTCTAATACATTCATATATACGAGTACATACATATATTTGAATAAAATTTTTATTTTTTTTTGCCTAAACCTTTTTTTTTATTTGAGAAATTTAATTCTATATTTTTACCAGCAGTTTAGTAAAATAGGTACACATTCATAATTGTGTATGCTTGTACTTAAAATTTAATTTCTAATTGTTCCAACAAAAAATTTCAAAATGTGCAATTCAAATACGTTCATATAATGGAACGTAAAATTTTAAAAAGTTCAATTCTAATATATTCATATGTACATACGTTCATATAATGGAACGTAAAATTTTAAAAAGTTCAATTCTAATATATTCATATGTACATACGTTCATATGATGGAACGTAAAATTTTAAAAAGTTCAATTCTAATACATTCGTCTGCATATACATTCATATATTCGAGTGAAAAACTCTAATTTAAAAATTAAATTTCTAATTGTTCCAACAAAAAATTTAAAAATGTTAAATTCTAATACATTCATATGATGGAACGAAAATTTTAAAGTGTTAAATTCTAATGCATTCATATGTACATACGTTCATATGATGGAACGTAAAATTTTAAAAAGTTCAATTCTAATACATTCATATGTACATACATTCATACATTCGAGCGAAAAACTCTAAAATCCTAAATTTAAATACATACATATATTTGAGTATAATTATTATTTGGCTTTTGAATAAACCTTTTTTTTTATTTGAAAAATTTATTTTATGTGTTCACCCACAGTTTTCAAAAAAAGGTATACATTCATAATTATTTATGTTTGTGTTTAAAATGCAATTTCTAATTGTTCCATCAAAAAATTTCAAATGTTCAATTCTAATACATTCATATGTACATACGTTCATATGTTGGAACTAAAAATTTTAAAATCTTCAATTCTAACACTTTCCTATGTACCTACTTTCATATACTGGAACGAAAAACTCTAAAGTCCTAAATTCTAATACATTCATATACACATACATATATTTGAGAAAAATTATTTTGTTTTTGCCTAAACCTTTTTTTAGCACTTTTCCAAAAAATTTTTTGAAAAAAGTGCTTATTAGTTTCACTCTGTCAGTCCGTCCGTCTGTCCGTGTGTCTGTTTACAAAACTTCTACATCCTTGAAGATAGAAAGCTGAAATTTTATATGTACATAGATTTTCACAAGAAACTTATTTCCGTAGAACAAAATTTGTACCTATCTCCCCCCCTCTAGAAGTTATACCCCCCCCCCCCAAACCCTAAAAATGGCCTTTTTTAAATATTTGTTGCAATGAAACCATAAGCATTTTTGAAATTTTGCAAACGCAGAAAGGCAGCAGCTTGCTTCTCCTACAGCGGTATACTATAGTTAAACTTTAGAAAAACAAAATGGCCGTTCAAATTTACAGTAATCTAAAGTCCTTTTTTTCCAAATTTTTGATGTCGTTTTTCTTCTAGACCCCAGACTGTAGAAGCTTAAAATTTTAGGAGCTTTTAGATATTAATAAATAGTTCATTTTGTTAGAAGAAAATTTTTTTCCATCTCCACCCCCTCTCAAGTTATCACCTCTTGAAATTCGTAAAATTTTAATTTTTGACACCTTATATTTCCGAAACCGCAAGCTTTTCCAAATTTTTATAAACGCAAAAAGCTAACGGTAAATTCCGTGAAATTAAAAAATATAATTATTTTTCTTAACTCACACAATTAACCCTTAAAATCGAGCATTATGTTAACCCCTTTTTATATTAATTTTTGCTTTATTTCAAAGACTGCATATATGCGTCATCCTAAATATATGCAATCCTAGAAATAGTTTTGTATATGAATGAAAATAATTTTAATAGTGTGATAGCTATACATAGACTGTATTTAAAAGCAGAATTTTCACTTGTTGAAGGGAAAAGTGCTACAATACAAACCATTGGTTTGACCCAACTTTATTTATTAGAAAAATTTATTCTATGTGTTCATCCACAGTTTTAAAAAAAAGGTATACATTCATAATTATTTATGTTTGTACATAAAATGCAATTTCTAATTGTTCCAACAAAAAATTTCAAAATGTTCAATTCTAATACATTCATATGTACATACGTTCATATGATGGAACGAAAAATTTTAAAATGTTCAATTCTAATACATTCATATATTCGAGCAAAAAACTCTAAAATCCTAAATTCTAATACATTCATATATACGAGTACATACATATATTTGAATAAAATTTTTATTTTTTTTTGCCTAAACCTTTTTTTTATTTGAGAAATTTAATTATATATTTTTACCAACAGTTTTAGTAAAATAGGTACACATTCATAATCGTGTATGCTTGTACTTAAAATTTAATTTCTAATTGTTTCAACAAAAAATTTCAAAATGTTCAATTCTAATACATTCATATGTACATACGTTCATACGATGGAACGCAATATTTTAAAATGTTCTATTCTAATACATTCATCTGACCATACATTCATATATTCGAGCGAAAAACTCTAAAATCCTAAATTCTAATATATTCATATATACATACATATATTTGAATAAAATTATTATTTTGTTTTTGCTTAAAGCTTTTTTTATTTGAAAAATTTCTAAAAGTTCCAAAAAAAAATTTTTAATTTTTCAATTCTAAAACATTCATGTGTACATACGTTCATATGTTGGAACGAAAAGGTCTAAAATCCTAAATTCTAATCACGTTCATATATTTGAATAAAATTATTACTCGTATTTTGTTTTTGCCTAAATCTTTTTTTATTTGAAAAATTTAATTCTATATGTATTTTCACTAACAGTTTTAGAAATATAGGTATAGATTCATAATTATGTATGTTTGTAGTTAAAGTTTAATTTCTAATAGTTCTAACAAAAAATTTCGAAACGTTCAATTCCCATACATTCATATCTTCGAGCGAAAAATTCTAAAATCCTAAATTCTAATACATTCATATATACGAGTACATACATATATTTGAATAAAATTTTTATTTATTTTTGCCTAAACCTTTTTTTTTATTTGAGAAATTTAATTCTATATTTTTACCAGCAGTTTTAGTATAATAGGTACACATTCATAATTGTGTACGCTTGTCCTTAAAATTTAATTTCTAATTGTTCCAACAAAAAATTTCAAAATGTTCAATTCTAATACGTTCATATGTACAAACGTTCATATGATGGAACGTAAAATTTTAAAAAGTTCAATTCTAATATATTCATATATACATACGTTCATATGATGGAACGTAAAATTTTAAAAAGTACAATTCTAATACATTCATCTGCACATACATTCATATATTCGAGTGAAAAACTCTAATTTAAAAATTAAATTTCTAATTGTTCCAACAAAAAATTTAAAAATGTTAAATTCTAATACATTCATATGATGGAACGAAAAATTTTAAAGTGTTAAATTCTAATGCATTCATATGTACATACGTTCATATGATGGAACTTAAAATTTTAAAAAGTTCATTTCTAATACATTCAACTGCACATACATTCATACATTCGAGCGAAGAACTCTAAAATCCTAAATTTAAATACATACATATATTTGAGTACAATTATTATTTGGCTTTTGAATAAACGTCCTAAATTCTAATACATTCATATACACATACATATATTTGAAAAAAATTATTATTTTGTTTTTGCCTAAACCTTTTTTTTATTTGAAAAATTTATTCTATGTGTTCACCCACAGTTTTAAAAAAAGGTATACATCCATAATTATGTATGTTTCTACTTAAAATTCAATTTCTAATTGTTCCATCAAAAAATTTCAAATGTTCAATTCTAATACATTCATCTGCACATACATTCATATATTCGAGTGAAAAACTCTAATTTAAAAATTAAATTTCCAATTGTTCCAACAAAAAATTTAAAAATGTTAAATTCTAATACATTCATAGGATGGAACGACAAATTTTAAAGTGTTAAATTCTAATACATTCATATATTCGAGCGAAAAACTCTAAAATCCTAAATTCTAATACATTCATATATACGAGTACATACATATATTTGAATAAAATTTTTATTTTTTTTTGCCTAAACCTTTTTTTTATTTGAGAAATTTAATTCTATATTTTTAGCAGCAGTTTTAGTAAAATAGGTACACATTCATAATTATGTATGTTTGTAGTTAAAATTTAATTTCTAATAGTTCTAACAAAAAATTTCGAAACGTTCAATTCCCATACATTCATATCTTCGAGCGAAAAACTCTAAAATCCTAAATTCTAATACATATATGTATTTGAATACAATTATTATCTTGTTTTTGAATAAACCTTGTTTTTATTTGAAAAATTTATTCTATGTGTTCACCAACAGTTTTAAAAAAAAGGTATACATTCATAATTATTTATGTTTGTACTTAAAATGCAATTTCTAATTGTTTCAACAAAAAATTTTAAAAATGTTCAATTGTAATACATTCATATGTACATACGTTCATATGATGAAACGAAAAATTTTAAAATGTTCAATTCTAATACATTCATATATTCGAGCGAAAAACTCTAAAATCCTAAATTCTAATACATTCATATATACGAGTACATACATATATTTGAATAAAATTTTTATTCTTTTTTGCCTAAACCTTTTTTTTTATTTGAGAACTTTAATTATATATTTTTACCAACAGTTTTAGTAAAATAGGTACACATTCATAATTGTGTATGCTTGTACTTAAAATTTAATTTCTAATTGTTCCAACAAAAAATTTAAAAATGTTAAATTCTAATACATTCATATGATGGAACGAAAAATTTTAAAGTGTTAAATTCTAATGCATTCATATGTACAAACGTTCATATGATGGAACGTAAAATTTTAAAAAGTTCAATTCTAATACATTCATCTGCACCTACATTCATACATTCGAGCGAAAAACTCTAAAATCCCAAGTTCTAATACGTATATATATTTGAATACAATTATTATTTTATTTATGCCTAAACCTTTTCTTTATTTGGAAAATTACGTTCATATGTACATACATATATTTGAATACAATTATTTTTTTTTTTTGCCTAAAACTTTTTTTATTTGAAAAATTTAATTCTATATTTTCACCAACAGTTTTAGAAAAATAGGTATAGATTTATAATTATTTGTGTTGTACTTAAAATTCAATTCCTAATTATTCCAACAAAAAATTTCAAAGTGTTCATTTCTAATATATTTATATATACATTGGTTCAATTGTTCGAGCAAAAACTCCAAAATCCTAAATTCTAATACATACATATATTTGAATACAATTAATATTTTGTTTTTGCTTAAACCTTTTTTTCATTTGACAAATTTATCCTGTGTTCAGCCACAGTTTTAAAAAAATAGGTATACATTTATAAATATGTGTGTTGTACTTAAAATTTAATTTCTAATTGTTCCAATAAAAAACTGCAAAATGTTCAATTCTAATACATTCATATGTACATACGTTCATATGTTGGAAGGAAAAATATTAAAATGTTCAATGTCAATACATTCATATGCACATACATTCATATACTCGAGCGAAAAACCCTAAAATCGTAAATTCTAATACATTCATATATATACTCGTATACATACATTTGAAAAAAATTATTATTTTGTTTTTACCCAAAACTTTTTTTTAATTTGAAAAATATGATTCTATATTTTCACCAATAGTTTTAAAAAATTAGGTATACATTCATAATTATGTATGTTTGAACTTAAAATTTAATTTCTAATTGTTCTAACAAAAACTTTAAAAAAATTCAATTCTTGTACATTCATATGTTCGAGCGAAAAACTGTAAAATCCTAAATTCAAATACATACATATATTTGAATAAAATTATTATTTTGTTTTTGCTTAAACCTTTTTTTTATGAGAAAAATTTATTCTATTTGGTCAGCCACAGTTTTAAAAAAAAGGTATTCATTCATAATTATGTATGTTTGTACTTAAAATTCAATTGTTCAATATTTGAATAAAATAATTATTTTGTTTTTACCTAAATCTTTTTTTATTTGAAAAATGTAATTCTATATTTTCACCAACAGTTTTAGAAAAATAGTTGTACATTCATAAATATGTATGTTTGAACTTAAAATTCAATTTCTAATTGTTCCAACAAAATATTTCAAAATGTTCAATTCTCATATATTCATATGTACGTACATTGATATATTAGAGCGACAAACTCTAAAATCTTAAATTCTGATACATTCATATATACATACATATATTTGAATTAAATAATTATTTTGTTTTTGCCTAAAACTTTTTTTTTATTTGAAAAATTTAATTCTATATTTTCGCCCATAATTTAAAAAAATTAGGTTTACATTCATAATTATGTATGTTTAAACTTAATATTTAATTTTTAATTCTTCCAACGAAAAATTTTAAAATTTTCAATTCTAATACATTCATATGTACATACGTTCAAATGTTGGAACGGAAAACTCTAAAATCCTAAATTCTAATACATACATATATTTGAATAAAATTATTATTTTGTTTTTGCCTAAAACTTTTTTTATTTAAAAAATTTAATTCTGTGTGTTCAACCACAGTTTTAGAAAAATAGGTATACATTCAAAATTATGTATGCTTGTACTTAAAATTTAATTTCTAATTGTTCCAACAAAATATTTCAAAACGTTCAATTCTAATACATTCATATGTAGATAGTTTCATATGTTGGAACGAAAAATATTAAAATGTTCAATTGTCATACATTCATATGTTCCAGTGAAAATCTCTAAAATCCTAAATTCAAATACAAACATACATTTGAATACAATTATTATTTTGTTTTTGCTTAAACATTTTTTTTAATAGTTTCAACAAAAAATTTCAAATCGTTCAATTCTCATACATTCATACGTACATATGTTCATATGTTCGAGCTAAAAGCTCTAAAATCCGAAATTCTAATACCTACATAAATTTGAATACAATTATTATTATGTTTTTGCTTAAACCTTTTTTTTATTTGACAAAGTTATCCTGTGTTCAGCCACAGTTTTAAAAAAATGGTATACATTCATAATTATGTATGCTTGTACTTAAAATTCAATTTCTAATTGTTCTTTAAATCTTTGCTTAATCCGGGTTTCGTTGGTGAGGAAGCGCGCGGGCGGTAAATCCAGAAGCGTCTGACCTAGAATAAGCGGCTTCCTGGTCTGCGTCTGATCCCTGAGGGACTGCAGTTTTTGAATCCGGGTAATAGGTATAAAATGCAGAATTTAATCATTTGTACAATGGACAAAACAAAAGGATTTAGTACCCCAGGTGGTAATTCAACTAGAGAAGAGAATCCACCCTCTTCGGTGATCGGCTCTACGGATTCTGGGGAGAGCCATTTATTGCATTTGATTGATCCGTTCAGTAGGAACGCGAAAACCCGGCGTTCACCACCTACATCTGATGTGCGGATTTCAGAAAAGAATAAAAATATAGAAGGTAGACTACCGAACACTCAAGCTCAACAGACCAATAAAGATATAACATGAGTAAAGCTCAAGCCAAAAAAAGTGATGATCAGAATGCTGACATATATAAAAGAATTAGCCAACTAGAGCAGCTCTGTGTGGCTTTGAAAAACCAGGTTCTTCAACTGAGGGCTGAGAACGAGAAGCTAAAGAAAGAGAAACATGTTCGAATTACAAACAATAAGTTTCATGAGAGTAGCCATAAAGAAAAAGATGCTGCACTATGAGCAAAGCAGGTGAGGTCAATCTTGGACGCCTACTCAACAGATAAGGAAGAACTCGCAAAGTAATAAAAGCAGAATCATCTCCGGAAGCGGTTCAGGTGACGATCAATGCTGAGAAAGGGGATGTTCCTGATTCTAAAAGTCAAGGCGATGTCGCGAAAAACTCTAGACCTCCTCCAGTAGTCTTAAGTAATGTGGTTGACCATAATCAAATAGAGTCAACATTCAAAAATAAGGACATCAATTATAAGATTAAAATGATGAATAACAATCAATTTAAGTTTATTGTAAATTCCGAAATAGACTACAGGAATCTAACCAGGGCCATGAATGAATCTGGACTAGAATAGCATACCTATGAAAACAAGCAGGCCAGACTAATAAAAGTCATGGTTAGAAATCTTCACGCCAGTTGTAAACCGGAAGATATAAAAAAAGAGCTAAGATCTAGGGGTTACAAGATTTTAGATATAACCAATAAAATTAAAAAAATAAAAGAAAATGTGAAAAATCATTATGGTGCCTTTACCGCTGTTTATGTTAACATTCTCAAATGAAGAGAAGATGAAAAAAATTTATGAAATCGATCACATAAACAGGATGAAGGTTAGGATAGAGGCACTTCGAAAGGATAGGACCATTCCGCAGTGTAAAAGGTGTCAAAGGTATGGGCATACACAAAAATTTTGCCAAAGTGAACCAAATTGTGTTAAATGTGCAGGCAGGCAATTAACATCAGATTGTAGTAAGCCAAAGAGTACTGCAGCAAAGTGTTCCAATTGCTTGGAGGCCCACCAGCAAACTATAGGGTATGCCTTCTAGCTAAGGAACTGCAAAAACGTAGAAATAAGAACAGCAACATCAACTTGAAAAATTCTGAACGGCCACCTAGGCAATTCACCTCGAGAATAGTCTCAAAAGATGTGACATACAAGGACGTTCTCCAAACGAAGACTAATGACGGTGGCACGAGCAATAAAGCAAGAAAGCAGAACATGCTAGATATGATGGACAAAATCTCTCAGAGATTGAGCATTTTAGAGAGCGAAGGGAAAAAATCGAATACCAGAGGACCTGATAAATGATGGCACGAGGTAATTTTGAAATAGCAACATGGAATTGCAATGGTATTGCAAATAAAAAATACATGCTTGAAGTTTTTCTGCATACACAGAATATAGACGTGTGCCTCATAACTGAAACACGTATGACCTTAAGAAGCAGGATTCGGTTTCCAGGTTATAGAATTTACAACTCGAACCACCCTGGAAATATAGTGAAGGGCGGAACGGCAAAAATAATAAAAGAAAATGTGGTGCATTGCGATCTGCACCAGATGCAAACCGAGGGAATGCAAATGACAGCGGTTCTGATCACTTCCACTAAGCAAAAATTTAGAGTGACTGCATTATATTGTTGCCCCAGATTTAAAGTTACGGAAAAAATGTTTCAAGACGTTCTGACAGACCTAGGCGATAGATTCATATTGGGGGGTGACTTTAACGTCAAGCACACTGATTGGGATTCAAGGCATACTTCAACTAGAGGAAGCGAACTTAGGACAGTAATTGGCGGCACGTGGTGCCTTTTTCACTCTACTGCGAAGCCAACGTATTGGCCAACCGATGTTAATAAGTGTCCGGATTTAATAGATTTCCTCATAACAAAACGGATTGCGAAAAATTTCATCGAGGTACATGATAACTATGATCTCGACTCCGATCATTCGGTGGTTATTCTTAAACTTAAGGAAAATATAGTTATGAAAAGAGCGAAACCTGCGCTGACAAATGGAACTATAGATTGGTCAAGATTTCGCTTAGAGATTGAACAACAAATAGATATAATCGTGAATTGCAGCATGCACTGTGGAGGGCAATAAAGAAAATGAAGCAATCGATCAAACATCTCGCTCCTATTAAAAACAAGATGGAACGTGGGAAAAAACTGACACGGACAAGGCAAATGCGTTTGCGGATCATTTGGCGGATATATTCTGCCCGCATGACGGCCAGGGCGTGTATGAAAATGAGTAATCTGCCTTTGTTGGGGATAGCGTGACTATTCCAATTGTCAAGGAAAGAAAGATGTTATAGAAGAAATCAGGACTCTTAAACCTAAAAAGGCCACAGGATTTGACCTAATAACGTCCGATATTTTGAAAGAATTCCCAAAAGAGGTATAATGATGCTTACGCGCCTAATAAATGCGTGTATAAGGTTTAATTACGTACCTGAAATTTGGAAACTGACCTAATAGAAAATTCACTGGAAGAACAAACAATATGTTCTATCATATTTTTAGTTGTAGCCCAGGCTTTCGATAAGGTTTGGCATTTGGAATTAATAAGAAAACTTAGGCGATTACTACCAAGGCAGTATGTTGACCTGCTCGAATCTTACCTGACTAATAGGGTATTTCGAGTTAAACAGGAAGAGGAGTAGTCTTCGCTTAGGGATATCAAGTCGAGAGTACCACAGGGGAGTATATTGGGCCCGACATTACACTTGCTATACACGTGTGATATTCCTGAATCGGAAGGAGTGACAATAACTACATTTGCTGATGATACAGTAGTTATCGCAATAGGACGAAATGAAACTGAAAATACACAAAAATTACAAAAGGCCAGTGAGGAGATCTCAAAATGGACTAGAAAGTGGAATATAAAACTTAACGAGTTGAAATCAGTACACGTAAATTTCACTAATAGGAAAATTGACAATTCATTTTCGGTTCGAATAAATAGCGTCTTGATTCCGTCCGCAAACACGGCAAAGTATTTGGGAATGAAGTTGGACGCAAAGCTCCGATGGAAGGAGCACACAAAGAAAAAGAGATCTCAACTCGAGGAGGAATACAGAAAGTTTGAATGGCTTTTGGAAAGGCGTTCTAAATTGACAATATACAACAAAGTTTTGATATATAATCAAATATTTAAGCCTGTCTGGGCTTACGGCATTCAGTTATGGGGCTGCGCTGCGTAGACTCATATCCAATCTATTCAAAGATTTTAAAATAGGGTATTACGGGACCTTATAAACGCCCTTTGGTATGTCCGTAATGCCAATGTTCACAGGGATCTCACGATCCTAAGTGTCACAGACGAAATTAAAAAGTAAGCAGCCAAACATAAAATGCGTTAATCCAATCATGTCAACATCTAGGCGGCTCGATTGGTTGACAAACAAAACTTTGTTAGGAGGCTTAAACGTACGAGACCTCTCGAGTTAGTTTAATGTTTTTATCTGGAACAATGAGTACTTAGTATGCTATTGTGCCAAATCAAAAGCTTGTAAATAATCAAAAAGGTTAGAGCAAAATTAATGGTTAATCGTTTCCGACCAGTTTTATAATTTATTTGGAGGAGGGTGTTTTTTAGTGGATTAAAGTTCCACACTACTGCTTTTCGTCTGGAAGTGTCTTTCGAGATTTTTCACCCTTCCTCCCGGTAACAAAAAGAAAAAAAAGAAAATATTTGTTTTTGCCTAAACCCTTTTTTTATTTGAAAAATTTATTCTATGTGTTCACACACAGTTTTAAAAAAAAGGTATACATTCATAATTTTGTATGTTTGAACTTAAAATTTGATTTCTAATTGTTTCAACAAAAAATTTCAAAATTTTCAATTCTAATACATTCACATGTACATGTTCATATGTTCGCGCGAAAAACTCTAAAATCCTAAAATCTAATACATTCATAAATACATACATATATTCCAAGAAAATTATAACTTTGTTTTTGCCTAAATCTTTTTTTTTTGAAAAATTTAATTCTATATTTTAAGCAACAGTTTTAGAAAAATAGCTATAGATTCATAATTACGTATGTCTGTACTTAAAATTTAATTTCTAACAGTTCCAACAAAAAATTTCAAAACGTTCAATTCTGAAACCTTCGTATGTACATACGTTCATATGTTCGAGCGAAAAACTCTAAAATCTTAAATTTTAATACATACATATACTTGAAGACAATTATTATTTTGTTTTTGCTTAAACCTTATTTTTATTTGAAAAATTTATTCTATGTGTTCAGCCACAGTTTTAGAAAAAGGTATACATTCATAAATATGTCTGTTTGTACTTAAAATTCAATTTCTAATTGTTCGAACAAAAAATTTCAAAAGGTTCAATTCTAATACCTTCAATTGTACGCACGTTCATTGGATGGAACGAAAAATTTTAAAATTTTCAAATCTAATACATTCATGTGCACATACATTAATATACTCGAACGAAAAACTCTAAAGTCCTAAATTCTAATACATTCACATATTTGTATAATATATTTGAAAAAAATTATTATTTGGTTTCTGCCTAAACCTTTTTTTTTATTTGAAAAATTTAATTCTATATTCTCACCCACAATTTTAAAAAACTAGGTATACATTAATAATTATGTGTGTTGCACTTAAAATTCAATTTCTAATTGTTCCAACAAAAAATTTCAAAATGTTCCATTCTAATACATTCATATATAATAATTTCATACATATACTTGAATAAAATTATTATTTTGGTTTTGGCCAAACCTTTTTTTATTTGAAAAATTTAGTTCTATATTTTCACCTATAGTTTTAAAAAATTAGGTATACATGTGGGATTAAATTTAAAAAATTATCATCACATATTAAGTCTACATGGCAATGCTGTTTACCAGGTATTTTCTTATCGTATGATATAATCTTACGTATAATCAGCATAAAATAAAAACCACTCTCAGTTAAGTCGTGGACGTAGATTAACCTATTTTGTGGAAGATTAAAATCAAATTAAAATCATAAAACTGAATTGTTTAAAGTTGAACTTATTTATTTTATTGATTATTAAATTGTATTTTAAATTACAATCTTGATTTTGTAATTAAATATTTCAAATTTAAGTGTTTTATTTATTTTTATAAATTAAAATAAATAAAAAAAAATAAAACCGAATGGTGTCGGAACCGGGATGCGAGCGGTAATCCCATGTTAGTATAAAATCGTATGCCGAAGTATAGTACAGTTTTAATAAGATTAAATAAAAGAACTTTTAAAAAAAAGACAATTTCGAATTAAAATATTTTATTAGAAATTAAACTAATTACGTGGAAGACAATTATTTTATTATTTAACGTGGAATAAGTAATAAATATCGAATTTCGAAAGTGTTATAAAATTTAATAATTTTCAAAGCCAAATAAAACATTCGTTTAAATTTAGAAATTTAGAAACTTAAATTTTAACTAAAAAACCTGCACCTTTCGTTGTTGTATAACAATTACTCAAACCTGTGAAACCATTCTATAACCTGTGAAACCATTCTATAGAAACTTCACGGATATGTCTGACCTATAACTGGACACACAACTGTCAGGTTTCATGAATCTGATTTTATTATTTTCCCAAATATTTAAAATAAGCTTTTGGACTTGTATGGGAGCCACTCGAACCTGTCAAGCAATTCCACCAAAACCTCAGAAATATCTTTGACCTATAATTGCACACACGACTGCCAAGTTTCATGAATCTGACTTTATTATTTTGCCGAATATAAAAAATCTGCTTTTAAAGTTGTATGGCAGCCACCCGAACCGGTGCAGCTACCCCATTATAATTTTTAGAGCATATGTAGAATATAATTGAACACATGTATACAAAATTTTATATTTGTACCCTTATTAGTTTTTAAAATAATTAAAATAAACTCTTTGAGTTGTATGGCAGCTACCCGAACCCGTTGTCCGAATTGGTCCAATAACAAAAGGGTTCGTCATTGGCACAAAAGAAGCAACTTGTGAAAGTTTGGTGTCGATTGCATTATTAGTTTTTGAGTTATCGTCCGATCGGACGGACGGACGGACATGTCTAAATCAACGCAGAATTTTACGCTGAGCAAGAATATATATATATATGTCCATACCGCAGATGGCTCCTTCAAGTAGTTACAAACTCCATACCAAAGTTAATATACCCTTCACGAAGTGCAGGGTATAATAAATGACGATGTCTATGAAAATATCGATATTCATGCCATAAGTGATTATTGTTTAGGACCAATAATAATCAATAAGCAATAATTGGAATGAGTCTTTTGAAGCAAGCAAATGTCAACATAATTCAAGGTAATCTGAAAATTTCTAAAAGTAACTCGATTAAAATAAATATTGATGTTATAAATAATCAAGATCAAAATGAATTAAAATGTTTTCTCGCAAAATTTAATATGGATAGTATGAAAAATTATGAAGAATTGGTAGATTTAAATCATTTAAAAAGTTATGAAAGGAGCCAAATAGTGTCCTTTATTGAAAATTATACCCCAAGTAAGCCCAAGGTTTCCCCAATAATTTTGAAAATAGTCACAATCGATGATATACCGGTATATAGACCCCCACGCAGATTTCCACCGAATGAGCAAAATTTGAAGGTATAATAAGGGAAAGCTCGTCCGATTATTGTAGTCAGGTACTATTGGTAAAGAAAAAAGATGGCTCTAACAGGCTTTGTGTCGATTATCGAGGTGTGAATAAGAAAATTTTGAAGAACAGATATCCTTTGCCTAATATAGAGGAGCAAATTTATAAATTGCAGTCATCTAATTATTTTACAGCCCTAGATTTGGAAAATGGATTCTTACATGTTTCATGCGATGAAAAAAGTATGAAATATACATCTTTTGTGGTTCACTGTGGCTAGTTTGAATTTTGTAAGGTCCCATTTGGCCTTTGCAATTCGCCTAGTGTATTTCAAAAATACATGTATGTATTTAGAGATTTAATAATTCAGGGCATAGTTATAATTTACATTGACGATATTATTATACCATCAAGTAGCCGAGAAGAGGGAATTCGTCGTCTAGAACTAGTTTTGAATGTAGCATCTAATAATGGTCTTAAAATAAAATGGGAAAAGTGCAAATTTTTGCAAGAAAATATTGAGTATCTTGGTTATCAAATTCAACGTGGAACAATTTCACTTTCAAAATTAATAAAGTTTGGTCAAACCAATGGTTTGTATTGTAGCACTTTTCCCTTCAACAAGTGAAAATTCTGCTTTTAAAAACATTCTATGTATACCTATCACACTATTAAAATTATTTTCATTCATATTTAACTATTTCCAGGATTGCATATATATAGGATGATGCATTCATGCAGTCTTTGAAATAAAGCAAAAATTAATATAAAGAGGGGTTAACATAATGCTCGATTTTAAGGGTTAATTGTGTGAGTTAAGAAAAATAATTATATTTTTTAATTTCACGGAATTTACCGTTAGCTTTTCGTGTTTATAGAAATTTGAAAACGTTTGCGATTTCGGAAATATAAGGCGCCAAAAATTCAAATTTTACAAATTTCAAGAGGCGATAACTTGAGAGGGGATGGAGATGGAAAAAAATTTTCTTCTAACGAAATGAACTATTTGTCTATAAGCCCCTAAAATTTCAAGCTTCTACAAGCTGGGGTTTAGAAGAAAAACGAAATCAAAAATTTGGAAAAAGGTGACTTTAGATAACGGTAAATTTGAACGGCCATTTTGTTTTTCTAAAGTTTAACTATAGTATACCGCACTAGGGGAAGCAAGCCGCTGCTTTTATGCGTTTGCAAAATTTCAAAAATGTTTGTGGTTTCATTGCAACAAATAGTTAAAAAAGGCCATTTTTAGGGTTTTGGGGTGGTATAACTTCTAGAGGGGGGCAGATAGGTAAAAATTTTGTTCTACGGAGATAAGTTTTTAGTAAAGATCTATGTACGTACCAAATTTCAGCTTTCTATCTTCAAGAGTGTAGAAGTTTTGTAAACAGACACACGGACGGAAGGACGGACGGACGGTCAGAGTGAAACTAATAAGCACTTTTTTTCAAATATTTTTTGGAAAAGTGCTAAAAACTAAAGCTGTTATACATTTTCCAACTCCGGTTACAGTAAAACAACTTCAAAGCTTTTTAGGACTTATTAACTACTTTAGAAAATTCATACCAAATTTTGCTACAAAAGCACGACCCTTAACTGAATTATTAAAAAAATCTCATCATTTTAGAATTGGAGATGTGAAACTTGCTGTTATCAATGATTTCAAAAATATTTTAGCAGAGAAACCATATTTCGTTATGGTGCTTATACTGAAGTACATACAGATGCATCTCAGGATGGTTCCGGTGCGATTCTATTTCAAAAAAATGATGAAGATGGTGCATTACATCCAGTTTATTATTTTAGCAAAAAAAAAACGCAGCAGAGAGAAATTATTGTTCGTATGAGCTAGAAGTCCTTGCCATTATTGAATCCGAGTATATCTTTTGGGTCAAAAATTCAAACTAATTACAGATTGTAAGGCATTTCAGTACACTATGTTAAAAAAAAGAGATTTGACAACTAGGGTTGCCAGATTGGCTTTACTTTTGGAAGAGTATGACTACGAGATTGAACACAGAGCTGGATCTAAGATGAGATGCACTAAGTAGGAATCCTACAATAATGTGTATTTTTGAAAGAAGTGGATTTTTAAAATTATTATTAGAAGCTCAATTAAAAGATAAACATTAAAATACCATAAGAGAAATTTTACAACATAAGCCGTATCAGAATTATGAAATCAAAAATGATATACTGTATAAAAATATTAACGAAAATCTTTTATTTGTTGTACAAGATGGAATGAAAAATCAAATAATTAAAGAAACTCATGAAAAAGGACATTTTCATCACCACAAAATGAAGGATATAATAGAGAAGAAATTTTATATTGATGACCTGCAAAAACGAATTTCAAAACATATTTCCAATTGTATCAGATGTATTTTGGCGGAGAGAAAAACTGGAAAATCTGAAAGCTTACTTAATCCGATCCCAAAAAGAGACAAACCACTTATCACATTTCACATTGACCATCTTGCGACAATGAGTATAACTAATTGCATTTTTTCAATTTTTAATTAACATTTTTTCTATTGTAGATGGATTTCCCAAGTTTTTGTGGCTATTTCCGACCAAAACTCTAACTTGCGATGAAGTAATTCAGAAATTGGAGATTGTGGCCGAAACATTTGGGTACCCAGAAAAAATTATAGCAGATAAAGACGGTGCTTTTGCTTTAAACGATTTTCACGAATTTTGCAACAAACGAGAAATTAAATTACATTTTATTACTGTGTGCATGTCCCGAGGAAACGGTCAGATTGAACGGGCCCACTCTGTAGTTATTGGAGCTTTAACAAAAATTTATTTAGAAGATACAGAAAAATGGTATACCCAGGTAAAGTCAGTACAGCAGGTAATAAATTCGACGTATCATAGAGCGATTAAAACCACACCATTCCAGTTACTTACTGGTTGTAAAATAAAAATACCAAGGGATATAAAAATTATCGAAATAATTGAAGAAGAGATAATTAGGGAATTTGACGATAAACGAGAAGAACTGCGAAGTAAAGCAAAGAAAGAATAGCCGAACTTCAAGAAGAAAATAAATCTGTATTTAATAAAAATCGAAAACCAGCCATAAAATATAAAGTGGGAGACATTGTTGCTATTGAAAGAGTTCAGTTTGGCACTGGGCTTAAAATAAAGCGAAAATTTTTGGTTCCGTATCGAGTTGTTGCTGTTAAAGACTTCGATCGTTATAAAGTAATGAAAAAAGGTGAACATGAAGGTCCAAAATTAACCGATACCAGCGCAGAAAAGATGAAACCGTTTTATACAATTGATACCGAAGATGAAACATTTACATATACTGACAATGATGAAAACCCTGAATTTCAAAATATTATTAATTTTAAAATCTTTTCGTTTATTTTAGGGTCTTCTGGGGCCGAAGACAGTCAGGAAAGGCCGTGTGGGATTAAATTTAAAAAATTATCATCACATATTAAGTCTACATGGCAATGCTATTTACAAAGTATTTTCTTATCGTATGATATAATCTTACGTATAATCAACATAAAATAAAAACCACTCTCAGTTAAGCCGTGGACGTAGATTAACCTATTTTGTCGAAGATTAAAATCAAATTAAAATCATAAAACTGAATTGTTTAAAGCTGAACTTACTTATTTTATTAATTATTAAATTTTATTTCAAATTACAATATTGATTTTGTATTTAAATATTTTAAATTTAAATATTATAATTATTGCATATTAAAAGCAAACAAAAGTGTTTTATTTTTATAAATTAAAATAAATAAAAAAAAATAAAACCACATACATTCATATTTATGTATATTTGAACTTAAAATTTAATTTCCAATTGTTCCAGCAAAAATTTCAAAACCCAAACTCTAAACTCCTAAATTCTAATACATTCATATATACATACATATATTTGTATAAAATTCTTATATTGTATTTTCCTAAACCTTTTTTTATATTTGAAAAATTTTGTTCTATATTTTCACCCACAATTTTAAAAAACTAGGTATACATTTATAATCATGTGTGTTGAACTTAAAATTCAATATCTAATTGTTCCAACAAAAAATTTCAAAATGTTCTATTGTAATACATTTATATATACATGCGTTCATAGAGCGAAAAACTCAAAAATGCTAATTTCGAATACATTAATATGTACATACACATACTTGAATACAATTATTATTTTGTTTTTGTCTAAAACTTTTTTTATTTGAAAAACTTAATTCTATATTTTCACCCATAGTTTTAAAAAATTAGGTATACATTCTTAATTATGTATGTTTGAGCTTAAAATTTAATTTCCAATTGTTTCAACAAAAAATTTCAAAACGTTTAATTCTCATACATACATATATTTGAAAAAAAATTATAATTTTGTTTTTGCCTAAATCTTTTTTTATTTGAAAAATTTAATTCTATATTTTCACCAACATTTCAAGTAAAATAGGTAAAGATTCATAATTATGTATGTTTGTACTTAAAATTTAATTTCTAATAGTTCAACAAAAAATTTCAAAACGATCAATTCTTATACATTCATGTGTACATACGTTCATATGTTCGAGCGAAGAACTCTAAAATCCTAAATATTAATACATACATATATTTGAATACAATTATAATTTTGTTTTGGCTTAAACTTCTTTTTTATTTGAAAAATTTATTTTATGTTGTAAAAAAAGGCATACATTCATAATTATGTATGTTTGTACTTGAAATTCAATTTCTAATTGTTCCAACAAAAAATTTTAAAAAGCTTAATTGTAATACATTCATATGTACATACGTTCATAAAAACGTGCGAAAAACTCTAAAATCCTAAATTCCAATACATACATATATTTGAATACAATTATTATTTTGTTTTTGAATAAACCTTTTTTTTATTTGAAAAATTTATTCTATTTGTTCACCCACAGTTTTAAAAAAAAAGGTATACATCCATAATTATGTATGTTTCTACTTAAAAGTCAATTTCTAATTGTTCCAACAAAAAATTTCAAATGTTCAATTCTAATACATTCATATGTACATACGTTCATATGATGGAACGTAAAATTTTAAAATGTTCAATTCTAATACATTCATATACACATACATTCATATACGAGTATTCGAGGGAAAAATTCTAAAATCACAAATTCTAATTCATTCATAAATACATACATATATTGGAATAAAATTATAATTTTGTTTTTGCCTACATCTTTTTTTGTTTGAAAAATTTAATTCTATATTTTCACGAACAGTTTTAGAAAAATAGGTGTAGATTCATAATTATGTATGTTTGAACTTAAAATTTAATTTCTAATAGTTCAACAAAAAATTTCAAAACGATCAATTCTCATACATTCATGTGTACATACGTTCATATGTTCGAGCGAAGAACTCTAAAGTCCTAAATATTAATACATACATATATTTGAATACAATTATAATTTTGTTTTGGCTTAAACTTCTTTTTTATTTGAAAAATTTATTCTATGTTGTAAAAAAAGGCATACATTCATAATTATGTATGTTTGTACTTGAAATTCAATTTCTAATTGTTCCAACAAAAAATTTTAAAAAGCTTAATTGTAATACATTCATATGTACATACGTTCATAAAAACGTGCGAAAAACTCTAAAATCCTAAATTCCAATACATACATATATTTGAATACAATTATTATTTTGTTTTTGAATAAACCTTTTTTTTATTTGAAAAATTTATTCTATTTGTTCACCCACAGTTTTAAAAAAAAAGGTATACATCCATAATTATGTGTGTTTCTACTTAAAAGTCAATTTCTAATTGTTCCAACAAAAAATTTCAAATGTTCAATTCTAATACATTCATATGTACATACGTTCATATGATGGAACGTAAAATTTTAAAATGTTCAATTCTAATACATTCATATACACATACATTCATATATTCGAGGGAAAAATTCTAAAATCCTAATTTCTACTCCATTCATAAATACATACATATATTTGAACAAAATTATAGTTTTGCTTTCGCCTAAATCTTTTTTAATTGAAAAATTGAATTCTACATTTTCACGAACAGTTTTAGAAAAATAGGTGTAGATTCATAATTATGTATGTTTGAACTTAAAATTTAATTTCTAACAGTTCCATCTAAAAATTTCAAAACGTTCAATTCTCATACACTCATATGTACATGCGTTCATATTTTCGAGCCAAAAAATCCAAATTTCTAATACATTCATATATACATACATATATATGAATAAAATTATTATTATTTTTTTTTTTTGCTTAAACCTTTTTTTCTAAAAAAATTTAATTCTAAGTGTTCACCCACAGTTTTAGAAAAATAGGTATACAGTCACAATTATGTGTGTTTGAACTTAAAATTTATTTTCTAATTGTTCCAACAAAAAATTTCAAAACGTTCAATTCTCATACATTCATATGCACATACATTCATATATTCGAGCGAAAAACTCTAAAATCATAAATTCTAATATATTCATATATACATACATATATTTGAAATTATACATATTAAGATTATTATTTTGTTTTTGCCTAAACCTTTTTTTTATTTGAAAAATTTAATTTTATATTTTCACCCACATTTTTAAAAAAATAGGTATGCATTCATAATTACGTATGTTTGTAGTTAAAATTTAATTTCTAATTGTTCCAACAAAAAATTTCAAAATGTTCTATTGTAATACATTTATATATACATGCGTTCATAGAGCAAAAAACTCAAAAATGCTAATTTCGAATACATTAATATGGACATACACATACTTGAATACAATTATTATTTTGTTTTTGTCTAAAACTTTTTTTATTTGAAAAACTTAATTCTATATTTTCACCAATAGTTTTAGAAAAATAGGTATAGATTCATAATTATGTATGTTTGTACTTAAAATTCAATTTCTAATAGTTCCAGCAAAAAATTTCAAAATGTTCAATTCTCATACATTCATATGTACATACGTTCATATGTTTTAGCGAAAAACTCTAAAATCCTGAATTCTAATACATACATGTATTTGAATACAATTATTATTTTTCTTTATTATATTATTTAATATTTCAGGGCATAGTTATAATTTACGTTGACGATATTATCATACCATCAAGTAGCCGAGAAGAGGGAATTCGTCGTCTAGAACTAGTTTTGAATGTAGCATCTAATAATGATCTTAAAATAAAATGGGAAAAGTGCCAATTTTTGCAAGAAAATATTGAGTATCTTGGTTATCAAATTCAACGTGGAACAATTTCACTTTCAAAATTAATAAAGTTTGGTCAAACCTATGGTTTGTATTGTAGCACTTTTCCCTTCAACAAGTGAAAATTCTGCTCTCAAAAACATTCTATGTATACCTATAACCCTATTAAAATTATTTTCATTCATATTTAACTATTTCCAGGATTGCATATATATAGGATGATGCATTCATGCAGTCTTTGAAATAAAGCAAAAATTAATATAAAGAGGGGTTAACATAATGCTCGATTTGAAGGTTTAATTGTGTGAGTTAAGAAAAATAATTATATTTTTTCTTTCTTTCAAAACCTTTCTATGTTTATAGAAATTTGAAAACGTTTGCGATTTCGGAAATATAAGGCGCCAAAAATTCAAATTTTACAAATTTCAAGAGGCGATAACTTGAGAGGGGGTGGAGATGCAAAAAAATTTTCTTCTAACGAAATGAACTATTTGTCTATAAGCCCCTAAAATTTCAAGCTTCTACAAGCTGGGGTTTAGAAGAAAAACGAAATCAAAAATTTGGAAAAAGGTGACTTTAGATAACGGTAAATTTGAACGGCCATTTTGTTTTTCTAAAGTTTAACTATAGTATACCGCGCTAGAGGAAGCAAGCCGCTGCCTTTATGCGTTTGCAGAATTCCAAAAATGCTTGTGGTATCATTGCAAAAAATAGTTAAAAAAGGCCATTTTTAGGGTTTTGGGGTGGTATAACTTCTAGAGGGGGGCAGATAGGTAAAAATTTTGTTCTACGGAGATAAGTTTCTAGTAAAGATCTATGTACGTACCAAATTTCAGCTTTCTATCTTCAAGAGTGTAGAAGTTTTGTAAACAGACACACGGACGGACGGTCAGAGTGAAACTAATAAGCACTTTTTTTCAAAAATTTTTTGGAAAAGTGCTAAAAACTAAAGCTGTTATACATTTTCCAATTCCGGTTACAGTAAAACAACTTCAAAGCTTTTTAGGGCTTATTAACTACTTTAGAAAATTCATACCAAATTTTGCTACAAAAGCACGACCCTTAACTGAATTATTAAAAAAATCTCATCATTTTAGAATTGGAGATGTGAAACTTGCTGTTAGCAATGATTTCAAAAATATTTTAGCAGAGAAACCATATTTCGTTATGGTGTTTATACTGAAGTACATACAGATGCATCTCAGGATGGTTGCGTTGCGATTCTGTTTCAAAAAGATGATGAAGATGGTGCATTACTTATTATTTTAGCAAAAAAAAAAACGCAGCAGAGAGAAATTATTGTTCGTATGAGCTAGAAGTCCTTGCCATTATTGAATCCTAAAAAAAAGGTATACATTCATAATTATGTATGTTTGAGCTTAAACTTTAATTTCCAATTGTTCCAACAAAAAATTTCAAAATGTTTAATTCTCATACATTCATATGTACATACGTTCATATGTTCGAGCGAAAAACTCTAAAATCCTGAATTCTAATACATACATGTATTTGAATACAATTATTATTTTTCTTTTGCCTAAATTTTTTTTACTTGAAAAATTACATTCGTATGTACAAGCATATTGTTCAAAATCTCAAAATGTTCCATTCTAATACATTTATATATACATACGTTCATATGTTCGAGCGAAAAACTCAAAAATCCAAAATTCGAAAACATTCATGTATAGATACATATACTTGAATAAAATTATTATTTTGTTTTTGCCCAAACCTTTTTTTATTTGAAAAATTTAGTTCTATATTTTCACCCATAGTTTTAAAAAATTAGGTATACTTTCATTATTATGTATGTTTGAGCTTAAAATTTAATTTCCAATTGTTCCAACAAAAAATTTTAAAACGTTTAATTCTCATACATACATATATTTGAAAAAAATTATAATTTTGTTTTTGCCTTAATCTTTTTTTATTTGAAAAATTTAATTCTATATTTTCACCAACATTTCCAGTAAAATAGGTGTAGATTCATAATTATGTATGTTTGTACTTAAAATTTAATTTCTAATAGTTCAACAAAAAATTTCAAAACGATCAATTCTCATACATTCATGTGTACATACGTTCATATGTTCGAGCGATGAACTCTAAAGTCCTAAATATTAATACATATACATATATTTGAATACAATTATAATTTTGTTTTGGCTTAAACTTCTTTTTTATTTGAAAAATTTATTCTATGTTGTAAAAAAAGGCATACATTCATAATTATGTATGTTTGTACTTGAAATTCAATTTCTAATTGTTCCAACAAAAAATTTTAAAAAGCTTAATTGTAATACATTCATATGTACATACGTTCATAAAAACGTGCGAAAAACTCTAAAATCCTAAATTCCAATACATACATATATTTGAATACAATTATTATTTTGTTTTTGAATAAACCTTTTTTTTATTTGAAAAATTTATTCTATTTGTTCACCCACAGTTTTAAAAAAAAAAGTATACATCCATAATTATGTGTGTTTCTACTTAAAAGTCAATTTCTAATTGTTCCAACAAAAAATTTCAAATGTTCAATTCTAATACATTCATATGTACATACGTTCATATGATGGAACGTAAAATTTTAAAATGTTCAATTCTAATACATTCATATACACATTCATTCATATATTCGAGGGAAAAATTCTAAAATCCCAAATTCTAATTCATTCATAAATACATACATATATTGGAATAAAATTATAATTTTGTTTTTGCCTAAATCTTTTTTTGTTTAAAAAATTTAATTCTATATTTTCACAACAGTTTTAGAAAAATAGGTATAGATTCATAATTATGTATGTTTGAACTTAAAATTTAACTTCTAATTGTTCCAACAAAATATTTCAAAACGTTCAATTCTCATACATTCATATGTACTTACGTTCCTATGTCCGAGCGAAAAACTCTAAAATTCTAAATTCTAATACATATATATGTATATATTTGAATACAATTAGTATTTTATTTTTGCCTAAATCTTTTTTTATGTGAAAAATTTAATTCTATATTTTTACCAACATTTTTAGAAAAATGTGTATACATTCATAATTATGTAAGCTTGTTATTAAAATTTAATTACTAATTGTTCCAAAAAAAAACTTCAAAACTTTCAACTATAATACATTCACAAGTACATACGTTAATATGTTCGGGCGAAAAACTCAAAAATTCTTAATTTTAATACATTCATATGTGCATACATATATTAGAATAAAATTACTAACTTGTTTTTGCCTAAACCTTTTTTTTATTTGAAAAATTTAATTTTATATTTTCACCCACATTTTTAAAAAAATAGGTATGCATTCAAAATTACGTATGTTTGTACTTAAAATTTAATTTCTAATTGTTGCAACAAAACGTTAAATTGTCATGCATTCATATGTACATACGTGCATTTTAATTCTACATGTTTACCCACAGTTTAAAAAAAAAGCATACATTTATAAATATTAATGTTTGTACTGAAAATTTAGTTTTTAATTGTTTCAAAAAAAATTTTAAAATGTTCAATTCTAATACATTCATATATGCATACGTTCATATGTTGGAGCGAAAAATTTTAAAATGTTCAATTCTAATACATTCATACATAAATACATGTACTTGAATAAAATTATTATTTTGTTTTTGACTTAACCTTTTTTTTTTTTTAAAAAATTTAATTCTATAATTTCACCGACAGTTTTAAAGAAATAGGTATGCATTCATAATTACGTATGTTTGTAGTTAAAATTTAATTTCTAATTGTTCCAACAAAAAATTTCAAAATGTTCAATTTTAATACATTCATATGAACATATGTTCATGTGATGGAACTTAAAATTTTAAAATGTTGAATTCTAACACACTCATACATACATATATACATATACTTGAAAAAAATTATTATTTTGTTTTTGCCCAAACCTTTTCTTTATTTGAAAATTCATATTCATATGTACATACATTCATATGTTTGAATGCGATTATTATTTCGTTTTTGCCTAAACCTTTCTTTTATTTGAAAAATTTATTCTATGTGTTCACCCACAGTTTTAAAAAAATAGGTGTGTACATTCATAATTATGTGTGTTTGAAATTAAAATTTAATTTCTAATTGTTCCAACTAAAATTTTCAAAAAGTTCAATTCTAATACATTCATATATTGGAACGAAAAACTTCAAAATGTTCAATTCTAATACATTCATATGTACATACGTTCATATGTTCGAACATATATTCATATGCATACATAACATATGTTTGAATAAAATTATTATTTTGTTTTTACCTAAACCTGTTTTTTATTTTAAAAATTTATTCTTCGTGGTCACCCACAGTTTTAAAAAATAAGGTTGGGTCAACCCAATGGTTTGTATTGTAGAACTTTTCCCTTCAACAATATTAGTGAAAATAATTCTTTTAAATACACTTTATGTATATCTACTACACTATTAAAAATGTTTTCATTCATATACGAAATTATTTCCAGGATTGCCTATATTTAGGATAAACGATTTATGCAGTCTTTTTGCTTTCATTTATGTAAGCAAAAATTAATTTAAAGAGGGCTTAACATAATGCTCGATTTTAAGGGTTAATTATGTCAGTCAAGAGAAATAATTATATTTTTTAATGTTATGGAATTTACCGTTAGCTTTTTGCGTTTATAGAAATTTGAAAAAGCTTGTGGTTTCGGAAATATAAGGCGTCAAAAAATTCAAATTTTATAAATTTCAAGAGGCAATATCTGAGAGGGGTAGAGATGGAAAAAAATTTTCCTCTAACAAAATAAAATATTTATTAGTGTCTAAAAGCTGCTGAAATTTCAGGCTCCTTCAACCTGAGGTCTGGAAGAAAAACGACATCAAAAATTTGGAAAAAACGGATTTTAGATAACGGCCCTTTTTTTTTTAACTTTGACTATAGTATGCCGCGATAGAAGAAGGAAGCCACTGCCTTTTTGCCTTTGCAAAATTTGAAAAATGCTTATGTTTTCACTGCAATAAATAGTTGAAAAATAGTGGTTTTGGGGGAGTATAGCTTCTAGAGGGGAGAAGATATGTAAAAATTTTGTTCTACGGAAATAAGTTTCTAGTAAAGATCTATATAAAATTTCAGCTTTCTATTTTCAAGGGTCTAGAAGTTTTGTAAACAAAAAAAGTGTCCACGGACGGTCGGAAGGACGGGCGGAAGGACAGACGGAGAGAGTAAAACTAATAAGCACTTTTTTTCAAAAATTTTTTGGAAAAGTGCTAAAGGTACATATTCATAATTATGTATGTTTGAACTTAAAATTTGATTTCAAATTGTTTTAACAAAAAATTTCAAAATTTTCAATTCTTATACATTCACATGTACATACGTTCATATATTCGAGCGAAAAACTCAAAAATTCTTTATTCTAATACATTCATATATACATACATACATATATTTGATTACGATTATTATTTTGTTTTTGCCTAAATCTTTTTTTAATTTGAAAAATTTAATTCTATATGTTCACCCTCAGTTTAAAAAAAAAGGATTACATTCATAATTATGAATGTTCTATATGATCACAGTTTTTTAAAAAAAAAGGTATACATTCATAATTATGTATGTTTGCACATAAACTTTTATTTCTCATTATTCGAACGAAAAATTTTAAAATGTTCAATTCTAATAGATTCATATGTAGATACATAATGTATATTTGAATAAAAATATTACTTAATTTATGCCTAAACCTTTTCTTTATTTCAAAAATTTATTTCTGTATGTTTACAACCATGATTAATTATGTGTGTTTGAAATTTATTTCTATATGCCAAACCACAGTTTTAAATCTTTTTCAATTCATATAGAAAGCTTAAAAAAAAATTAGTTAAGGGGCTTTAAAAAAAATATAAAATACATACATGCTTATGTACTTAAAATTTTTCTGAATTTTTCCAAACTATTATAAAAATATTTTTTTGGAAATTTTTCTTAAGCTTTGACAACAATATTTATTTTTTATATAAAACAAAAACTTTAAACTAAATAAAAAAAAATTTTTTAAAATAATCCAAAAAAAGAAAAATACGGCAATATCCAGGCAAGCATTGATCCAATAACCTTCTGGTTATGAGACTACCACGCTACCCATCAGGCTACGCAGTACCTTGAATTTCCCTTTATAATGTTTTATTTTATTCATATTTCGTATAACTCTTCAAAAACCATTCTATTTTACATTATGTATATATAACTAAAAAGTACGGGCACTTCTAGAATGGCTAGGAGACATATTGTGACAAAAGGCATTAGATAAGGTTTTGCCTCTAGGGTCCCAGGAAAATGTGACATTGAAACTTTTTAGCCCCGAAATAGCTCTATTTTAAGATCTTTTGAAACAATTTTTGTATAACAAAAGCACGTTTTTCTTTTACACTTTATATTATTAGAAACACAAACCAAGAAATAAATAACACTTTATATTATTAGAAACATAAATCGAGAACGAGAAATAAATAATATTCGAAAATATATCGTAACGATCTCACACACTCTTAGTTCGAAAAATCGAACTAAACTTAAATAAATGTCATCTTTTATCAAAGACATCAGATTTTTTGTGGCAACTGCAGATACAAAAATATAGATACACAATTTATGTACGTATGTACTTAAAATTTCATTTTTATTGTTCATATGTAGATACGCTTATATGTTCGAGCGAAAAACTCTAAAATCATGAAATATAAAACATTCATATATACATACATATATTTGAATAAAATTATTATTTTGTTTTTGCCTAAACCTTTTCTTTATTTGAAAAATTTAATCCTCTATCCTCACCCACAGTTTTAAAAAAATAGGTATCCGTTCGTAATTATGTATGATTGCACTTACAATTTTATTTCTAATTGTTGGAACGAAAAATTTCAAAATGTTCAATTCTAATACATTTATATGTACATACGTTCATATCAAAGTATATCTACTAATAAGTAATTCGGCTCGTTCCATTCCCTTAGTTTTGGTTTGCGGAAGATGCAAACGAAAGAATTTGGAAGGAAGACTTCCAAATTCTTAAAATATTCCATTTTTTTTTAGAAATAGATGGTAACAAGAGTTGTGTAGGCAAGAAAGACACAAAATATTTTAAATAAACGAGTGTATCAAAAATATTGAACTGAAATAAAATTAAATTAAGTTAGGTAAAAATTTTGTTATTTTTATTTTGATAATAACAAAATTTATTTTTCATTTTATAAAATTTAGGTAAAAAATTCGAATTAATGAAAGTAAAAGAGTTTGAAATTTCATGTATGAATGTACACATTGCATGTACCTGGTACCAGTATCAGGTAGTGACATAGAAATAAAGTAATTTATAAAGAAAAAAAGGTGTATGCATACTGATTACTTTATGAAATATAATTTTTACCGATTCATGGGAAATATATTCTAAATTTATTAAGATTGAAATAAAAAAAAAAAAGTGTAAAGATAATTTATTTATTTTATTTATTAATAATTTTTAATTACAAATGCTACACACTAAAAATTTTTTGTTTTATATCAAATTGTTTTATAGTTTTATTAGAACTTTTTATTATGTGGTAAATTCCAATTCTAATATACAGTTTAATGAAATATGTTTTGTCTGACTTCTCACAACATTCATAGTTGAAATTATTTTTTAAGTGTTTATATATTTTACATTCTTAATTTTTTTCTGTACAAATATCATTAAAAAGTTTAATAAACGTATTTTCTAAATTCTTTAAATTATCCACGAAAATTGAAGGCATGCATTTCAATTACAAATTGGAAAGACTGTAAAAATACTATTTTCAAAAGTACATATTTACCTCTACACATCTTTTGGCAACAAATGAAATTTTCGTGTCGGCTTTTTCTCCTCACTCACAAAATTACATCCCAAACACTTCATTAATGTTTACCCATTATTATAAAAAAATTTTTTTTTTCACAACTACTTAAAACTTTTTGTAATATCATACGTCTTTTTAAAATTTCTTTTCATTATTTTCCATATAAATTATAATAATTTTTTTTAAATACTTTTTTTCCGCTTTGCTTTTATAATATGAATACACCTTTTTTGCCACCTTGTGACAAAACAGAAATTATTGTGTCGCTTTTAAAATTTTTAATATTTTTCCCTATACTTTATATACGAGCTAATAATAAAGTGTCGCCTTTTAAAATACATTATAAAAAAACAGGTTGACGTCTATTGCGTACTCTTGCCCTCTCCCAAAAATTCTTATGTGTATAAAAATTAAAATAAGAAGGTATGCTCGTATGTTCGAAGGATATACTAAATTTGCCTTACCGTTTGTAACGCTAAGAAATAACGGTCTTAGATATAAACTCAAGTGTATGTTTTTGATCAGCGTCAAATTCTGAGTTGATTTAGCTTTGTCTGTCAGTCCGTCCATCCGTCCGTTCGTCCGTCCAACGATAACTCAAAAACTAATTGAGCTAAGTTCACCAAATTTTCACAAATGATTTATTGTAGTAAGTGCCAGGACACTATTTAAATTGGACATGATCGGGGTACCGGTTCGGGTAGCCGCCATACAACTTTAAAATTTAATTGGCTATATCGCAGAAACTATAAAAGCTGTGATATTGAAATTTCACACAAACAATTATATTAGTAGGGCTAATGTGTCAGATAAAAGTTGTTCAAATTGCTTGGCTCCTTCTAGTAGCTGCCACACAACCTCAAAAGTTACTTGGCTATATCTTATAAAGCTGTAATAGTGAAATTTCACACAAACGAATATATTTGCAGGACCGATGTGTTTGATGAAATTCGTTAAAATTGCTTGGTTCTTTCTGGTAGGTGCCATACTGCTTCAATAGTATTCATACACACAGTATTTTGAAAAACACATAGTACTGAAATTTTTCATAAATTAATACGGTAATATGGCAACTTAAAGTCATAGTCTGTCCTATAGTCAGTTATGGTATATTTATTCGCACATATGATAACAAATTCGTACGGGTACTCTCAGAGTTGGCAAGGTCAACTCTATTTTTTCTCGTTTTATAATTGTTTTTAGATCGATTTCGACAGTTGATTGTAACTTTACATTTTTTCCAATTTTAAATACTGCTTAATTCATTTCAATAAATTTATATGTAAAATTGTATGTATATACATGTAGGCGCTAAAAACCGACCCCACTCTGTTTTTAATTCACCATACATTTTTTTCATTTTATTATACTTATTGCATTTCATATTTTTACCGACCGTTTTGTGTATACAATAGGTGGGTTATGTGATGGCAACAAATTTTGCATATCGAGTTTTCAGTAGGAATGTACTTCTCCATAGTAGGGAAGTGTAAGTAAACTATTTTTAGCAACCTGTCGGTCCGTTGGTTTGTCGGTCTGTCGGTCTGTGTGTGCACGCGTGTATCTCAAGTTCGGCTGAACCGATTTTGATGAAATTTTATATGTAAGTTTATTTCGACCATGGCACGGATTTATCAACTTTTGGGGTATATCAGGCCTCGGAAACCGCAGTTTTTGGCGGGCCTGTTTTACATTTTTGAACGTTTTGAAGAAAATATTCAACCAATTTATTTGAAATTTCATATATAAGCTGAGCTCGACCGTTCGCGAAACCTCCTAACTATTGGAAGAAATCAGGTGTCAGCAACTGGATGTTTACTACGGGCCAAATATACATTTTTATATAAAGAGAAATAATAGACCGATTTCATTGAAATTTAATATTTAAATTCATCGTATTGAAACAATGAACACATAAAGTTTTTGGAAAGATCAGGGCTCGAAAACTGTCGAAAACAAAAAACCAAATTATCGTAATACAAAGCAAATAAGTATAAGTACCCAAATTGCAACAATAAACAATACCTGTATTTACGTAAAAGCAAATGGTGTTTTATTTGAAAGTTTGGTTGATACTGGCAGTGATTTTTGTCTAAAAAAAAATTCTTGTTTAAAGTTAATTAATCCTTTATCTATTTTTAGAAACAACTTCCTTTCCATATCCGGTTATGCGCAAGATTGATTTGGAAATAAATCAAGATATTTACGTTGACGTAGATGTTCACATAGTCGATGATAACTGCATAAAGATGCAGTTATGTTAAATATGGAATGAATTTATGTTAAAAAAAGGAATGAATTTATTGCGTCAAGCTATTGTAAATATTGACGGAGGTGCCATATTAGTTAAAAATAAAAACGCACTTAGAACGGAATCTAAAAAGAAGAAAATTTAGTATGCTTTCTAGCAGATATAAAAATTAATACTGAACCCGATTACGCTGACCTTCCCGGACTAAGCAATCTGAAAAAAGAAATTGTTACTAAAATAATTACTATGATCGAAAATTACTCACCCAGAATGTTGAAAGAATCACCAATCCAAATGGAAACTATTCCGCTTGATAATTAACCTGTACATCAATCTCCTAGACGATTTCCTCCAGTAGCACAAAAAATTATTGAACAAGTTAATGAATGGCTGAAAACTGGTATTATTGTTGAAAGTTCTAGTAAAGAAAAAAGATGGTACACATCGACTCTGTGTGGATTTTAGAGCAGTAAATAAAAGAATTCACAAGGATAATTTTCCTCTACCAGTAATAGACGAACTTCAAGGTGGTAAGATTTTCACGACGCTAGATTTGGAAAACGGTTCCTTCCACTTGACATTGGAAAACAATGGCAGAAAGTACACTGCGCATTTGTCACACAACGGGGACAATATGAATTTTTACGAGTCCCATTTGGATTATGCAATTCACCTAGCGTGTTTCAAAGACTTGTCAATTTTGTTTTTAAAGATTTAATTATCAAAAATACTGTAATAACTTATATTGGCGATCTTTTCATTTCAGCAAACTCAGTAAATGAATCTATTGACCGTTTAAGAATGGTATTAGATGTTATATCCCAGAATAGTTTAAAAATAAAATGGAAAAAATGTCAATTTCTTCAATCTGAAGTTGAATACCTTCATCACATTATAAAATATGGCACTGTATCACCATCAACTTCAAAAAGAGAGCCGTGCGAAACTTGCCTGAGCCAAAAACGACAAAGCAACTGCAAAGCTTTCTGGGATTGACAAGCTATTTCCGAAAATTCATTTCACAGTACTCAAAAATCGCAAAACAATTAAGCGATATGCTAAAAACAGATGTTAAATTTTTGAAACAAAAGAAAAAAGTTTGAAACAAAAGAAAAAGAAGCATTCGAAAATTTAAAAAACTTACTAATTGTTTCACCAATTTAAAAAATTTTAAGTTATGACAATGACACCGAACTTCACGCCGATGCGAGTAAGCACGGAATAGCAGCTGTTCTATTGCAACGTGATGATGGCGAATTGCATCCTGTTCATTATGCAAGTAGAAAGACATTAGAAGCGCAACAGAAATGGTGGTGCTAAGAACTTGAAATTTGGCTGTAGTAGAGGCTGTAAAGAAATTTAGGACGTATTTACTTGGCAAACACTTTAAGCTCGTTACAGATTGCAAAGCATTTACGGTGACTTTAAAGAAAAAAGATCTGGTTACCAGAATTGCACGTTGGTCCCTATTACTAGAAGAGTTTCAGTTCGATGTGAAACACCGAGAAGGCGACATGTAGGCGCACTCAGAAGAAACCCAGTATTTTTTTGTGTTCAAGTTAACAAGACCATAGTAAATAGTTTGCAGGAAGCCCAAAAGAAAGAAGAAAAATTAAATGCCATTGTTGAAGTTTCATACATGGTGCATACAAAGATTTTAGCATACATCACGATATTCTGTGCAAAACTGTAAATAGAAAATTATTATATGTTGTACCGGACGGCATGAAAAACTTACTAGTTCGTACTGCCCACGAAGATGGTCATTTTCATCGTGCTAAAATAAAAAAAAAATTAAAGAACAATTTTACTTACTTGACTTAAAGCTAGCTGTATCCATTGCTAGGAAAAATGAAAACTAGCTGTATCCATTGCTGAAAGAAAAAATGGAAAACCAGAATGTTTACTTAATCCTATTATGAAGGGCGATAAACCATTGGAAACTCTTCATATCGATCACTTGGGTCCGATGAGCGCCACTGAGAAAAAAATTTTCCTCTAACAAAATAAAATATTTATTAGTGTCTAAAAGCTGCTGAAATTTCAGGCTCCTTCAACCTGAGGTCTGGAAGAAAAACGACATCAAAAATTTGGAAAAAACGGATTTTAGATAACGGCCCTTTTTTTTTTAACTTTGACTATAGTATGCCGCGATAGAAGAAGGAAGCCACTGCCTTTTTGCCTTTGCAAAATTTGAAAAATGCTTATGTTTTCACTGCAATAAATAGTTGAAAAATAGTGGTTTTGGGGGAGTATAGCTTCTAGAGGGGAGAAGATATGTAAAAATTTTGTTCTACGGAAATAAGTTTCTAGTAAAGATCTATATAAAATTTCAGCTTTCTATTTTCAAGGGTCTAGAAGTTTTGTAAACAAAAAAAGTGTCCACGGACGGTCGGAAGGACGGGCGGAAGGACAGACGGAGAGAGTAAAACTAATAAGCACTTTTTTTCAAAAATTTTTTGGAAAAGTGCTAAAGGTACATATTCATAATTATGTATGTTTGAACTTAAAATTTGATTTCAAATTGTTTTAACAAAAAATTTCAAAATTTTCAATTCTTATACATTCACATGTACATACGTTCATATATTCGAGCGAAAAACTCAAAAATTCTTTATTCTAATACATTCATATATACATACATACATATATTTGATTACGATTATTATTTTGTTTTTGCCTAAATCTTTTTTTAATTTGAAAAATTTAATTCTATATGTTCACCCTCAGTTTAAAAAAAAAGGATTACATTCATAATTATGAATGTTCTATATGATCACAGTTTTTTAAAAAAAAAGGTATACATTCATAATTATGTATGTTTGCACATAAACTTTTATTTCTCATTATTCGAACGAAAAATTTTAAAATGTTCAATTCTAATAGATTCATATGTAGATACATAATGTATATTTGAATAAAAATATTACTTTATTTATGCCTAAACCTTTTCTTTATTTCAAAAATTTATTTCTGTATGTTTACAACCATGATTAATTATGTGTGTTTGAAATTTATTTCTATATGCCAAACCACAGTTTTAAATCTTTTTCAATTCATATAGAAAGCTTAATAAAAAATTAGTTAGGGGGCTTTAAAAAAAATATAAAATACATACATGCTTATGTACTTAAAATTTTTCTGAATTTTTCCAAACTATTATAAAAATATTTTTTTGGAAATTTTTCTTAAGCTTTGACAACAATATTTATTTTTTATATAAAACAAAAACTTTAAACTAAATAAAAAAAAATTTTTTAAAATAATCCAAAAAAAGAAAAATACGGCAATATCCAGGCAAGCATTGATCCAATAACCTTCTGGTTATGAGACTACCACGCTACCCATCAGGCTACGCAGTACCTTGAATTTCCCTTTATAATGTTTTATTTTATTCATATTTCGTATAACTCTTCAAAAACCATTCTATTTTACATTATGTATATATAACTAAAAAGTACGGGCACTTCTAGAATGGCTAGGAGACATATTGTGACAAAAGGCATTAGATAAGGTTTTGCCTCTAGGGTCCCAGGAAAATGTGACATTGAAACTTTTTAGCCCCGAAATAGTTCTATTTTAAGATCTTTTGAAACAATTTTTGTATAACAAAAGCACGTTTTTCTTTTACACTTTATATTATTAGAAACACAAACCAAGAAATAAATAACACTTTATATTATTAGAAACATAAATCGAGAACGAGAAATAAATAATATTCGAAAATATATCGTAACGATCTCACACACTCTTAGTTCGAAAAATCGAACTAAACTTAAATAAATGTCATCTTTTATCAAAGACATCAGATTTTTTGTGGCAACTACAGATACAAAAATATAGATACACAATTTATGTACGTATGTACTTAAAATTTCATTTTTATTGTTCATATGTAGATACGCTTATATGTTCGAGCGAAAAACTCTAAAATCATGAAATATAAAACATTCATATATACATACATATATTTGAATAAAATTATTATTTTGTTTTTGCCTAAACCTTTTCTTTATTTGAAAAATTTAATCCTCCATCCTCACCCACAGTTTTAAAAAAATAGGTATCCGTTCGTAATTATGTATGATTGCACTTACAATTTTATTTCTAATTGTTGGAACGAAAAATTTCAAAATGTTCAATTCTAATACATTTATATGTACATACGTTCATATCAAAGTATATCTACTAATAAGTAATTCGGCTCGTTCCATTCCCTTAGTTTTGGTTTGCGGAAGATGCAAACGAAAGAATTTGGAAGGAAGACTTCCAAATTCTTAAAATATTCCATTTTTTTTTAGAAATAGATGGTAACAAGAGTTGTGTAGGCAAGAAAGACACAAAATATTGTAAACAAATGAGTGTATCAAAAATATTGAACTGAAATAAAATTAAATTAAGTTTGGTAAAAATTTTGTTATTTTTATTTTGATAATAACAAAATTTATTTTTCATTTTATAAAATTTAGGTAAAAAATTCGAATTAATGAAAGTAAAAGAGTTTGAAATTTCATGTATGAATGTACACATTGCATGTACCTGGTACCAGTATCAGGTAGTGACATAGAAATAAAGTAATTTATAAAGAAAAAAAGGTGTATGCATACTGATTACTTTATGAAATATAATTTTTACCGATTCATGGGAAATATATTCTAAATTTATTAAGATTGAAATAAAAAAAAAAAGTGTAAAGATAATTTATTTATTTTATTTATTAATAATTTTTAATTACAAATGCTACACACTAAAAATTTTTTGTTTTATATCAAATTGTTTTATAGTTTTATTAGAACTTTTTATTATGTGGTAAATTCCAATTCTAATATACAGTTTAATGAAATATGTTTTGTCTGACTTCTCACAACATTCATAGTTGAAATTATTTTTTAAGTGTTTATATATTTTACATTCTTAATTTTTTTCTGTACAAATATCATTAAAAAGTTTAATAAACGTATTTTCTAAATTCTTTAAATTATCCACGAAAATTGAAGGCATGCATTTCAATTACAAATTGGAAAGACTGTAAAAATACTATTTTCAAAAGTACATATTTACCTCTACACATCTTTTGGCAACAAATGAAATTTTCGTGTCGGCTTTTTCTCCTCACTCACAAAATTACATCCCAAACACTTCATTAATGTTTACCCATTATTATAAAAAAATTTTTTTTTCACAACTACTTAAAATTTTTTGTAATATCATACGTCTTTTTAAAATTTCTTTTCATTATTTTCCATATAAATTATAATAATTTTTTTTAAATACTTTTTTTCCGCTTTGCTTTTATAATATGAATACACCTTTTTTGCCACCTTGTGACAAAACAGAAATTATTGTGTCGCTTTTAAAATTTTTAATATTTTTCCCTATACTTTATATACGAGCTAATAATAAAGTGTCGAGCTAATAATAAAATAAATATGGCAACTTAAAGTCATAGTCTGTCCTATAGTCAGTTATGGTATATTTATTCGCACATATGATAACAAATTCGTACGGGTACTCTCAGAGTTGGCAAGGTCAACTCTATTTTTTCTCGTTTTATAATTGTTTTTAGATCGATTTCGACAGTTGATTGTAACTTTACATTTTTTCCAATTTTAAATACTGCTTAATTCATTTCAATAAATTTATATGTAAAATTGTATGTATATACATGTAGGCGCTAAAAACCGACCCCACTCTGTTTTTAATTCACCATACATTTTTTTCATTTTATTATACTTATTGCATTTCATATTTTTACCGACCGTTTTGTGTATACAATAGGTGGGTTATGTGATGGCAACAAATTTTGCATATCGAGTTTTCAGTAGGAATGTACTTCTCCATAGTAGGGAAGTGTAAGTAAACTATTTTTAGCAACCTGTCGGTCCGTTGGTTTGTCGGTCTGTCGGTCTGTGTGTGCACGCGTGTATCTCAAGTTCGGCTGAACCGATTTTGATGAAATTTTATATGTAAGTTTATTTCGACCATGGCACGGATTTATCAACTTTTGGGGTATATCAGGCCTCGGAAACCGCAGTTTTTGGCGGGCCTGTTTTACATTTTTGAACGTTTTGAAGAAAATATTCAACCAATTTATTTGAAATTTCATATATAAGCTGAGCTCGACCGTTCGCGAAACCTCCTAACTTTTGGAAGAAATCAGGTGTCAGCAACTGGATGTTTACTACGGGCCAAATATACATTTTTATATAAAGAGAAATAATCGACCGATTTCATTGAAATTTAATATTTAAATTCATCGTATTGAAACAATGAACACATAAAGTTTTTGGAAAGATCAGGGCTCGAAAACTGTCGAAAACAAAAAACCAAATTATCGTAATACAAAGCAAATAAGTATAAGTACCCAAATTGCAACAATAAACAATACCTGTATTTACGTAAAAGCAAATGGTGTTTTATTTGAAAGTTTGGTTGATACTGGCAGTGATTTTTGTCTAAAAAAAAATTCTTGTTTAAAGTTAATTAATCCTTTATCTATTTTTAGAAACAACTTCCTTTCCATATCCGGTTATGCGCAAGATTGATTTGGAAATAAATCAAGATATTTACGTTGACGTAGATGTTCACATAGTCGATGATAACTGCATAAAGATGCAGTTATGTTAAATATGGAATGAATTTATGTTAAAAAAAGGAATGAATTTATTGCGTCAAGCTATTGTAAATATTGACGGAGGTGCCATATTAGTTAAAAATAAAAACGCACTTAGAACGGAATCTAAAAAGAAGAAAATTTAGTATGCTTTCTAGCAGATATAAAATAATTACTATGATCGAAAATTACTCACCCAGAATGTTGAAAGAATCACCAATCCAAATGGAAACTATTCCGCTTGATAATTAACCTGTACATCAATCTCCTAGACGATTTCCTCCAGTAGCACAAAAAATTATGAATGGCTGAAGACTGGTATCATTGTTGAAAGTTCTAGTAAAGAAAAAAGATGGTACACATCGACTCTGTGTGGATTTTAGAGCAGTAAATAAAAGAATTCACAAGGATAATTTTCCTCTACCAGTAATAGACGAACTTCAAGGTGGTAAGATTTTCACGACGCTAGATTTGGAAAACGGTTCCTTCCACTTGACATTGGGAAACAATAGCAGAAAGTACAATGCGCATTTGTCACACATCGGGGACAATATGAATTTTTACGAGTCCCATTTGGATTATGCAATTCACCTAGCGTGTTTCAAAGACTTGTCAATTTTGTTTTTAAAGATTTAATTATCAAAAATACTGTAATAACTTATATTGACGATCTTTTCATTTCAGCAAACTCAGTAAATGAATCTATTGACCGTTTAAGAATGGTATTAGATGTTATATCCCAGAATAGTTTAAAAATAAAATGGAAAAAATGTCAATTTCTTCAATCTAAAGTTGAATACCTTCATCACATTATAAAATATGGCACTGTATCACCATCAACTTCAAAAAGAGAGCCGTGCGAAACTTGCCTGAGCCAAAAACGAAAAAGCAACTGCAAAGCTTTCTGGGATTGACAAGTTATTTCCGAAAATTCATTTCACAGTACTCAAAAATCGCAAAACAATTAAGCGATATGCTAAAAACAGATGTTAAATTTTTGAAACAAAAGAAAAAAGTTTGAAACAAAAGAAAAAGAAGCATTCGAAAATTTAAAAAACTTACTAATTGTTTCACCAATTTAAAAAATTTTAAGTTATGACAATAACACCGAACTTCACGCCGATGCGAGTAAGCACGGAATAGCAGCTGTTCTATTGCAACGTGATGATGGCGAATTGCATCCTGTTCATTATGCAAGTAGAAAGACATTAGAAGCGCAACAGAAATGGTGGAGCTAAGAACTTGAAATTTGGCTGTAGTAGAGGCTGTAAAGAAATTTAGGACGTATTTACTTGGCAAACACTTTAAGCTCGTTACAGATTGCAAAGCATTTACGGTGACTTTAAAGAAAAAAGATCTGGTTACCAGAATTGATGTGAAACACCGAGAAGGCGACATGTAGGCGCACTCAGAAGAAACCCAGTATTTTTTTGTGTTCAAGTTAACAAGACCATAGTAAATAGTTTGCAGGAAGCCCAAAAGAAAGAAGAAAAATTAAATGCCATTGTTGAAGTTTCATACATGGTGCATACAAAGATTTTAGCATACATCACGATATTCTGTGCAAAACTGTAAATAGAAAATTATTATATTTTGTACCGGACGGCATGAAAAACTTACTAGTTCGTACTGCCCACGAAGATGGTCATTTTCATCGTGCTAAAATAAAAAAAAAAATTAAAGAACAATTTTACTTACCTGACTTAAAGCTAGCTGTATCCATTGCTAGGAAAAATGAAAACTAGCTGTATCCATTGCTGAAAGAAAAAATGGAAAACCAGAATGTTTACTTAATCCTATTGTGAAGGGCGATAAACCATTGGAAACTCTTCATATCGATCACTTGGGTCCGATGAGCGCCACTGAGAAGGCATACAGATATATTCTAGCCGTTGTTGATGGTATTTAAAAATTCTGCTGGTTATTTCCTACAAAAAGTATGAATGCAGATGAAACACTCAAGAAATATGAAATTATTTCAAACATTTTCGGTTATCCGTCAAGAATTATTACGGATCGAGGGGGAGCATTTATTTCTAAACAATTCCGTGAGTACTTTAAATTGCATGGTACCAATCTTCACTTTATTTCAACAGGGGTGCCAAGAGGTAATGGTCAGGTAGAGCGACTGCATACAACAACCAAGTTATCAGTGTTAACCATCCCAATGTTAACCAAGTTATCATTAAAAAAACTAGAAAAATGATATAGCCGCGTAACCGATGTTCAAAGAATCTAGAATAACTCGTTTCATCGGGCCATACAGACCATATGGACCACGCCATTTGAATTAATGTTTAGATCCAAAATGAAAACGCAACAAGATACGAATATTATGCAGATAGTTGAAGAAGCCTGGGTTGAACAATTTCAAAACGAAAGAAAGAAGGATATAGCAAAAATACAAGCTGAAAATAAAAGGAATTTTGATCTAAATAGAAAAGTAGCTACAAAATATAAGGTTGGCGAATTGGTGGAAATCGAGCGATCACAATTTGGCGTTGGTTTAAAAATACGACAAAAGTTTTAAGGTCCTTATCGCGTAATAGCATATAAAGGTTTTGATCGTTACAACATTGAAAAATAAGGTGATCATGAAGGACCCCATAAAACTGAATGTAGCGCAGACAAAATGAAATTTTGGGTACAAAATGGAGGTGATATAGATGAAGAATACGATACAGAATAATTCGAGCTGAATTTTCATGTACAAACTGACACACTCTGTTTTTAATTCATTATACATTTTTTTAATTTCATTATACTTATTCCATTTCATATTTTTTTTTATTTTATTATTTTGATAACTCTCTTGTTTTCTATACAAACAATTAGAAATTAAATTTGGAGTCTTTGTACATCATATTGTTACAGAAATTATTACAGAATATTAGTGAAATTGTTACAGAATATTATAAAAAGGTCTGTTAAATATTTATTTTCAATTTTTAGGACATTAGTAAGCTTATGGTTAACATACCTAGAAAAATGTAAATTTGGCTCTTAGTAGAGTTTTGCTCTGTGCTACCCGAATTCACTGAAATGCTCGCCAGTTAGTTAACAACCAGAACTCAAATATCAAATTTCAAGAAATTCCATCGATTCGTTCCGTAGATATGGTGAAAAATGTAAAATCGGCCCGCAGATCAGTTTTCGAGCTCTGATCTTTCTAAAAAATTTATATGTTTTTTGTTTTAATACGAAGAATTTAACTATTAAATTTCAATGAAATCGATTGGTTATTTCTCTTTATATACAGAAAAATGTATATTTGGCCCGTAGTAAACGTCCAGTTGCTGACACCTGATTTTTTCCAAAAGTTAGGAAGTTTCGTGGACGGTCGAGCTGAGCTTATATATGAAATTTCAAGTAAATCGGTTGAATATTTTCTTCAAAATATTCAAAAATGTAAAACAGGCCCGCCAAAAAGTATAAAAATAGTTTATTTAAACATTCCTGCTACGGAGAAGTGCATTTCCACTGAAAACTCGATATGCAAAAGATTTTTCAATGGTTGATAATTTTTCCGAAATATAATTTTTTTTTTTTTGAAAAGAAAACTTCCTTTTATTCGGAATAAAATACTTTTTTTTATTTTTTGCTAATACATTTCGTGCGCTACATACGCACTTTGTCAAAGCTGATTTTCTTCTAATTAAGACAATAAACAATAAAAATTAAAATCTATTAAAATTAGGAATATTACACCTGACTTAATATAATTATCTACCTGACTTAATCTAGAATTTGATTATTTATTTACAATTTTTTTTTGTTTCTTTTTATTTTTTTAATTTTTTTTTTTGGTTATTAGTTACAAACTAAATTTATAACTTTAATACTGGCCAAATAATTAATTTAAAGACCCAAGTAGCCGCGTTACCTTCGTCCGTGTTCAGTAGGCAGTCCTTGTTTGATTTGTATATCTGCATGCTTTCATGAACTTCTCTCCTGTGTTTTCCTTTTACCTCTTTTAATACCTTTAAGTTATCTTCCGTGATTGTGTGATCAGTTTCATAAATGTGTTTTGCAACCATAGAATCAAAAATCCTGTTAAATCCTACTCTCCTTGCACGTTTTATTTCACTTAAATGTTCCTTAAGTCTTGTTGTAACGGGTCTCTTCGTTTGTCCTATGTAAAATTTATCGCAATTATTACAATTGATTTTGTACACACAAAATGTATCTTCAATTTCATTATCCGCTTACATGTATCTTCAATTTATCCTTAGCCGAATTTAACAAGCTCCTAAGTTGATATTTACTATTGGTTTCCGATGTCCGAATATTGTGTTTCCTTAGTTGTTTATTTATCAAGTTTGTACAGTGGGGGACAAAAGTTGGCATGGGTCCTAGTCAGTCTCACATTTTCCTAACATGTGAAGCTGAAAATCACATTTTGCTAACATGTGAAGCAGAAAATGCTAGGAAATGCCCTCTGAAAACATCAGCTCTGCTCCTAGAAGGTAAGTAAAACTTCTAGGAGGCAACTCTCACCTCCTAGAAGGTAAGTAAAATAGTTATCTGCCGGGTGTCTCCTGAGAAACTTACTTAGTAAGGCTGACGAGAGCAGGTGGAAGCGAGTACTCGGCGCTTAATCCGAGTTTTATTGGTTTGGAAGCGCGCGGGCGGTAAATCCAGAAGCATCTGACCTAGAATAGGCGGCATCCCTGAGGGACGGCAGTTTTTGAATCCTGGCAGTAGGTATAAAATGCAGAATTTAATCATTTGTGCAATGAACAAAACAAAAGGATTTAGTACCCCAGGTGGTAACTCAACTACGTTGGAGAATCCACCCTCTTCGGAGGTCGGCTCTACGAATTCTGGGGAGAGCCATTTATTGCATTTGATTGATCCGTTCGGGAGGAACGCGAAAGGCAGGCGTTCACTACCTACATCTGATGTGCGGATTTTAGAAAAGAATAAAAATATAGAAGGTGGCCTACCGAACACTCAAGCTCCACAAACCAATAAAGATATAACATGAGTAAAACTCAAGCCAAAAAAAGTGACAATCAGAATGCTGACATACATAAAAGGATTAGGCAACTAGAACAGCTCTGTGTGGCTTTGAAAACGAGGTTCTTCAACTGAGGGCTGAGAATGAGAAGCTAAAGAAAGAGAAACATGGGCAAATTACAAGCAATATGTCTAATGGGAGTAGTCATAAAGAAAAAGACGCTGCACCACAAACAAAGCAAGTGAGGCCAATCTTAGACTCAACAGATGAGGAAGAACTCGCCAGAGAAACAGATTGGATCCTAAAGCAAAAGAGGTCCAGTAAAGTAATAAAAGCGGAATCATCTCCGGAAGCGGTTCAGGTGACGATCAATGCTGAGAATGCGGATGTTCCTGATTGTAAAAGTCAAGGCGATGGCACGAAAAATTCAAGGCCGCCTCCAGTAGTCATAAGTAATGTGGTTGACTATAATCAAATAGAGTCAACATTCAAAAATAAGGACATCAATTATAAGGTTAAAATGATGAATAACAATTAATTTAAGTTTATTGTAAATTCCGAAATGGACTTCACGAATCTAACCATTGCCATGAATGAATCTGGACTAGAATAGCATACCTATGAAAACAAGCAGGCCAGACCAATAAAAGTCATGGTAAGAGGTCTTCACCCCAGTTGTAAACCGGAAGATATAAAGGAAGACTTAAGCTCTAGGGGTTACAAGATTTTAGATATAACCAATATAATTAAAGACGGAAGATATAAAGGAAGACTTAAGCTCTAGGGGTTACAAGATTTTAGATATAACCAATATAATTAAAAAAATAAAAGAAAATTGGAAAAACATTATGGTACCTCTACCGCTGTTTTTGTTAACATTCTCAAATGACTAGGAGATGAAAAAAATTTATGAAATCGATCACATAAACACGATGAAAATTAGAATAGAGGCACTTCGAAAGGATAGAACCATTCCGTAGTGTAAAAGGTGTCAAAGGTTTGGGCATACACAAAAATTTTGCAAGAGAGAACCAAATTGTGTTAAATGTGCAGGCAGCCACTTAACATCAGATTGTAGTAAGCCAAAGAGTACTGCAGCAAAGTGCCCCCATTGCTTGGAGGCCCACCCAGCAAACTATAGGGGATGCCTTCTAGCTAAGGAACTGCAAAAACGTAGATATAAGAACAGCAACAACAACTGGAAAAATTCTGAACGGCCACCGAGGCAATTCACCTCGAGAATAGTCTCAAAAGATGTAACATACAAAGATGTTCTCCAAACGAAAACTGATGACGGTGGCACGAGCAATAAAGCAAGGGTCAGTGACGTGAATGTTTTGTATAAAATGCAAAATATGATGCAGAACATGCTAGATATGACGGGCAAAATCTCTCAGAGATTGAGCATTTTAGAGAGTGAAGGGAAAAAATCGAATACCAAAGGACTTGGTAAATGATGGCACGAGGTAATTTTGAAATAGCAACATGGAATTGCAATGGTATTGCAAATAAAAAATACATGCTTGAAGTTTTTCTGCATACACAGAATATAGACGTGTGCCTCATAACTGAAACACGTATGACCTTAAGAAGCAGGATTCGGTTTCCAGGTTATAGAATTTACAACTCGAACCACCCTGGAAATATAGTGAAGGGCGGAACGGCAAAAATAATAAAAGAAAATGTGGTGCATTGCGATCTGCACCAGATGCAAACCGAGGGAATGCAAATGACAGCGGTTCTGATCACTTCCACTAAGCAAAAATTTAGAGTGACTGCATTATATTGTTGCCCCAGATTTAAAGTTACGGAAAAAATGTTTCAAGACGTTCTGACAGACCTAGGCGATAGATTCATATTGGGGGGTGACTTTAACGTCAAGCACACTGATTGGGATTCAAGGCATACTTCAACTAGAGGAAGCGAACTTAGGACAGTAATTGGCGGCACGTGGTGCCTTTTTCACTCTACTGCGAAGCCAACGTATTGGCCAACCGATGTTAATAAGTGTCCGGATTTAATAGATTTCTTCAAAACAAAACGGATTGCGAAAAATTTCATCGAGGTACATGATAACTATAATCTTAACTCCGATCATTGGGTGGTTATTCTTGAACTTAAGGAAAATATAGTTATGAAAAGAGCGAAACCTGCGCTGACAAATGGAACTACAGATTGGTCTAGATTTCGCTTAGAGATTGAACGACAAATAGATCTAAGGAAAAGAATAAGAACGACCCAGCACATAGTGAAGAGGCCGAAAACTCTACTAAAATTATTCAAAATGCGGCTTGGAGTAGTTCCAAAATTAATGTTATTAGAAGGGGAGGCATTAACTATCCCCCACATATACTAGCAAAAGTAAGACGAAGCAGGCGGGCGAGAAAGAGGTGGCAGCAAACGCGTGATCCTACTGATAAAACTAGATATAATCGTGAATCGCCGCAACTAAGACGCTCTATTAGAAAACACAAAGAGGATTCGGTTGCTGATTATGTTTAAAATTTGACGGCGTGTAAGAAAACCAATTACTCACTGTGGAGTGCAACAAAGAAAATGAAGCAACCTATCAAACATCTGGCTCCTATTAAAAAAAAAGATGGAACGTGGGCAAAAATTGACAAGGACAAGGCAAATGCGTTTGCGGATCATTTGGCCGATACATTCTGTCCGCATGACAGCCGGGGCGTGTATGAAAATGAGGAATCTGCTTGTGTTGGGGATAGCGTGATTATTCCAATTGTCAGGGAAAGAGATTTTATAGAAGAAATCAGGACTCTTAAATCTAGGTAGGGCCCAGGATTTGACTTTAAATGCTAATAAATGCGTGTATAAGGTTCAATTACGTGCCTGAAATTTGTAAAGTTGCAGAGATAATCATGCTGCACAAACCTGGCAAACGTATAGACAGGGCGACTTTATAGACCAATCTCATTGTTGTCGATGATTTCAAAATTACTAGGGAAACTTTTATTGAGAAGACTCCAGCCTATAATTGAAGGTAAAAGGTTAATCCCGAATCATCAATTTGTTTTTCGCCGGAACCACTCAACCATAGATCAGATTCATAGAATAACTGACCTAATCACTGGAAGAAAAAGCAGTATGTTCTATCATATTTTTGGTCGTAGCCCAGACCTTCGATAAGGTTTGGCATTGTGGATTAATAAAAAAACTTAGGCGGTTATTACCAAGGCAGTATGTTGACCTGCTCAAATCTTACCTGACTAATTGGGTATTTCGAGTTAAACAGGAAGAGCAGTACTCTTCTCTTAGGGATATCAAGTCGGGGGTACCACAGGGGAGTATATTGGGCCCGATATTATACTTGCTACACACTTGTGATATTTCTGAATCGGAAGGAGTGACAACAGCTACATTTGCTGATGATACAGCAGTTATCGCAATAGGACGAAATGAAAATGAATCTACACAAAAATTGCAAAGGGCCAGTTTGCTTATACTGTAATTCACATGATTACTAAGTAATTGTTTTGTTTACATTGATTGCTATATACAATCTACTATTGAAACACACAATAACAAGAACATATATATTTATAGGATTGTGCCTATTGCACTAATTAAATTATGAATTTTACTAATACAACATCATAGTTGCGGAATTAATAAGAATGTGCTTATTACACTACTAATTTATCTTAATGGAAATTTCTTCATGCAACTGCAGAACAGGTGGATGACGTAATCAAAGGAACGAGTTAAAGGCAGAAAAATTCATTAAAAAAATTTTTCTCCTCGAACTGGACTCGAACCAGTGACCTACCGCTTTCTAGGCGGACGCTCTACCAACTGAGCTACAGAGGCATGAAGAAATTGCCGACGAAATGTTCTCTACATTGCTTATACTGTAATTCACATGATTACTAAGTAATTGTTTTGTTTACATTGATTGCTACATACAATCTACTATTGAAACACACAATAACAAGAACATATATATTTATAGGATTGTGCCTATTGCACTAATTAAATTATGAATTTTACTAATACAACATCATAGTTGCGGAATTAATAAGAACATGCTTATTACACTACTAATTTATCTTAATAGAAATTTTTTCATGCAACTGCAGAACAGATGGATGACGTAATTAAAGGAACGAGTTAAAGGCAGAAAAATTCATTAAAAAAATTTTTCTCCTCGAACTGAACTCGAACCAGTGACCTACCGCTTTCTAGGCGGACGCTCTACCAACTGAGCTACAGAGGCATGAAGAAATTGCCGACGAAATGTTCTCTACATTGCTTATACTGTAATTCACATGATTACTAAGTATTTGTTTTGTTTACATTGATTGCTGCATACAATCTACTATTGAAACACACAATAACAAGAACATATATATTTATAGGATTGTGCCTATTGCACTAATTAAATTATGAATTTTACTAATACAACATCATAGTTGCCGAATTAATAAGAATGTTCTTATTACACTACTAATTTATCTTAATGGAAATTTCTTCATGCAACTGCAGAACAGATGGATGACGTAATCAAAGGAACGAGTTGAAGGCAGAAAAATTCATTAAAAAAATTTTTCTCCTCGAACTGGACTCGAACCAGTGACCTACCGCTTTCTAGGCGGACGCTCTACCAACTGAGCTACAGAGGCATGAAGAAATTGCCGACGAAATGTTCTCTACATTGATTATACTGTAATTCACATGATTACTAAGTATTTTTTTTGTTTACATTGATTGCTACATACAATCTACTATTGAAACACACAATAACAAGAACATATATATTTATAGGATTGTGCCTATTGCACTAATTAAATTATGAATTTTACTAATACAACATCATAGTTGCCGAATTAATAAGAATGTGCTTATTACACTACTAATTTATCTTAATGGAAATTTCTTCATGCAACTGCAGAACAGATGGATGACGTAATCAAAGGAATGAGCAAAGGGCCAGTGATGAGATCTCAAAATGGACTAGAAAGTGGAATATAAAGCTTAACGAGGTGATATCAGTATACGTAAATTTCACTAATATGAAAATTGACAATTCATTTTCGGTTCGAATAGATGGCGTCTTGATTCCGTCCGCAAACACGACGTTGAATGATGTTGAACCCGAAGCTCAGATGGAAGGAGCACACAAAGAAAAAGAGACCTCAACTAGAGGAGGAATACAGAAAGTTTGAATGTCTTTTGGGGAGGCGTGTCAATTGTTTTGTTGACAATATACAACAAACACAATTGTATTACACAATTGTAATTGACAATATACAACAAAGTTTTGATATATAATCAAATATTTAAGCCTGTCTGGGCTTACGGTATTCAGTTATGGGGCTACGCTGCGCAGACTCATATCCAATCTATACAAAGATTTCAAAATAGAGTATTAAGGGACATTGTAAACGCCCCTTGGTATGTCCGTAATGCCGATATACACAGGGATCTCACGATCCTAAGTGCCAGAGACCAAATTAAAAACAATCAAAACTTTGTTAGGAGACTTAAACGTATGAGACCTCTCGAGTTAGTTTGAGGCTTTTTATCTGGAACAATGAGTACTTAGTACGCTATTGTGCCAGATCAAAAGCTCGTATATAATCAAAAAAGTTAGAGCAAAATTAATGGTGAGTTGTTTCCGACTAGTTTTATAGTTTATTTTGAGGAGGGTGTTTTTTAGTGGATTAAAGTTCCACACTACTGCTTTTCGTCTGGCATTGTATTTCCATATTTTTCACCCTTCCTCTAGGTAAAAAAAAAAAAAAAGTTTGTACAGTGATGATCATAACTTAAAGATGTCCATGTTGTTCTTTGTTCTTCCAATATCCTGTTCTGTTAAAACAATGTGCTCATATTCCCTGCCCAATTTTTCGTTTTTTCTTTCTAATGAGTTTGTTAATACTTTCAGTAGAATGACCGTTCTTCACAGGCGTATCCAAAATGAAGTTTACTTCTGATCTATAGTCGTGTCTGTCCATTGGTGTGGTAAGCATTCTATGAATCATAGAGTTGGACGCTGCCATTTTATGTTTCGTTGAAAGGTACAAATCCTTTGGAATGCATTTTTGTGTTGTTGTTTTGTTCCTATATATCTTGAATCCAATTTTTTCAGATTTTCTTTTCACCAGTATGTCCAAAAAAGGTAACACTCCATTTTCCTCAATTTCGAATGTAAATTCAATGTTTTTCGAATGTAAATCAATTGTAATAATTGCGATAAATTTTACATAGGACAAACGAAGAGACCCGTTACAACAAGATTTAAGGAACATTTAAGTGAAATAAAACGGAGAGTAGGATTTAACAGGATTTTTGATTCTATGGTTGCAAAACACATTTATGAAACGGATCACACAATCACGGAAGATAACTTAAAGGTATTAAAAGAGGTAAAAGGAAAACACAGGAGAGAAGTTCATGAAAGCAAGCAGATATACAAACCAAACAAGGACTGCCTACTGAACACGGACGAAGGTAACGCGGCTACTTGGGTCTTTAAATTAATTATTTGGCCAGTATTAAGGTTTAAAACAGGTATAAAAATAGTTTGTAACTAATAACCAAAAAAAAGTTAAAAAAATAAAAAGAAACAAAAAAAAAAGTGTAAATAAATAATCAAATTCCAGATTAAGTCAGGTAGATAATTATATTAAGTCAGGTGTAATATTCCTAATTTTAATAGATTTTAATTTTTATTGTTTATTGTCTTAATTAGAAGAAAATCAGCTTTGACAAAGTGCGTATGTAGCGCACGAAATGTATTAGCAAAAAATAAAAAAAAAGTATTTTATTCCGAATAAAAGGAAGTTTTCTTTTCAAAAAAAAGAAAAAAGAATCGATATGCAAAATTTGTTGCCATCACATAACCTACCTATTATTTACACAATACGGTCGGTAAAAATATATATTAAACATTCTACTATTAAATTAATTTTTTTTTATTTTTGTACAATCAAAAATTTCTAAATCCCACATACATGTATCTAAATTTATAATTTCGAATTTGTTATTCTCTCTTACATATTTTCCTACTGTATTATAAACTCTCTTAAACTTAATTTTACTTAATTCAAAAATTGACATTAGCAATGTCTTAAATTCTAAAAATTCCATTCGCAAAAACACTGTCGAATCGTTCATATATAACATTGTTGATATTATTAAATAAAGTTGGGTCAAACCAATGGCTTGTATTGTAGCATCTTTCCCTTCAACAAGTGAAAATTACTGGTAATACAGTCTACGTATATCCACCACACTATTAAAATTATTTTTAATCATAAACGAAACTATTTCTAGGATTGAATATATTTAGGATGAACGATTTATGCAGTCTTTGAAATAAAGCAAAAATTAATATAAAGAGGGGTTAACAGAATACTCGATTTTAAGGTTTAATTGTGTGAGTTAAGAAAAATAATTATATTTTTTAATGTCATGGAATTTACCGTTAGCTTTTTGCGTTTATAGAAATTTGAAAAAGCTTGCGGTTTCGGAAATATAAGGTGTCAAAAATTCAAATTTTACAAATTTCAAGAGGCGATAACTTGTTGAGAGGGGGTGGAGATGGAAAAAAATTTTCTTCTAACCAAATAAACAATTTGTTAATGTCTAAAAGCCCCTAAAATTTTAAGCTTCTACAGGCTGGAGTCTAGAAGAAAAACGACATCAAAAATTTGGAAAAAAAGGACTTTAGATAACGGTAAATTTGAACGGCCATTTTGTTTTTCTAAAGTTTAACTATAGTATACCGCGCTAGGGGAAGCAATACGCTGCCTTTCTGCGTTTGCAAAATTTCAGACATGCTTATGGTTTCATTTTAACAAATAGTTAAAAAAGGCCATTTTTAGGGTTTTTGGGGGGAATAACTTTTAGAGGGGAGGAGATAGGTAAAAATTTTGTTCTACGGAAATAAGTTTCTAGTAAAGATCTATGTACACACAATTTTTTACATTTGCGAATGGTGTGACTATTATCATTTCAGCTTTCTATCTTCAAGGGTGTAGAAGTTTTGTAAACAGACACACGGACGGACGGACGGATGGACAGAGTGAAACTAATAAGCACTTTTTTTCAAAACATTTTTGGAAAAGTGCTAAAAAATGAAAAAATATAAAAATAGGCGTTGAGTTATAATTAATTTTTTTTTCATTTATTTCTATATAATTAATTATGCAGCTAAATTAAGTCAGAGTCAAACCATTGGAGGTTCTACCGAGATCATTTTTTAAGAGTAATGTAAAATAGTGGAATTCTATCAGTAAATTTAGCAAATACATAAAATTTCATTGAAGCTTCTAAATTTAAGTTCAATTATTTAATTTGTTTTAAAATTGTTTAAATAAGATTAAAATTCAAATAATGGTGTGAAAACTCTTAAAAGATTTATTTTCAAGTAGCACTATTAATACTCGTAATATAAAAAGTTATATAAAATAAAAAAAAAAAAATTGTATAATATAAATGTGCTGTTAGAGTTTCGCTTACGCGGTTTACGGTATACACGGTCAATCTTAGAGGACTTCATCAGGACACAAGGCGCGCTGTGAAACCAGGTGGAACATCTTTAATTGAATTGCAAGTGATCGCGGCAGTAAGCAAAATTTTATATTTCGGTAACATTTTTCAATATATATATATATACATTAAAAAGTTTGGAATTTGGTGTTGAAGGAATATTTACGTTTGTTATATCTTTGCTTAATTGATGATGATTTTAATTTAATTTAATGAGAAATGTCGGATGTCACAACAAAACATAATTTGCATTTTTTCAACTTCTATGCCAAATTAATACGTATATTTAATTAATATTAAAAATCAACTACAGAATTCCAAGCTACAACATAGTAGCTATATTACTTATTTATTACATGCATTTACATTTTATACACATGGTTTGGAACAAACTGAAATTTGTTAATATTAAATGCTATATGAAAAATCAAAATATAATAAAATATAAGACGCCAATAAAAATCTTGAAAGTAAAACTGGTGGAATTGGAATTTTGGTTTTGATTCATAGATTATATAGAAAATAAAACTACAACTTCTGTATTTTGATTCAAATAAAAATTATTTTACATATTGAAATATATACTTACCTACTTATAACATTTAAAATGTTACATACATACATACTACATAATATACGTATACCTACTTATTACATTTAAAATATTACGTATATACTACATAATTAAACCTACCTAGTTATTAACATTTTAATTTTTTTTGTGTTATAGAAATAAATGCTTACAAAAGTCTGTGTATAGCACGACATAGGGTTGCATGATAATATTATATTTCTAAATATTTCTAAATAATATTCGTTGTAGCAGCAATAACATTTCGTCAATTGAATTTATTCACGCAATATTCGTTTAGAGCAATTGTGGGATATATCGAGATAGTGGATATATCAAAAAATAGTTATGTGATATATCAAGCGATAATTTTTTTTATACATGACATAAGGAATTTTATTTTAATTTTTCTCTTTAAATTATCGTTATTAAAATTAAAAATCTTTAAACCTACCTACCTATATAAAGAAGATAAATAGAAATTGTTACGGTGTATATCCGAAAGCAAAAAACTGATATTTTTTAACTTTTCTGTGATATAAAATTTTTTTTGAAAATGTGAAGAGGTGTACGTATCTGCCAAATCTTTACTCACTTCATTACTTTTTAATAAAAAACAAGATTTGAGTTCTTAATCAATCTTTTATATTAAAATTAACTCAAGCAACCAATCTTCACAAAATTAGATTCAATGTAAATTAACGCCCAGATTGAATGGAAAGTATTCTGAGTACCCTGACTTCATCGGTATTTTTAATAAAAGCATACATAATACCACGAACTATGAAATTATCGAGAAGTGTAATATTTTAGTGAGCCAAAAATGCTGTTGCCAAAAATGCTGTTTGTGAATTTCGAATTTGGGATGAAAATTATCCAAAAAATTATCAAACATTTAAATGCTAGATTTAACAACAAAACGTTAATGTTTCAAGAACTAATTGAAGAATTATTTCAATTGCCTAAAATAATGAGGGCAACTGCAACAAATCTTAGAAATATGGTTGACAGTGTTAACGCTATTTTAGGCCCGATGCTATCTAATGGTTCTGGTGAATGATATACATTGCAAATTCAATGATTATTTATGTCGTAATGATTAAATTAGATGCTGAGTCACAAAATAAATGGGAAGAAACCGTCGATTTTTTAAATTTATTGTGTTGGCAGGATTGCTCTTAAGTTCTAAGTAAACGATGCCAGTTCCTTGAGTACAAGGAGGTCAAGCAATCGTCTTCGCTGTCCGCTTCAAAATTTCGAAACAAATCGTTTTCTCATAGCTCGACAGCACTTTTGGTATCACAATCGGGAGCTCGAGATTCGTCGCCGTGTCCTATTTGCAATGATAATAGTCACACCATTCACAAATGTAAAAAATTTTCTGAATTGCCCGTATTAACTCGCTTTAAAAAGGTAAAAATTTTAGCGCTTTGTATAAACTGCTTGCATAAAGGTCTTCTAAGAATGCAATTCTTCTAAAGGTAGAATTTGCTCAGCTCCACATCACACACTACTTCATCGTTTTGGTTCAAATAACACATCGTTAGCAGCTAATGGACCTGTTGAACAGTCTTCAACTTCATCTTTCCTAACTTTAAATCCATCATCTCCGTCAAAAACACTAGTGTCTTCAGTAAATAATGTACCTATTAGTCCAGTTAAAAACGTTAGTGTATTTTTAACAACGGCTTGTTTCAACTAGTCTAAGCTTTATTGTACTCTGGCTCACAGCAAAATTTCAGCACAGACCGATTGGTTAACCGTTTTGGATTAAAGAAACAACTTATAAATACTGGCATTAGTGGAATTGCAAACACTAATGTAAAAATTAAATTTTCGACACTATCCACTATAAAATCTCGAATAAATGATTTCACTGCCTCTTTAAACATGTTTGCCTTTCCATCCATAGCTGGAATTATGACTGATTCTCCTATAGTCATCAAGGATTTGAATATTCCTAGAAATATTGAATTGGTTGATCCACAATTTTTTATTCAACAAAATGTTGATATTTTGATCGACGCAGAAGTATTTTTTGGTATTATATCCGTCGGACAAATTAAATTGTGCCCTGATATGCCTTTATTGCAAAAAACACTTTTTGGTTGGATAGTTTCGGGTAAATATGCCTCCAATTTCAGATCAATCAATTGAAATTCACTGATCGCTTCCTTGGAAAATAATGAGGTTAACACAGATGCTAATTTACACGAGTTAGTAAAAAACTGTTGGCAAATTGAGTCCGTCGATACTAATTCAAGCAAGCTAACCGAGGAAGAATTGTCATGTGAACGTTTTTTCCAATCTACTGTACAAAGATCATCCTCTGGTAAAATAATAGTTAAATTACCATTCAAACGTCATTTCTCTGAGCTTGGTTCATCTAGGCAAATTGCCTAGATGAAGGCGATTAAACTCAAATTCCAATTTTAAGGAAGAATTCTCGAAATTTTTGGAAGAGTATTTAAGGTTAGATCACATGGAACTTGTTCCCAAACATGATGAAAAGCTTGTCAAATACTGTCTTCCTCATCATTGTGTCTTAAAACCAGATTCATTTACTACTAAACTTCGTGTCGTATTTGATGGCAGTTGTGCTACAATATCTGGGCTTTCATTAACGATATCCTCATCATTGGTCCTCCAGTTCGAAAAGACCTTGTATTCAATTCTACTCAGTATTTCGATTTTACAAGTATGCTTTAAAGGCCGATATTTGCAAGATGTATAGGCAGTTTTTACTGGATGAAAATGACGCGTATACTCTGGTGAAATAATTCTTCACAAGAAATCCAAACGTTCAAGCTTAAAACTGTTACTTAAGGTACATCTGCAGCTTCTTATTTAGCTACTAAATCTTTGGTTTATTTGACAACTTTTAATACAGAGATGTATCCAAAAGGAGCACAGAAAATACTGAAAGATATGTACGTAGATGACTTGATAAGTGGTGCAGAATCTTTTGAAGAAATATCTAACATAAAAGGCGAAGTTGAAGCTATATTAGCCTCAGCAGATATACAACTAAAAAAATGGTACTGAAACAACATGCGTTTCCTCGACAGTGTTCCAGAATCCGAAAAAGAAAATCTTCTTTTTTTTTTTTTTAATGTTTTATTTATTTTTCTTTTATATATTTATACAATTCCAAACAAAACACAAGAATATCCTTTTATATTTACAAGCTTAAATGTACAATGGCCATAAAGGCTCTCTCATTCACATAAATATAGTAAATTTAAATTGTAAAAAAAAATATTATTTAATATATTTTTTTTTTAAAAAGAAGAGTTCTACGTTTCAAACAATTTATATAGATTATTATTAGGTATTGCCAAAAAGTCAAATAAAAAAAGCAATTATGATATTATGTTTTATAACTAAAATGACTTAAACTCAACTTATATACTAGAATAAAAGACCTTATAAGTAACTTATTCTACAGTTTCCAAAAGTACTCGTATTTTTTTTATAATTTGCAAGTTTATTTAAATTTGGTATGTATTTTTCGTATTTAAAAAGTTCATTATTTTCTAAATTCAGGTTATACAAATATAAAGGAATTTTTTTATTAGATGCATTTCTGATGAAATGATAAATTAATGGGACGTAATTGGAATTTTCTATATAATTATTACCATCTAGATATAAAAAGCCCTCCGGTGGAATGAAACCAGAATTCAATATTTTTTTTATGTATTTATCATTGGGAAACCATACATGGCTAATTAGTGAATTATTTGTGATATTACAGCATCGCAGGATATGATTACGAATTAAGCGAATAATATGATTATCTATTCTAAAAATATTAGCCGTATCGTAGATTTTACTATTAGAGTAATATTTAATATAATCAGATTCAGGTGTTCTGTTTAATCCCGTGCATGTCCTTAAACAATTTCGTTCAAATATTCTAAATTTTTCCATTTTTGACGCACTTATGTTAAACCAAATCGGGCAACCGTACGTAAGGATTGGTCTGATAAAGCTCAGGTAGCATATAACTTTAACCCTACTAGAGAGTACCTTTGAGTAAAATAATTTTGCTAGACTCATGAATGCACCACTAGCCATTGATAGTTGATCGTGGCAATGCAAGTTAAATTTATATAAATAATGATATTTTACCCCTAAATATTTAAAAGAATTAGAATTTTTAATACAGGTATTATCTGAAGCCGTCAATTGGAATCTTTTCCAGCCGTTTCTGATTTTGGAGTTTACCTTGTCAGTGGTATCTCTGAAAAGGATTGACGTGCATTTGTTATAACTTATTTTTAATTTCCAATTATTGCAGTATGTGACCACTCTATCAAACTGACTCTGTAACATATTTTCCGCAACAATAGGGTCGTGATTCGCCGAATAAATCACCAGATCATCCGCAAAAGCTATACTGTGATTCTGCCCTAAACTACAGTTTAGGGAATCCAGTACACCACTCGAAAAGATATTAAATAATATAGGTGAGTTCACAGTGCCCTGCTGGAGGCCATCCACCATCACAAATTCTTTGGAGTAGGTTCCCTTGGTGGAAACCACCCTAAAAACCCTGTTACGAATCATACTATTTATTAAAATAATTAGATGTAATGGGAAATTATATTCTAACAATTTAAACACTAAACCATCTAACCATACCGTGTCAAAGGTCTTCTCAAAATCTATAAAACACGCAACCACACATTTTTGATCGTCAATGCCAGCAAATATCAGACGACAGTTTCGTCATTGCATGCAGCGTACTGTGACCGTGTCTGAATCCGAATTGGTTCTCAGGTATAATCTTTCTAGATTCCGTTTCTTGTGTAAGATATTTATTAATTACTATTTCAAAAACCTTACCTACATTATGTAGCAAGCTTATGGGTCTGAAGTTACCAGGATCAGTGTTAGCCCCCCCAGGCTTCTTTATCGTTATGACATCTGCTTTTTTCCAGACATCAGGGAAATAACTATGATTCAGGCAGTTATTGAAAATAATACAATACCTGTCCACCATTGAATCCACCGGGAAGATTCTTCAGTACCAAGTTAGGAATTCCATCCCTTCCTGATGAAACCTTGGCCCTTAATCCCAAGAATGTTGTTTTCAAGTCAACAAAACTTGCAAAATAATTATCTCTAGACTGAGAACCAGATAATCCATTTGACTTTAGTTCGTCACTAAACTCAACCATTGTAGAACAAACTCTATCATTAATTACAGAGTTTCTACTAGCCGTTTCACGATGGACGAGAGATAAATGCGCTCCCATAGTATTTAATAAATCCAGTGATTTTTCAATTATAAATTTTTCATTAAGTTTTTTTATTTGATTTAAGTCAATACCAGCGTCATATAATAAATTCGTATTGCATTCGGAAATAATCAATTTTTTTAGGTTTTCTGAATTATATTTTTTAAAAATTTTTCTAATTTCAGGAAACATGCTTTTATTGTTGCTACTCTTGATGTTCCTTATTCTTTTTTCCCAGTAATTATTTATAGAAATGTTTATATTTTGCTTGATTAGTGAACTAATATTTCTAAGTAGTGAATTAACTCTTAAGATTGACTGGTGGTTTTGACCTGGGAGATTTTTAAGCAAACAATATTTTGCCGACAATAATTGACTCTTGTATTTTCTTAATCTCAGAAGAACGGAATTAGAATATAAATCGGTACTGTTAATTTTGGAATCAAAAGTAGGAATGGCATTTTGAATGATTTTCTCCATTTCATCCAAGGACATTTTTATTTCTGGTATTGTTAGGTTCCTGTTATTAGGTAGATTACTAATAAAATCGTTCAATAATATCCGTTCATCTATATTTTTCTTAAATCTAGACCATTTCGTTTTATTATATAGATAATAGTTATGAACTTCAGGAATGCAAACAAAAAATGCTCAGAAGTCTCGTGAGAGATTTCATCGCATATAGGCAAATGGTCGCTATCGCAAATTAGTGTTTGTAATTTACCCCGTGAACTAGTTTTTGTGTTCAATCTGGTATCAGCAAGTAATATGTCCAAAAAAGAACCACTTTTAGGGAAAGATGGCAAGTCTGAAGAATACAAGGACATCCGGTACAAAATTTCCTTCTCCCGAATAAATTTCTCTAAAAATTCCCCACGAGCATTGTGCTTCTTATTGCCCCAATCCTCATGTTTTACATTTATATCGCCACAGATTACATAATAGTTATTAGTTCTGTCCAAATTTAGTATTTCAAATGATCTACAAAATTCATTTTGAAATAAATCACTATTCCTAAGAGATGCGTACATTGATATAATAAATAGGAAATTATTGTTTTGAATAGGTATTTTTACTGCACAAACTTCTAAACATTTAAATGATTCAAAACTAAAGTTTTTAATTTGTTCAAATTTTATATTTTTTTTTTACAAGTACAGCTGTACCTCCGCCTATATTTTTTGTTGGTCTGTCGTTTCTAAGTATCTTGTAATTTTTTAGTGAAAAGCGTACATTCTTACTCAGTTTAGTCTCACACAAAGCAACAACATCTGGATTATATTTAGAGAGAAAATTTATTAAAGAGAATTGTTTCGCGTGAGATCTGCATGAATTTACATTAACTGAAATCAATTTAATATTATGTTTATTCTCAACAACCTCAACCATGATAATTTTCCATAAGAAAATCCACTCTCTCAGAGTCTTTATTAATTTTTGAATCTAATTGTATATATCGTTCACAAAGAGTAGAAAAATTATTATTTAATTCTGTTAAAATTAACATGATGCCCTGTAATGTTATATCTGTGTTCATTCCAGCAGAAGTGTTAACATTATTTGTGTGCAAATTATTATTTACATTTTTATTAGTACCTACATTATTGATAAAGTTTTTATTATTTGCAGAAACTACATTAGCAAATGATAAATTTGGGTTAGTGCAATTTTGTATAGTGTTTACCTTGTTAACAGATTTTAAAATTGTGTTTTTTTTGTTTTGTTTGTATTCTCTCTTCTTTTTGAACATAATTTGGGTATCGACGATAAGAAGCCGGGTGACCAGTTTGATTGCATAAAATGCAGTACAACTTATCGGTTGGACTGTCTTTTGTTATGTTGCAATTATTAGCCAAATGATTTCCTCCGCATTTTACACATGGGGGTTTCATGTTACAGTTGTATGAAGAATGATTAAAACGTTGACATCTAGTACATTGAGCAATTGGTTTTTTCTGATGATTGATATCGTCTGATTCGTAGTCGTTGTGTAAGCCTTTCAGAATTAAATTTATAGGTTTTTCAAATTTTATCGTGTAAGAAAAACACTCCACATTTGCTTGTTTTAAAGCATGGAAAATTGTTTTAAAAGTTTCAATATTTTGCGAATAAATGGTGTGTCGATTTTTATTTGTTGATTTAATTAGGAAATCATTTATTTTTAATTCGATTTTTATTATTTTTTTTATTGTAGGCAAATCTTCTGAATCAACAATTATTGGAGGAATATTTTTGTTTTTTTTTCTTGTTGCTGTTTTCATTTTTTTTGCTGATATTGCTGCTAATGTTGCCCGATTTTGATGCTACTGCTATGTTTTGATGGGATAAGTTAGCATGTATAGAATTATTCTCAGCATTTCCGGAAATTTCATTTTTCTTGTTTTTATTTTTTTCCGTAAAATCTCAATAAAACTAGTACTTACATCATCCTCAATGGGTACCTCGGATGATTTCAAACTTTCATCACACAAATAGCTCCATATTGCAGTTCACAAGCTCCATATTGCAGTTGTTAGAAACAGTTGCAGTTGGGCATATTCGCATTTGGTACAGAATTTTCATTATGTGTAGCACTATACTTTGATAAAAGCTCGTTTATTTGTTTTTGTAATTTTTGTACTTCCTTTTTTAGGGAAGAATTATCTTGTTGCAATTTTTTGTTAGCCAGTGATAATTTATGATTAGAACATTTAGACGTCATTGCGACTTTAAGAGATGGTTTTTTGTTGACTTCAGTGCGATTTTTTACTTCATTGTTTTTTCGTGCTGAATAGACCATGTGGCCAGGTAGCACCGAAACGTTTAAACATTCGATTTTTTTTTTATAGTTATAAATGTGTAACACTCTTCAACTCTAATATCAAAAATCCTAAATAGGATAATTAACAAATTATTTAACAGTGATCAATTAATAATTGAATACAGCTATTTTCAAAAATAGATAAACTTTCAAATTTCACGACTGTACTCGGTGAAATACCGATCACCAATCAAGAAAATCTTCTAATCATAAATGGTACATCAGTTATAAAAACTTTTCCGACAAACCAAAATCACCAAACGTTCGGCCTAATAAATCCCGTTGTTGTCAGATCAAAAATATTTCTGCAAAGACTTTGGCTTTTAAAATTGGACTGAGATGAGTCTATTTAAATAGATTTGCAAATCAAATGGGAAAATTTTTGAAAAGAGTTGCATCTTCTCGACCAACTGTCAATACCTCGTTTTGTTAAGTACAACAAATCCGCACAAGTCGAATTACACGGTTTTTGCGATGCAAGCTGCAAGGCATATAGGCGTTGTATATATCTTAGATATATTGATCCTGATGGTACAATGCATGTCAATTTGGTAACTGCTAAGCCGAAAATTGCTCCAATAAAAGCTCAATCGATTCCTCGTCTTGAGCTGTGTGTTGCACTTCTTTTGTCTAGTTTTATAAATAAAGTAAATCAAACAATAAGCGTTGAGATCAATGAAATATTTTTATGGTCTGATTCTGAGACTGTGTTGTCGTGGATTTCAGCACATCCTTCTACATGAACTGTTTTTGTTGCCAATAGAGTCTCGCAAATCCAATAATTATCATAAAAGTATAAATGGTTGCATGTGCTCTAAGGCGAATGCAACTGACATTCTGTCAAGGGATTCAAATGTGTCAGAATTAATACACTCAACTTGGTTCATTGGTCCAGACTTCCTGAGAAAAACCACGATTATTGGCCTATTTAAAAGATTAAACGTGTTCAATCTACAACTATAGAAAAGCGATCTACAAGTCGAAAGCAAAAGTACTAAAAACTTCTCGTAATATTGGTGTACTATCTCTTAATGACCGAAATTATGCTCTCTTAAAAATAATCGTATTTATTCAAAATATTCTTTTTTCTTCTGAAATACAAAATAATATTAAAGAAATTCCTTCAAAAAGCATATTAAAAAACTTTAATCCATTTTTAGGAGAGGAAGATTCTGTGACCCTCTTAAAAGTAGGAGGACGACTTAGCACTGCAAATATTATACACTCAGCCAAACACCCAATATTCATGCCAAACGATGAACATTTTGTGAAACTTTTAATAGCATTTTCATGTTCAAAATCTGCATGCTGGACCTCAAGCTGTCGTTCAAAAATAGGCTGTTTCAAATCTAGACTGAAGTTGGCAGAACAAATTATGGGTGATGTACCTAAGTCCCGAGTCGAATTAAGTCGAGCTTTTTTCACCAGGTGGGCGTGGCAAAAGGCTTTATAAGGCTTATGTTGCAGTCTTTGTATGTTTTACCACTCATGCAGTGCACTTAGATATTGTGCCACCTCTAATGTCTGAAGCCTTCTTCGCTTGTTTAAAACGCTTCGCATCAGGTCACGGACTGTGTCGTAATCTGTACTGCGACAATGCAACGAACTTTGTCGACGCTCGACATATTTTAAGGTAATTAGCAGAAAAATTCAATGATCAACAATTCAGGAATGATGTATCTTGTTGGTGTACAAATCACAACATCGAAATTTACCACATACTTGTGGGAGGCTGCCGTTAAGGCAGCGAAGTTTCACCTCAATCGTTGCTGTTTAAATATGAATCTTAATTACGAAGAAATGCAAACTCTAATCACACAAATTGAGAGCATCCTAAATTTTCGTCCCATCATTTCCATTTCCTCAGATCCTAGTGATGAACAAGTACTAACGTCTGGTTATTTTCTTGTAGGTGGACCTTTAAACGCACTACCAGAACCATTGCGTAACGAAGACGTCAACATAACATCTTTAAAACGCTTTCAGCGTATTGTATTTCTACAACAAAAATTCTGTTCACGTTGGTCTAAGGAATATCTAACCTCATTTCAACGCAGGAATAAATGGTTTTCTCAAGCAAGTAACTTAACAATGGGTACACTGGTTTTGATTGGTGACATTAGGCAATTGGCAAAATTGTAATGTTGTATCCTGGCTCTGATAATAATTTGCGAGTTTTCGATGTTCAATGCCGTAACAAAATCTTCAGGCGACAAATACATACATTAGCACCATTTCCACTAGCTGATTACAAGTTTCTTCCCCAGCAACTTTCAAAGGCGCCAGCATGTTAATATCTAATTCAGCAATAATCATTTTATTACAATTGTTTTTGGATCGATTTCGACAGTTCATTGTAACTTTACATTTTTTCTAATTTTAAATACTGTTTAACTCATTTCAATAAATTTATAAGTAAAATTGTATGTATATACATATATGTAAATTTATAATTTCGAATTTCTTATTTTCTCTTACATATTCTTTTACTGTATTATAAACTATATTAAACTTGATTTTACTATTTTTTTGAATTAACATTCTTAAATTGTAAAAATTCGATTCGCAAAAACACTGTCGAATCGTTCATACATAACATTGTTGATATTATTAAAAAAATCAAAAAATATAAAAATAGTTGTTGAATTATAATTATTTTTTTTTTCATTTATTTCTATATAATTAATTATGCAAAAAAGTCGTATAAGTTTTAGAATCACCCTGGCTAAATTAAGTCAGAGTCAAACCAGTTCAATTCTAATACATTCATATGTACATACATATATTTGAATAAAAGTATTATATTATTTTATTTATGCCTAAAACTTTTCTTTATTTGAAAAATTTATTTCTGTATGCCACCCCAATGATTTAATAATTATGTGTTTAAAATTTATTTCTATATAGCAATCCACAGTTTTGAATATTATTCAACCCATATAGATAGCTTAAAAAGAATTAATTAGCAAGCTTTAAAAAAATATACATACATATTTATGTACTTAAAGTTTTTGCGAATGTTTCCAAACTATTATGACAATATTTTTTTGGAAATTTTCTTTAAACTTTTATAATAATATTTATTTGTTATACGAGTATTATATACAAGTATTATAATATACGAGTATTATATTAAAAAAATTAAACAAAATATTTATGCAAAATAAAAGAAAAATTTTTAAATTAATCCAAAAAAAGAAAAATACGACAATATCCATGCAAGCATTGATCTAATTACCTCCTGGTTATAAGACTACCACTTTCACCAGGCTACGCAGTATCTTGAATTTCCCTTTGTAGTTTATTCATATTTTGTATAACTCTTCAAAAACCATCCTATTTTACTTTATATATATATTAGTTCCATACAAGCACTTAAGATATTGGAATTCTAGATATAGTGTCATCCTAAAGGTATGCAATAATGTATATGGAGGTTATAGATATTAGTGTATCCTGAAGGTATATAAGGTGTGTATGTAAAGATGTAATATGGTTGTGTCTTGGGTGATGTGGTTGTTGTTTTATGTAAAAGTAAGCGGGAGTGTCACCCTAAGGGTATGCAATGATGAAAATGGAAGTAAGTTTTTTGAAGTATGATTGATAGTACAGCGCCACGTTACGAGTAGAATTAGTTTTATTTATAACACAGCGCCACATTACTAGTGTGAATTAGTTTTTTAATATTGATAAGAAACATTTTTCTTTATTTTAAATGTTGATTGAAGTATGCAATATTTGTAGAGGAGTTGTTGTCTCGGTTAAAAGTAGATAAAATTGTAAGTAAGAAATATTTTTTTATGTTAAATATTGATTGAAGTATTTAATATTTAGAATGAAGTATGCAATATTTAAAATGAAGTGTAAAATATTTGTAGTCTCGGTTAATGTTGTAAGTTTTCTTAAAAAAGACGTTTAATTTAAAATCTTTTTAAAATTAAAAAAGTTCTTAAAGCTTGAAAGGTAGGTTTAGAATTATTTTAACATTGATAACAATTTAAACGTTGATAACACAGCATCACGTTACGAGTAGAATTAGTTTTTAATATTGATAATACAGTTTAGAATTATTTTTTTGAAAAATTGATAACCCAGCACCACTTTATGAGATGTATTTGCTTCCTGAAAACAAATTGTTAGGTTTACAATTAGTCTTTTTTTAGAATTTTAAAAGATAATTATTACAATAACATGAATCATCATTATTTATTATGTCCAATGCCCATTAATTTAAATAATATTTTTTCACGCATTTATAAATGAAATAAAGTTGAGTCAAGCCAATGGTTTGTATTGTAGCACTTTTCCCTTCAACAAGTGAAAATTCTGCTTTTAAATAGACTGTAGTCTATGTATACCTATCACACTATTAAAATTATTTTCATTCATGTACAAAGCTATTTCTAGGATTGCATACATTTAGGATGATGCATACATGCAGTCTTTGAAATAAAGCAAAAATTAATATAAAGAGGGGTTAACATAATGCTCGATTTTAGGGTTAATTGTGTGAGTTAAGAAAAGTAATTATATTTTTTAATGACATGGAATTCACCGCTAGCTTTTTGCGTTTATAGAAATTTGAAAAAGCTTGTGGTTTCGGAAATATAAGGTGTCAAAAATTCAAATTTTACAAATTTCAAGGGGCGATAACTTGTTGAGAGGGGGTGGAGATGGAAAAAAATTTTCTTCTAACCAAATAAACAATTTGTTAATGTCTAAGAGCACCTAAAATTTTAAGCTTCTACAGGTTGGAGTCTAGAAGAAAAACGACATAAAAAATTTGGAAAAAAAGGACTTTAGATACCGGTAAATTCGAACGGTCATTTTGTTTTTCTAAAGTTTACCTATAGTATACCGCGCTAGGGGAAGCAAGCCACTGCCTTTTTGCGTTTGCAAAATTTCAAAAATGCTTATGGTTTCAATGCAACAAATAGTTAAAAAAGGCCATTTTTAGGGTTTTGGGGTGGTATAACTTCTAGAGGGGGGCAGATAGGTAAAAATTTTGTTCTACGGAGATAAGTTTCTAGTAAAGATCTATCTACATACAAAATTTCAGCTTTCTATCTTCAAGGGTGTAGAAGTTTTGTAAACAGACACACGGACAGACGGACGGACGGATGGATGGACGGTGGGACGGATGGACGGACAGAGTGAAACTAATAAGCACTTTTTTCAAAAATTTTTTGGAAAAGTGCTAAAAAAATAAATTACTATAAATAAATCATACTATATGTATGATTTAATGTAATAAGAACTGACATAAATAATAATATTGATATCACGACACAACTATTGATAAACTGAATTAGTTTTTAAAGAAAAAATAAAATATTCTTCATGTTATCAATTTTTGTTTCACCTATAAGTTGAAAAAGAAAGTAGAACATTTAATCATTATTCAACAAGCAGACATTAGAACTGCATATATTATGAATAATTATAATATATAAATAACACAAAAAAAATTAAGAGGATAAGAATGACAAGGAGGGACAGCGAGTCCAGTTGTAGCAGTGATTATTGCACAACAGATTTTGAGACATTCCAACAAGGATATCGAAATAAAAGCATATCGACAATTTAGCTCGCTGGAACTTGGAGTTAAATATCAAATTTTGGAGTTGTCAAAACAAAAGTCCTCATACAAGGACTCGAAGGGCAAAAAAAAGGAAACAGTAAAAATAGAATGTGAGGAGTTTTACATATGAGTGTAAAATTACATATAAGTGCACAATATTGTGCGGAAAAACATTCTGAAAAAAAGATAAAAAAATTAGATAAAAAAATTAATAGCAAAGAATTTACTTATTCTTTTACAATTATAAATTGTAAAGATAAATTTTTTGAATTAAATTTTAATATTGAAAAATAAAAAATATCTTTCAATTATTTTCAGTTTCTTTTTTTAGCTTTTTATTCTATTTTATTATTAAAAAATAAAATAAGAAAATTTTTCTTTTTCAATTATTTTTCTGCATGAGTTTTCAGCTTTTCTCTTTTCAGATTTTTATTCTGCCTGCTTTATAGATTTGGGTAGGAAAATAAAACAAGTTTTATTGTTTTTTAAAAAAAACAATCATTTATTTTTATTATGATAATAAAAATATAATCATTTATTTTTAATATGTTTTACTGCTGATTGAAGTTGTGAGGTGGAATTCATTTCCCATTTTTATTAGATGTTCCGGTTGTTCATTGATCTTCTTTTTTAATATCTTGTTTCCACCCCTTTGTGGAATCAGTTGAAGTGTTTGTTAATTTATCATAAGTGTTACTCTTATTGGAAAAATAATTTTTAATTTTGTCCATGTTGATTTTGTTTTTAATATTGATAATAATTGTAAACAGAGCCACTGAATTAATAAATTTTCATTGTACTCATTTCTTAAATACTACAAAATTGATTAGATCAGCAGTTTTATTGAGTAAACATTTTCAAAAGCGTACATACCAATATGCTTATTAGAACATCTTTTTGGAAAATGAATATGCTGATTTTTTAAATTTTTTAAACTTGTTGTATTATTATGCTTTAACATTTCATTAATTCATTTCTTCTTTTCTTCATCTTTCACATATATGATTACATTATTATTTATATACATTTTTACATTACAAAAATGCGTTCGACCATCCGACCTGTTATTGTTCGTATTTCATCATTTGATGAAAGGATAGCAATTATTTTTAATATAAATTTATTATTATTATCTCGGAAGCCGTGTATATCAATGCTAACGAATTCCATTCTGAACTTTATTCTTCATTTTAAGCTGTAATGTATAGGTATTTAAATTGCTTTATTAATTACTTTATTAATTTTTCCAGTTAAAAGTGTGAATTCGGCTAATCGATCATGCAATATAAGGCAATAAGCTGTAGTGTTTGCCGGCATTTTATATGAAGTTTTCAATTTAATTTTAACATCAACCGACCCCATCTTCTTGTTCTCATTTTGAAAGCGTGTATCTATTATAAATATTGTAGCTTGTTGTTTTATTATATTGTAATTGTAATAACTGGATCGAAAATTAGTATAGGCATTATAAGCAGTACAATAAAGATGTTTTTCAAATGATAAATTCATATCCTTATACGGGTAACATTCTAAGTAGAGGTAAACTCTTAAATCTGTTATTTTACAATGATCGAATTTTGAAAAATCCTTATCAAGTTGATTCAACTTATTTCATTGAAGAGCGAAAATAATAAAGCGTGGCTTTTCTAGCTCGGTTGTTGTTTTTACATTCCAAATATGACGATTGGTATCTTGTGGTAAAGTCGGATACTCATATATTTCTTAATTTCTAAAAGCTAAAATAATTTTAGCATTATTTGTAATATGGGTGTATAAATTCAACTTATATGCATCTGCCAAATTTATATGCTGTACTTTCCACTGAACTTTACATAGTTGAATTGTTGGTGCTGCAGAAACTTCAGCAGGTTCAATGCAAGTTAAAGAATTATTATCAGCACGTGAACGTATTAAGATCAATTCATGCTTTGCATGAGGTATAATATTTTTGTAATCTTCAGCAAATCCCAAAAGTTTCCGTAATGGAATGCAATAATTGAAGAATAAAATTTCAGGTTTAATTGATTTTTCAGGTGACTAACCGGCATGAATGAGAGCTTGACTTTCAATTCTATTAAATCAAATGTAATTTTTCAAATATGCTGATATGCCTTTCGATTATTATCAATTTCTTTACCGTATAATTCATATCGTATTTCATCAAATAAAAATGCTATTGCATTGTTGGTAAATTTTGTGCTTGAAGTTTCAATTCTGTCAACTTTTGTAAGAGTAACTTCAAGAAAAAGTATGCTAGTGGATGGTAAGATATTCAAATTTTGATTCTGTATATGTATTCTTATAGTATCGCTTTTATTAAATGAATTAAAAAAATGTGAATATGTGTGCCAAATGTGAATATGTTCGATTGTTATTCTGATCAACTAGTTTTACAGTGATTGAACTGATGCGATTGGTAGATATAGGTAAATAGAGCAGATTTTTAGGAACTTCAATGATTTTATAGCCAGGAGCCACAGAGATAGAAAATTCGTGAAGGATATGCGCTTCCTGATTATTAATATATGTTCCTTGAATAATATTACGAGTTCAAGGAACATATATTAATATATAATATTAATTTATTTATGTCACCTGGTGCATCTGACGAATGGTGCATCTTTTAGCTTGTTTTTACCAAAACCCAGCAATTCGCCAATTGTTTCTTCTCGTCTGAAATCATCTTCTCATCTGTTTCTTCTCATCTGAATAAATTTCACATTTTAATGTATTATTATTAGGTTTTATTATTAATATCATTTTTTCCACCTTTTTATTAAGTATTTCCAACTCTTTCTTAGGAAATTTTTTGATTTCATAAGAACCTTCATGAAATATTTATGGGGATAATGTTAACTTTATCCCCATAAATAAATTTATTATTTTGCTCATCAATATTTGGAACATTTGAAAATCTACTAATGCGCAAATATAGTTATCCGTTAGTTCTATAACAAAAAAATACTCAGCTGTTAGAACGGAAGAGGTGCCAGTTAAGGTTAATGTTAGTGACATGATACCACTTTAATTAATAAATTAAAAAATAGTTTGTATCTTCTTTATATGTATCTATCAAAGGATAACTTTATCTATCAAAGCAAAGTTTCGAGCTACATCATATTATTTTTTATTTCTTATCATAAAAAATTTTTATATGTTATTATTTTTTCTTCTACTGTTTACAATATTTTGAAAAACATACGTTAGTATTATAATGGAAACCTCAAACTTGATAATCAAAAATAAAAGAAAGTTTTAAGCTACATCATATTATTTTTTATTTCTTATCAAAAGAAATTATTTTTTCTTCTACTTTGTACAATATTTTGAATTAAATAAGTAATTCAAACACAAATGACCGCAATTTTATGTATTGAATTTTTGATATAATATGTTGTAGTTATATGAAAGGTTATCACCTAAATATTGTATGACTTCTATGAGTGGTTGTAAATTCCCAAAACTATCAAAATATTTGATATCATTTAAATTTTTATAATATGCTTACCCAATGAGTACCACCTCCGATTGAGCTATCCAAATTTATAATTCCGCATTCACGCTTCCATGGTTTGGTTTTAGGAAGATTATCCCTCATAAAAACTCCACGAAAATGATGTAAATATTTTTTTTCCAAAATCGTTTATATCTACATCTGTTAATGCTCTTTTGGGTAGCAAGCTTATACGTTTTTTGGTGTTATATATATAAGTAAGGGCTGGGTTTTAAATGTATTCTTTTTCCACTCAAAGCAATAGCCTCCATAGTCTTATTATGTCGTATATTTTCATCTAATAGCTTTCTACCATTTTTAGCATCATTGATAGCTTTAGCTATTCCAGCAACAGCGCCTGTGAGAGCTCCAGCAGCTGAAAGACTGGCAAATATTGGTATTAATGGTAAAATACTACCAGTTTTGGGAACTGGAATAACTCGTGGAAGCTTTATAGATTTTCGATTCCTGCTTAGGTTTCTTAAAGCCTGTAGAGCAACTTTTAATATATCCTTTTGTGTTTTAGGTTTATAACCCTTAATAGCTATTTTAGCTTCCTGAATAACTTTGCTTAACGGTTTTCTTTTTCTAATTTTTTGTGAACACCCCATCCCAAGTTTTCCTTTAGCTTTCATTGCGTTAGTAACTAATAATGCACTAGCTCGTTCACGAAAATTTGTATCTTTTGCTTTAAATCTTGAACAAGCTTTTTCAGCTAAAATTTTATCAGCAAAATGTCGATCTTTTGTAGTATTACTTTGTGAATATGCAATATCGTGCTCTTTACATGCTACATTTAATTGATTTACACCTTTGTCACCACGATTTAATCATTTTTTAAGTTTTGTACCTGGTCCACAAAAATTATATCCAGGTAGATGTGCTGCAAACGGTAATTTATTTATTAAAGAATTTAAGATTCCTCTCCTGTTTTAATGGTCTTTTTACAACTGATCTGCTTTTGTTTATAAGTAGTCATATTTATACTATCTTTGAGTGCAGGTCAAGTCTGAATAGATTAAGTTAAATAAATCATATAGAGTTATATGAATTTTCATTAGTAGTTAACATGAAGTTTGAAAGAACGTACGATGAGATTAAGATACAGAATTACGATAAAGAATCAAAAAATAAGAAAAATTGGAAACATGGAGAAATGCTTCCAGTTAGTGTACGAGGATTAATTGTGGGGCCATCTAATTGTGGTTAAACTAATGTTATGTTAAGTATGCTGTTAGATCCAAAAGGTCTCAAATTTCACAATCTATACTCAAAGTCATTGCATCAACCAAAGTATGAATACTTAAAGAAAGTAATAAAACCTATAAAAGGGATGAGTTATAATGAATTTTCAAAGAATTTAGATGTAATTGATCCATCAGAGTCATTAAAAGATTCAATATTCATATTTGATGATGTTGCGTGTGACAAACAGGATAATATAAGAAATTACTTTTGCATGGGGCGACATAAAGATGTGGATAGTTTTTATTTATGTCAGTCCTATATTAGAATTCCTAAACATTTAATAAGAGATAATACAAGATGATTTAAATTTAAGACATATTTATAATGATCATGTTAACTCAGATATATCTTTTGATAAGTTTAAAAATTTATGTACAAGCTGTTGGGAAGATACATACGGATTTTTGCTTATTAATAAAGATAAACCTTTAACTAATGGTCGCTATAGAAAGAACTTTAATCACATCATAAGATTATAAATATGTGGTGAACAACATTAGCTCGTCAAATTAGTAACAGAACAGCAACCCATCAGCAGCTGAACAGCAACCGAACAGAAACCGAACAGCAACCGATCAGATCAATTCAATCTAGAGAAGTAGCAGTAAAATTTACTATAAGAGATATGGATAAAAAAGTTTTGAAAAATTTAATTAAAATTAGAAGAGATTTAAATAGGAACCATTGAGGAACTTTCAAAATGTTCACATTATTTCTAAATATAAACAAAATGTAATTATAATAGGGAATCTCCTGACGTCATTTTTCAAGTTTACACATAGTATAATTTTTTCAATTCCTTAATTATAACGTACAGTTTTGATAAAGCAAAAAAAAATATTTTGATAAAGTAAAAGTATAAATACTGAAATCTTGTTTTGAAAAACTATCAGTGTAATTAGGTTAATCTATAGTCAAGCTAAATTTGTTTAAAATATGAAATCACACTTCTGTAGCAAATGTAATACCAGCGTAATAAACAGGAGTGCACATTGGCGTTCATTCTCGCACAAGAAAAATGCTGCAACTCAAGTTTCTGAAAATGTTAGGTTAATAGAAACATGTTTCAAGTGAAACCCTTTTTCTTCGAGAACAAGAAAGAGTCAACTATATACCTCTTGGATTTTCTGTTGACTAATTATTCCAATATTTTTACACTGATAGAAGATTGCTTGGTAGAACATGAACGTTTCAAAGTCAATGCTGAGGTATTTGCTGAATACATCCAAATGAATAAAGATGATGATGATGTTTAAATATCAGTCAAGTCATTTCAAACACAGATGGTTCCTGTATTAAATATTGAAGATCTAAGGAACCCTTTGGAAAACATAATCTTAAAAATACAAGAAAGCACGGAAGATTTCCAGGAGAAAGATAGTGGATGGGCGTTATTAAAAATTATTGGTATACAACTGAGTTTCAATAAGTATCAACCATAAAAGGATCAGGATATATCAGTCTTCCAGCAAAATCCAGAAAAATTTTGATATTTACTGTTTTAAATGGGCTACAATATCAGCATTACAATCAGCTGAACAAAATACATCAATACCTGGAACATAAGATAAATGATATTAGCGAACCAAAAATAAAGCTAACTCAAGGTTTGGTACCGGTGATAAGCTTTGATGGGATAGAATTTCCATTCAAATTTACACAATTAAAAACATTTGAAGAGCAAAATACGACAATTAGCCTTAACGTTTTGGGGTTGGAAAATAATGAAATAGTAGGACCTTATTACTTAACCAAAAGTGAAAAGAAACATCATATTAATTTACTTTTCATTGAAAATGGAGAAAAATGAATGTAATATGGTTGTTACTCTTTTACCAACGAAAGATGACAATATTTTAAAATTTAAAAACTTTGAGCAACAAATGGAAACGCCTTTTGTGATATATGCGGATAGTGAAAGCTTATTAAAACCAATTTCAACATGTCAACCAAATGGACGAACATCATCTACAACAAATATACAGGAACATATTCCAGCTGCGTTCTCCTACTTTATAATGTGCTCATTTGACACATCTTTAAATAAATATGTAGAATGTGTTGGACCAACTTGTGCATATTATTATTATATTTCACACTTATTGTTTATAATATATTTTTAATTTTTAACTTCTTATAGATTGATAGAGGACTGTTCAAATATTTGTTTGAAATATTTCCGGGGTATAAAACCAATGAAGAAAATGACACTAGTGGTAAAGATTGAGGACCAGCTCACTCTGATTGTAATATTTTATTTAGCAAACCTTCATATTTCCTCGTGTTTTTCCATAATTTTTCAGGGAAAAAAAAATAATAATTTATGTACTCGTATTTAAACTATATTTATTTTTCCCAATTTAATTCATAAATCGTCATACTCTATTTAAATCATTAACTTTACTACCGGGAAATATTTCAGTTATTCCTTTAAATAAGGAAAAGTATATATTTCCAACTAAGAAGATTACACTTCCCAAAAAAAACTGTTCTTTCAATATTAGATTTTTGGATAGCTTTCGTTTCCTTATCTGATGATTCAGATATTGGTTATATCTTAGAAGGAGATTTAGATTATCCCAAACATCTTCATGATTTTCATAATGGCTTACCCTTTTGTCCTGAAATTAGTACCCTCCAAATGGAAAAACAAAAAAATTATTAACTAATTTAAGCAATAAGAAAAATTATGTAATCCACTATAAAAATCTTAAGTAGTGTCTTGAAAATGGATTAATTTTGAAAAAAGTACATAAAGTTTTAGAATTCCAACAGGGTAATTGGTTAAAACAATACATTGATTTATGTAAATACTAAATAAAGAACAAATACTAAAAATTTTTAATCATTCTAGCTAGATTAGATTCAATTTTTAAATCTAATCTAGCAGCAGTAGAATTAAATAAAACAAAAGCAAATTACAATAAGCCAATTTATATACGTTTTACAATTTTAGATCAATCGATAATTTTAATGTAATCGTATAACTTTCACTATAATTTTATGAAACCAAGGTTTCAAAATAATTTAATGCTTAATTATATAAACACTGATTTATTTACACAATTTTACCTACTTTTAACCAAGACAATAACTCTTCTACAAATATTGCATACTTCATTTTAGATATTGCATACTTCATTCTAAATATTAAATATTCAAACAATATTTGAAATAAAAAAAAATATTTCTTATCAATATTGAAAAACTAATTCACACTCGTAACGTGGCGCTGTGTTATAAATAAAACTAATTCTACTCGTAACGTGGCGCTGTACTATCAATCATACTTCAAAAAGCTTATTTCCATTTTCATCATTGCATACCCTTAGGGTGATACGCCCGCTTACTTTTACATAAAACAACAACCACATCACCCAAGACAACAAAAATCATATTTTAGGATCATAATTTATTGTTCATCCTCAAGATACTAATAAAAGTGTTGTTAGGATAACACTTATTTAAAAAAACCCCCCTGTTCACTATTGCATACTTTTAGGACGAAACTTATATCTAGAACCCCCATATACATTATTTCAATCCTTCAAGATGACACTCTATCTATAACCCCCATATACTTTACATCTAGGACCCCAATATTTTTACTACTCACCCACCCTTCCTCTTCCTCCCCTCCCTTGATGCTTTGCGATCGCTTTTTATAAAATGGTACTACATCCTGTAGGTGTAAAATTTTTATTAATTTTGATGGTATAAATATATATAAATTCATATTTGGAAGAGTGCGTTATAACATGAAGTGAACACTTTCTTAAGAAAATTATAAAAGTTTAATAAAATCAACGTTGTTTTATAATAAGTACGTACGTATGCATTTAGTTATGTTTGCTTTTCACGATTTGCTGCAAAATGTATTAGTAAGCAGAGAATAAGTGTACATTAAATTTCTTGACAATATATTTTTAGGACAAAAATTTATAAGAAAATCTTATTCTATTGCATTAAACTTTTTACAAATATGGTAGTTTTAAAAAAAATATTTAGAACGGAAACTCACTGATATTGATTTGTAAGGGTAAAACCTTTTTAATTTCATTTTAAAAAAAATAAAATTATCAATAAAAGAAGTTCATCTGGCAATTTTCAGGGTTCGAACCTGGGACTTTTTGCATAGAAATCGTATGCTATACGCATTACTCTATATAGTATTACATATACATACGTGCATGTGTTTTAATAGCGAAATATTTTATGCGTAAACAGTTATTGAACACATAAAGTGCTTATTGACAAATGTATTTTACGATTGTATGCGATATAACTCAAAGCGAAGCTCTAAAGTAAATTACTCACAAGATATTAGGAACTAATATCTCAAAGGAACTAATTATTTGTTTAATTATGTACTTTTTCGTAAATATTCTTGAGAGTATTTCTTATTTTAAGTTTTATCTTATAAAATATTAGCAACAAAACATATCTCTTTCTATATTACGGGTGTATAACACAGTTTCAAAACTAAAGACATAATTCTTGTAGGGCTAGCAATGCAAGCACACACGACTGGTTATATATATATAGCTACTTCTCAGGTGCAAAAAAGTTTGGATACTTCTAGAAGAGATAGAGACATGGAACAAAAGGCATTAGATAGGCTTTTGCTTCTAAGGTCCCAGAAAAATCTGACATTGGAACTTTTTAACCGCGAAATAGCCCTATTTTAAGATTTTCTGAAAAATTTTTTGTATAACAAAAGCACCTTTTTCTTTTATAGTTTATATTACTAGAAACGTAAGCCAAGAAATAAATAATATTCTTATTAATTCCGCAATTATGATGTTGTATTAGTAAAATTCATAATTTAATTAGTGCAATAGGCACAATCCTATAAATATATATGTTCTTGTTATTGTGTGTTTCAATAGTAGATTGTATGTAGCAATCAATGCAAACAAAACAAATACTTAGTAATCATGTGAATTACAGTATAAGCAATGTAGAGAACATTTCGTCGGCAATTTCTTCATACCTCTGTAGCTCAGTTGGTAGAGCGTCCGACTAGAAAGCGGTAGGTCACTGGTTCGAGTCCAGTTCGAGGAGAATTTTTTTAATGAATTTTTCTGCCTTTAACTCGTTCCTTTGATAACGTCATCCATCTGTTCTGCAGTTGCATGAAAAAATTTCTATTAAGATAAATTAGTAGTGTAATAAGCACGTTCTTATTAATTTCGCAACTATGATGTTGTATTAGTAAAATTCATAAAATAAATAATACTTTTTATTATTAGAAACACAAACCGAGAACGAGAAATAAATAATTTCGAAAATATAATGATCTCACATATTTTTATCTCGAAAAATCGAAATAAACTTAAATAAATGTGTGTTTTTAACAAAGACATCAGATGTTTTGTGGTAACTGAAAATTAATGGTTCATTTGTTATTTTTTTGAATATTATGTTTCGTCAGCAAGCTTTAAAAAAATATAGATACACAATATATGTACGTATGTACCCAATATTTTTTATTGTTCATATGTACATATGTTTATATGTTCGAGCGAAAAACTCTAAAATCATAAATTCTAATATCATATATACACATGATATTAGAATTTATGATTTTATATATACATTCATATATTCATTCATATATACATTCATATATTTGAATAAAATTATTTTTTTGTCCTTGCCTAAACCTTTTCTTTATTTGAAAAATTTAATTCTATATGTTAACCCACAGTTTTAAAAAAATAGGTATACATTCATAATTGTGTATATTTGTAGTTACAATTTTATTTCCAAATGTTGGAACGAAATATTTCAAAATGTTCAATTCTAATACATTCATATGTACATGGGTCATTCTACAGAAACGTGCTTATTTGATGTCCCCGAATAATTTTAGTAAAAAAAATAAAAATTTTTAAATTTTTTAAACTTCCTAAATTTGCTGGCGGACTAATAGTTCGTTACCACGAAAAAAAAATTAAAATTTTTTTATTGTTTTAGTAGAAATTTTGTGATAAGTTACGATTTTGTCATTAGCGTGGCTGTCGCCAAGCCTACTACATCAAATAAACATCTAAAAATTCGTTATTTCAAATTTGATTTTTGATTTCTAGTAATTTCTAATGAAATCAGAATTGAACAAGTTTCTCTGAGAGTATGCCGCATTCACAATGCTCTTTTTGTTTTTAGTTCAATTTTTGTTTTTCTACTTGTCGCCATACATTTCTGAATTTCACACTCTCTTTACTTAAACTTAATTTTTCTAGACATTAAATTTTTGAAACTTTAAAAGTTAATGCATAGAGATCAGTAAGTATTTAGTACTTACGTGTGCAAAGTCAGTGCATACCTTTTTTATGGGAAAAGTGAATTTTTTTAAGATAGAATAAGAAAAAACTTAAGTGTCACAAGTGAAGTTGTCATTTTCGTGGTAAGTAATTTTACTTTAAATTTCTTAAAAGTTTTTATTTTTTTTATTATAATTTAAATAATATTTGAAATAGTTATTGTTAAATTTTTTCGGCGTAAATATGTGCAAAACTTTTCGATTTATTTAAAAAAAACCTGTAATTCGTCATTAGAATGGCGTCATTAGTTTGGCTAATGTGTGATCACGCCAATGACATGCGGGCACGCTAATGACTTCTTTTGAAAGCTTGCTTAAAATTTCCTAACTAACTAAATTTTCCTAACTAAAATAATTCAAAGAAATACGTAAATGCTAAATTAAATGTCAAACCAATTAAAATACTTAATGAAATAGAATTTCATATTTACTACATTATGTCTTAATATGCTATATTATGCAATGAAGAAGAAAAAACATATACTTTATTTAAAACTAAAACGGAAATTGCGAATGTGTTAAAAACTACTTCTGCACACTTAACTCATCCTTATCTCAAGATGTTTCAGCAATTTGGGTGCACGGTTAAAGGTTTTAAACATATTACAACGAACTTTCTGTAATAATACCAATACCAAGTTCTATTTTTTGACGAAGAATCTAAAAAATATTTCTTTTGGAAATTATAAATTTACATTGAACTAAACAGAGTCTGGCCATGGAAGAGGAACACCGGACGGAATTGACGGTGTTTGTAAGCTAACAGCTGACCGTTGTTGCTTCCGGGAAGGATGTGACAAACATTTTAACTCTTTTGGAGTTAAAATGTTTTTTTATAACTAGCAAAGAAGATATTGAAAAGATAGAAACCATACGAAAAAATCAAGCCTTTTAAAGGTGTTACTGTTGCACTATTATATTTGATCATTTTTATTTGATATTTTTATTTTAGGAACACTTGCAGTTCGTCAGATCGTATCTGGTGAAACATTTTCAACGTTACATATGAGTAAATTATGAAGTTATTTCAAATTGCAAAATAAATGTTCCCATTTTGACTTTGGAATTACGAAGTATGCCAATGTCAATGAAGTTGACATACCAAATATCTGTATGTCAATGAAGTTGACATACAGACCCAAATAATATGCAAAGATTAAATTTTTATGATGTGTATTTTTCTTCGCAATCTTCATCGGCTTCGTCAACTTCATCACTAGCTTTAAATTACATTAAAAAAGGATATATTTGCTTCTAGAGTTTCCAGGACAAAATTAGGATACGTCAGTCAATGTTTGGAAGATCCCAAAAATGAAGGAGAACACTTCAACGTAAAAGTAATATTTAAAAAAAATGCTAATTCCCAAAACACAAGATTCAAATTAATTGAGAATGATACCTCGTACATTAAGGAAAAACAAATATTAAAAATTCTAAATAGTCCAAAAAGTATATATAATGATAATGAGCAAATTTTTGAGTTTCAGGAAAAATTACCAGTGTGTGAATTCTGGATTTAGATATAAATTTTTATTACTTTTCATTTTTTCAAGTTCCTTTTATGTAAACAACGTTTTTCTTTTTGTGAATTGAATTAAAATAAAGAAAAAATTTAATAAATTGATGTGTATGTCATTTTCGTGGTATCCTTGTCATTAGCGTGTCAGCAATATTTTTAAATTTCGTTATAATTCTCTTAAAATTGAAGAAATAAGGTGAACCTTTTTGGAAAATGTTTTAAAATGCTTTAAGTAACCATTTAAAACTTACTTTGAATCAGGAAAAACATATTTTTTTTTGTGCAAAATTTTATTCACTTTTGGCAAGTTTCCGTAGAATGACCCACATACATATATAAACATATATTTGAATAAAAATATTATATTACCTATGCCTTAATCACTTCTTAGATGGGATTCCATCTTGCCGTGGTGAATTGGCTGAAGTAGGGTCAATGTTCTTGAGAGCGATGTCGGCGGATACCACGACTCTGTGATGTCGCATGAAGTAACGGCATAAGCTTACCTTCAATAAGTCCGCCCCCCTTACCAATCCAATGGTGTTATACGACCCGTGCCTAGTGGACTAGTTGGTAGAGAGTTTCTCTGGTATCGGGTCATCTCAGAGAGTATTTTTGACCTTACTACGTTATGCGAGGCTCTGGGGTAGCGAACTACCCTTTCCCTAGCTACTCGTGGGACCAAAACATGAATAAGGCTCAAAAAACAAAAAAAGGGAAATCAACACGACGGAAAGCCCCGTGATGGTCCGGGAGCAACCGGACAAAACAAAAAAGGAGAAGGTTGCAAGGGAAACGCAGACTAACCTCCGTGATACCCCTTACAATAATGAGAAAGGAAGGAATGGCCTTGAGCAAGACTTCCGAAATGCAACGGGGGGCAGAAGGAGGAAGCCCTCCTATCTGCCATCACTGAGTCAACCTGGAGGCTTGGATGATCCCAGGAGGCGAGAACTCAGCCGTGCCGGTGTCAGATAGTACCTGTGCTTTCTGGAGCGGGGAAAATCACCTGATGAGGCTAGGAAACTGGCGAAAGAAAAGAAGAGGCCTATTGGAGACGTACCTCCACTAATTCAGAGGCAAGCGCGGACGTGAGTCCTTGACACCCCAAGAAGAGTAGACCGAAAGAAGGAAGACGGTTGAAAGAAGGAATATGGGAATGCACCAAATAACCCCCAGCTCGAAAACGGAACCGGGCACTTGCTATGCCGCGGCTGTCAAGTTTGTGAAGGTGGCAGTTTTGTCGAGGGAATACCCCTCCATAATGCTGACTCAGCAGGAGCTCACCCAGCTGGAGGAGACGATAATTGACGAGGTAGCCAAAGGCTGTGATAACATCATCCAATTGATGGCAAGGAAAGCAGATGACATCTCTAGGCCTTGCGTAATCATCGTCTTCGTCCCCAGGAGCGGAGGTTTAGATTGGGAAGAAACGCTGGTCATCTTCCAGACCCAAAACGGGGGAATACATACCCGGGTCTCAAAGCTGATGGGGCAGCGAGAGGATGGTGGCGGAAAGGTTCTCCGAATAGGGATCGATGGCTCTTCCGCGGAAGCCATCAGGCGGGGCGGTCACATTCTGCGGTATCGGTTCGTAAGATCCCTATATACGGGCTCAGAATGGGGCAGCCCGAAAGGATGGGGTTGGTGGAATCCTCGGTTGGCCGGGTAGAATCGCCACAGGAGGCAAATGATCCCAAAAAGGAATCGGCGGACGAGGGGGTCTTTCCGAAGAATGTGAAACTCCGGACGAGGGGCGTCCCCCTTCACTAACGAAGAAGGAGATGATAGAAGACCTTGAACTAACCGTTCTGAGTCTCAGGGATTCCTTCCCAGAAAATGACGTAGAAAAGGGAAAGATCACCCCGCCAGTCAACTCAACAAATGAGGGTCAAATTCGCCAGGGTTGCCTAGGTGAATGTCCACCACGTCAGAGCAGCTTCGGCTGTTCCATGATATAGGAGCCCTGGGTATACAAGGGGTAGATCAAAGGACCATCAATTAAAGATGTACAGGCAGTATGGGGTTATAGGCAGGATCGACCCAGGACCTGCATTCTAATTAGAAAAAATATTAACTTTATTCTACTTTCAGAGTGCATCTCACACCTTTTAGGGTCCGCATTAATGTTGGGTTGGGGGCAGGGACTTGGAGATAGTGTTCGCATCAGCGTACTTTCCGGGAGATGGAAGATCCTCTCCATCTCCGGAGGTACAAGGGCTAGTGGAGCAGTGCAATAGGAAAAGGTGGTCACTCATCATGGGCTGTGATGCGAATGCGCATCACGTTGATGGGGAAGCAGCGACACTAACACTGGAGGTGAGTCTTCCTTAGAATTTGTAGTTAAAGAAAACATAAAAATATTTAATGCAGGGAATGCCCCAACTTTTCTAGTTCTGGATATCACATTCGGCAATCCGAGTGTAAGGTTTCTGGTACGCGACTGGAAGGTATCAGGGGAGTTTTCTATATCAGATCACAGAATCATCCGGTTTTGTCTGGGTGGGTTTCTGGAGGAGAAATCTTTCTTCAGAAACCAGAGGTGGACACACTGAGAGGGATACAGAAGGGGCTTAGAGACTAAACTGTCGAGGGTCTCAGTTAGAACTATGGCCAGGCATCGCCTGGTGTTGGAAAGAGATGTGAAGAACTCGGGGGAATTATCGTCGTGGCTTTTGAATCGAACTGCCCCTTTAGTGTGCCAAGGGATTTCACATATGCACCTTATTAGACTCTGCGATTGGAAAACCTGAGGGTCGGGGTTCGCAGGCTTTTCAATAGGGCTAAGTGAGAAGGTACTTAGGAAGAGTACAAGGTGGGCTGTTGGCACTTTCAAGCTCTTTAAGGCGTCGGGAGTGGATAGGATTTCATCAGCACTTCTGCTCCTGGCACTAGGGCCAGGAGATGCCCACAGGGTGGGTTCTGTCTCCGCTAATGTGGAGTTTGGTAGTGGATGGACTCCTTGATGAGCTGCTTCGTCAGGGAATTGGTGTCCAGGCTTATGCCGATGATATTGTCATCATTGCTAGAGATAAGTTTGAGGGAACTCTTTCTGATATAGTCCAAAGGGGATTACGTGTGGCCCGGGCCTGGTGGGATACTGTGGGCCTCAGGCTTAATCCTAAAAAGATGACCCTAGTGCCTTTCACTAGGAGAAGTAAGCTGGGCTCTAGAGAGAAAATCGGAGGTCAAATACCTAGGAGTTGTATTTGATTCCAAGCTTCCTTGGCGAAGTCACGAGAAAGCTGTGTGTACATGGGATTGCTCCCCGTCTGTCATGTTGTGGATGTATACCATGGGTCTATGAGAACTTGTCCAACGGCGGCAATGGAGGTGATTTTGGAACTAATCCCTTTGCACCTCGTTGTAGAGATGGTAGCGAAGTAAGTAACAGAAGGGACTGGAAGCGAGATTTTTCAGGTCGCCCAGTGGGAACATACGTTATCAGATGTTACGCAGATGGGTCAAAGACCAGTATTGGGATGGATGCGGGGGTATTTGGGCCAAGGGCCAAATTCTCCGAACCTATGTGTTTCGGGCTGAGTTGCACGCCATTGAAATGTGCGTGCGGCTCAGCCTGGAAAGGGGGTATCGGGGACAGGGGATAATGATTATGTCGGATAGGCTGGCTGCGATCCGAGCGCTAAACTCGTTTTCAGTATCCTCCGCGGCAGTATGGCGCTGTTTTGGGAAGCTCTCTGAGTTAGGCGGATGCAACCGCGTCACACTGTGTTGGTTGCCGGGCCATGTGGGCGTGGAAGGAAACGAGGCCGCTAATGCGCTTGCAAGGAAGGGGGCAAACACATCTCTTCTTGGGCCGGAGCCCTTTTGCGGAATCGGACCACATACTATTCATTGGGAATTAAGGAAGCAATCAGAAGGAAGGCGTTTGCCAAGCCAAGCAGCTCCTGGGACATGACCAGAAGCGATTTAAGAAAATTATAGGGATGGGCAAGAACCAGGTGAGAGTCCTTGCTCTTAGGAGGGGGGAGGTGCTGGGGACCTTTGTTCTAACGGTCTTCTGGTCCTCACAAGTTGCTTGAGTTCATCAGGAGGGTGGGTTTCGCGCATGTGTTGTAAGGCATGCCCCGCACTCGGATGGAGGCGCACAATAGATCCTTATACGTGGTCGTGGTGCACTGTTGCCCCGGTTGTACAAATCTGCAGATCTACAATCTACATGCCTTAACTAATTTTCTATTTGAAAAATTTATTTCTGTATGTTACCCCTATGATTTAATAATTATGTGTTTAAAATTTATTTCTATATAGCAAACCACAGTTTTGAATATTATTCAATTCATATAGAAAGCTTAAAAAAAAATAGTTAGGAAGCAAACCGGGAACGAGAAATAAATAATATTCGAAAATATAATGATCTCAGATATTTTTAGTTCGCAAAATCGAAATAAACCTAAATAAATGTCGGCTTTTATCATAGACATCAGATGTTTTGTGGCAACTAAATATTAATGCTTCACTTGTTATTGTTTTGAATATTATGTTTCTTAGCAAGCTTTAAAAAAATATATATACTCAATTGTTGATATATACATACGTTCATATGTTCGAGCGAAAAACTCTAAAATCCTAAATTCTAATACATTCATATGTACATACATATATTTGAATAAAATTATTACTTTGTTTTTGCCTAAACATTTTCTTTATTTGAAAAATTTAATTCTATATGTTCACCCATAATTTTAAAAAAATAGGTATCCATTCATAATTATGTATGTTTGTACTTACAATTTTATTTCTAATTGGAACGAAAAGTTCTAAAAGTCTCAATTCTAATGCATTCATATGTACATACATATATTTGAATAAAAATATTAATTTATTTATGCTTAAACCTTTTCTTTATTTGAAAAATTTATTTCGGTATGTTACTATATTCATTTATTATAAATATAGAATTCATTCATTTTAATATTCATTTATTATAAATATTTATTATAAATTCATTTCTATATAGCAATCCACAGTTTTGAATATTACTCAATTCATATAGAAAGTTTAAAAAAAGTTAGTTAGGAAGCTTTAAAAAAAATATACATACATATTTTTGTGCTTAAAATTTTTGCGAATTTTTCCAAACTATTATAACAATATTTTTTTTGGAAATTTTCTTTAAACTTTTATAATAATATTTTTCTGTTATATGTTAAAAAAAAATAAAACAAAAAATTTAAACAAAATAAAAAAAAAATTTTTTTAAAATAATCCAAAAAAAAATATAATATATAAATACATATAAATAAAAATACAATATCAAGGCAAGCATCGATCCAATAACCTCTGGTTATGAGACTACCACGCTACTCACCAGCCTATGTAGTACTAGCTACTTCTCAGGTGTTAAGAAGTACGAGTACTTCTAGAAGGGCTTATAGCAAGAAGTGAACACTTTCGCAAGAAAATTGTTAAAGTTAATACAATCTACATTGTTTTGTAATAAGTATATTGGTACGCATCTAGTTATGTATTCTTCTCGCGATCTGTTGCAAAATGTATTAGCAGCAAAACATAAGTGTACATTAAATTTCTGGACAATATATTTTTAAGACAAAATTTGATTAGAAAATGTTATTTTACTGCGTTAAATTTTTGCAAATAGGGTAATTTAAAAAAAATATATAGGGAGGAAAACTTGCTGATATTGTTTTGTAAGGGTGAAGCTTTTTTAATTTCATTTTAAGTAAGAACAAAAAAAAAATAAAATTACCAATAAAAAAAAAGTTCATGTGACAAATCGCATTTTACAGGGTTCGAACCTCAGCCTTTTTTAAGAAATCGTATACTCTTACTAATGTACGAGTACATTAGTATTAGTATTAACTGATTATCCATTTACGCATTTTATTCGCATACATTATAAAATTCAAATACATATGTTCATGGATTTTAGTGCGTAAACAGTAATTTTATGCTCAAAATATAATAGATCTGAAAGGAAATAATTATTTGTTTAATTATGCCTTTTCGCAATTATTTTTATGATCTTTTCTTATTTTAAGTTTTATCTTATAAAATTTTAGGAAAAACACATATCTATATGTATATTACGGGTGTGATTTTGAAGAAAAAAGTAAACTTAAAATATCTCAGGCACAGAATGGAACACAATTTCAAAACTACGGACATAATACTTGCAAGGCTTGCAATGCAAGCACACACTGGTTTAAGTATATAATATTATTATAATATTAATATTTTCTATATTATATTATACAAGCCAAATCCGATGGCGCAACCATCGAGTATTTTCGGTTATATTCTTTATGTTCCGAAGAATAACAAAGAAAAAGGAAACGAAAAAAACAAAAAAAAAGGATTTCTGAATTCTACAAACATTTTAGGTAGGTATATCGTTTAATATAGAGTGTATACAGATTTGTTGCAGAACTTTTTTGTTTTATGTTATAATAGAAAAATAATGTATATGTAAATGTGTACCTGTGTATATAACAATTAGGGTTCAATTTGTTTAGTGAGCCACTAAAGGCTTAGGGTTGTATTTGCTGGGTGAGCCACTACGCATCGAAGCAGGTGTAAGACAAAGATGTTCACTCTCTCTCCGCTACTATTCAACGTAGCCCTAGACGAAATAATGCGAAAGTCAACAGCCACTCCAAGGGGCATACAATAAACTTTAACGAGCTGCCGCCGCCTGGAGGATTTGGAATACGATGGCATCGCTCTGCTGTCCCATACACATTCAGACATGCAAGCAAAATTGAACGAGCTGCATATAAAAGCAGCAGCGGTCGGTCTGAAAATAAATACGAGAAAAACCATATCACTCCGAATCAACGCAGCAAACACTATCCTCTTCGTCATAAATACAGCCACTATACAAGATCTTGAACAATTCAACTACCTCGGCAGTATATAATATCGACAACAGGAGGGGTCAAAGAAGACGATTGAAAATAGAATAAAACTTGCTAAGGCGGCATTCGACAGATTATAGACCATATGGAAATCCTCACACTTATCCAGGAATACAAAACTGAGAATATTCATCACATGTGTGAAGCCGGTCCTGTTGTATCGTTCCGAACATGGCTAGTGAAAAATGAATACACAAATAAAATGCAGGTATTCATAAATAGGAGCCTAAGGATCATCTGCCGTGTATTCTGCCCAGGTGAATCAGCAACACAGGTCTCTGGGCTTTAACCCACCAAGAACCGATCGCAAGAGTTATAAAGGAGAAAAATGAGGATGGATAGGCCATACAATGCGACATCCGCCCGAAGCCATCGCAAGACAGATATTGGAGTGGAATCCGCAGAATAGAAGAAATGTTGGACGGCCAAAAAATACGTGACAAAGAACAATAAAGAAAGAAATCGCCATGGCTAACATGACATGGGCAGAAGAAAAAAGAATAGCCCCTAACAGAGTTCGTTGGAGAAACTTTGTGGAAGTCCTATGCTCCCAAGGAGAGTAAAGCAAGAACAAAAAAAAAATTGTTTACAGTCGCAATAAAGTAAATAAAAAGTAAATAAAACAAAGGGATTTGTTATCATATCTATGAAGCTATTTGATAAATTTCTTAAAATTAAAAGTTTGAGTTCTGTTTGCTACCAAAGCTAACTGACGAATTTTCTAGGTACCAAATGGTTAGCATAAAATGAGCCTCTGATAAGAGCTAAATTTTAATTTTTCTAGGTAGCCTCCTAGATGAGTAAGGAGTATTTAGAAGGCATTTTCGTAGTCTCACGCAACATTTTAGTTAACTAGACAATATCTTGCGGTTATGTGTTCGTATCAGATTATTTTTTGATGTAAATCAACATAAAACTTGCAGAAAATATTATAACTTATTATATGTTAGTTAATTTGTTTTTTTAACTTTATATTTTTGTTTTGAAACTTAAGTTCATGTTCATTTCAAATCATTACTTATTGATTTACAATAATGAGGACTGCGGGTATATGGATGTATTTTTTTATATTTTGCGAGCCAACGACGAGCCTTATCTAGTTGACGAACCTTATCTAGCCTGTTTTAATTTTCCTTCCTTTATTAAATGAATTACTAATGTACATGCGTACATGTTTTAACACGTTGAGTTCCGGTGTATTACCAGTGAGCAAATCTAAAATACCAAAAATGGTGAAAAATATTTGAAGTTAGTGCGATTCGCACTAGGGGCTTTTAGTAAATGTATAATAAAGAAAAAATATGAAGATATCAATTATCTAAGTTAATAAAAAAAAAAATGTTTTGAAAAAAAACATATATTTTTATGACCGAATTTGAATATGTTTGGTTTTTGAAATAATTTAATTTACTTCAAAAAAATGTATGAAAGTAGGTACATATATACATATTTATTTTTAATAACATAAAACTAATTGAAATTATTTGAAACAATTTTATAAGTATCTTTTAAATAACTGAAATGATATAATAACTCAAATTGTTAAAATATACTGCATTGTATTACTTTCATTGCCTTTCTTGTTAGTCGGCATTACTCAACTAACCTTATTGAAAAATACAAAATATAATCATACATCGCTATTCATATTTGAAACCCTACTGAAATATGAGTATGAAAAATTTTTGGATTTTTTCATTCTCCAAATATTTTTTTTTCTATAACATATCGTTTAAGAGAATCTAAATGGAAAGCTTTTTAAAAAACTTGTTTAATATCGTGAGGTTTTTTAAAATATTAACATTTTTTACTTCAAAAATGGAAAAAAATAATAAAAGATATGACACAATCAATGGAATTTACAAAAAAAAAAACAGGAACGAAGGCAATAAGTTGGAATATTCGCAAAAAAAGTGAGTATTAGACTTGTTAGATATAAAGACATTAGTTAAGGGAGCTGGTTTTACCAGCGATTGATTGCTCACACACATTGAGATTTATCGGTGAGTCGTACATTCAATTTAATTTAAGCCATAGTTTTCTGTTCTCGTCAAAGTCAGAACTTTGTTGCTTTTTTTTAATTTTTTTTTTTAAACTCGAAACTTATTTTTGTTTTTTGTGAAGCGCTATAATAAGAACTTAAAGTTAACCCACATAACATTTTCCTCTACCTTTCATTGTTTTGCCGTAAAACCTGATAAATATGCTTTGAAACTGGCGAAAAATGCACATTTCATACATTGTTTTCTTTATCATATTACAAAACAAAATCCTTTAAAAACTTACAAAATTGACCAAAACTGTCATAAAACTCTCATAATATCTCAATACTCCCATAATATTTTTTTATTTTTTTTTGTTTTTATGCAACTCTCGTAAGGTTCTTATATTAAAGACTTAGCACTTGTAGTGTTAAATATTCTGTTACTCTCATAGCAAAACTACTTTCAGCAAGCCATAAAAAATTTAAGTTTTCATAAAGTATTGTTTATAAGCTGTCAACTCTTATAGAATTTTGTTCTTTAAAGAATTCCTTTATAAGTCTAGTTGTTAGGCACGGCCATTTTAGTATTGTCATTTTCCCTTGTCTAAATTTTAACCCTAATGAGACTGAGAATTCCTTTTTTTTGGGAAGAAGTCCGAAAAATATTTATTGTACAGAAATTATTAAATTATAGTTTTATTTGAATCTAATAAACCTTTAGTTTGAATTTATGCACATTAGTATATTTATTTTTTGCTTAACAATTCTTAAATATTAAAATTTATGTAAAAAAAAGAAATAAGATATTATAGGGTTGAAAAATATGCGTTGCTTTTTATCGAAGTACAGTATCAACTTTTGTCAATAAAATTTTAATGCCAGAAACTTTTTGGCATTAAAATTTTATTGACAAATAAAATTTAATATACATATATGGCAAAAAAATAATTTTTATTTCCCATATATATTAAATTTTTGAATACAAATATTTATTGATTACATATCATATACTTAAACATATGTATATTTTGTTTCATTTTTAGCACTTTTCCAAAAATTTTTTGAAAAAAAAGTGCTTATTAGTTTCACTCTGTTCGTCTGTCCGTCCGTCAGTCCGTCCGTCTGGGGACACTTTTTTTGTTTACAAAACTTCTACACCCTTGAAGATAGAAAGCTGAAATTTAATACTTGCATAGATATTTCTCCTATCTCTCCCCCTCTAAAAGTTATACCCTCCAAAATCCTAAAAATGGCCTCTTTTAACAATTTGTTGCAATGAAACCATAAGCATTTTTCAAGTTTTGCAAACGCAAAAAGATAGTAGTGTCTATCTTCTCCTTTACTGACATTATGTTAAGCCCTCCTTATATTCATAAGGATGTTAAGCCCTCCTTTTGATTGCACAAATGAAGTAAGAAGACTGCATAAATCGTTCATCCTAAATATATGCAATCCTAGAAACAGTATCGTATATGAATGAAAATATTTTTAATAGTGTGGTAGCTATACATATGTTAGACTGTATTTAAAAGCAGTATTCATTAATTGTTGAAGGGAAAAGTGCTACAATACAAACCATTGGTTTGACCCAACTTTATTGTTTAACGGAACTATTTCTAGGATTGCATATTTTCCCCTGATTAGGACAACCAAATCGTAATTCATCAATACCTCTCCATCTCAAGGCGACGATAATTGACCTACATGAGGCTTAATTGATAATTGATCTACATTGACAATTTTAATGACCAGCGCCCAATCCTGTTTCACTGACCTGCTTTGGCCATATGTAGCCAATTGTAACCCAAAAGCAGCCTCTTTCCTCCATCCAGGAAAGGGACCACCTCCCAATCAGGGAAGTGTATCTCAAGCAAAAGCTGAAGCGTTTCCTCCTTGGTTTCAGTGTGCCCTCATCCAGCTTCTTAAGGAGCCTCACTCCACTGCTATATTCCTTCGACACAATTCCATGAATCCTTGCAGTCCTAGGCAATTCTCAAATGCCCTCACAGAAGGACCTATAGGAAGGCCTCTATATATCTCGATTATAGTTCGCGAGCACCTCCGTGTAGCGTTGCCAATCTACAGGCGACCTGTTTTTTGCCCTATTAAAGAGTCATCTGGCCCTCCTCCTTAGGTGAGGCAGACGATCATTCCACCATGGAACTTTCCCATTGGTGCACCTTGTCCGTACAGGAAAACTACACTCAAAAGAACCCATCACCGCTCCACACAACTGCTGTGCAAAGACTTCCAGATCACCAGCAGTCCTGACCTTCACCACCATCGAGCCTAAACGTTCCTTTAGGTCCTCCCTATATGCGGACCAGTCCGTACTTTTCTTGATAGCAGGTCCACAGCTGATGTCCAGCGAATACCTAGAATGTGGGCCTATTACCTACGTTATTCACACATAGATTGCTACTAATAAGGAAATCAAATAAAGGATCACCTCTAGCATTTGCCATACAACTTCAAAAGTTATTTACCACACAACTTCAAAAGTTATTTGGCTGTATCTCAGAAACTGGAAAAGCTGTGGTATTGAAATTTCGCACAAGTAAATATATAGGTAGGGCCAACGTGTTTGATAAAACTAGTTGAAATTTTTTGGCTCCTTCTGGTATCTGTCATACAACTTAAAAAGTTATTTAGCTATATTTCAGAAACTATAGAAGCTGCGATATTGAAATTTAACAGGACCGAATATATTAGTAGGGCGAATGTTATTGACAAAAGTCGTTATTGACAAAAGCAGCCATACAACTTCAATAGTAGTTTTGCCATATCTTAGAAAATATTGAAATGACAGTGCCGCAATTTAGCTTAAACTAATATGGTAATACGGCAACTTAAAGTCATACTCTGCCTCATAGTCAGTTATGATATTTATTCGCACACGGTATAAAAAATTCCTACGTAAATAGAGTTGATACGGTCAACTGCATTTTTTGTTGTTTTTTATAAATTCAGAATTTTCAGGGATTCTAAGCACAAACAACGTTTGCATCAAATCTCTAGGTCATCTGGAAATGAGGCAAACAAATGAACAAAACAAATGCTTAAGAAATCCGCTATTTATTGTCTTATTCTGGTATCTTATTTAGCTTTATTGTATTCTCAATAATATTATTGCAAAACAAAATTCTCATATTTTTACAACTCATAAACACTTTAACAAAAAATATACATATGTGCTTTTGTTGCTTATAAACAAATACCTTTGCTGTTTATTTAGTTAAGTTGTATTTTGCCCAAGTAACAATTTTTATCTCATAAGATTCTTGTAGAGCTATATTAACTTACAATTTCAGTCTTGTAGAACACTAAAAGACCCTAATTAGATCTTTATAAGAACAAAAGAGCGTAATTACTACAGTTATTAATTCTTGTAATGAGAGTTAAGCTCCCATTAAAAAAGTTTTTAAAGCATATAACTCTCATACCAAAACTATTATGAGAGCTACCAAAACTCTCACAAGCCGTTTATAATAGTGTTACTAGAAAGAGAAAGCAATACATTGTAGAATAAATATATCGGTCTTGCTTCGAACTTTATAAAACGTATATCTATTCCGCTTTTAAAAATTATATTTTAGCACTTTTCCAAAAATTTTTTGAAAAAAAGTGCTTATTAGTTTCACTCTGTCCAACTTAAATATATTCAATCAACAAAAATAAAAACAAAAATATCAGATATATTCTTCAATATCAAAAATTAACAAAACACAGTAGGATTTAAATAATAAATATCAAAAAAAATAATAAATAAAAGTTTACTTAAATTAGTAAGGAACACATTCTTTTTTTTACTGTTGTTCAGTATGAGATCTCTTTTGTACCAATTGCGACGATAAGTGATCTATATTTGGTTTATAATTGGTTACTTTTAAAGCAACACAAGCCTCGGAAGTATCATTAAGTACTAGCCATTCTGTTTCTGGTTTTGCTTAAAATTACATTCATTTGAGAAAATAAAAATTCACAAAAGTTAGTTGAGGGAAATACTGTTAGTACATACTGCCTTTTGTAAAATTTTTGGCAATTGAAAATAAAAAAAAATTTGATGTGGTCAGCACATAACCGATCGCATTGTGTATTGTCTAGTTAAATGAAAGTGTTACAGAATATTATAAAAATGTCTGTTAAATACTTCTTTCCAATTTTTAAGACATTAGTAAGCTTATAGTTAACATACTTAGAAAAATGTAAATTTGGCTCTTAGTAGAGTTTCGCTTTGTGCTACCCGAATTCCCTGAAATGCTCGCCAGTTAGTTTCGGTAAAAACCAGAACTCAAATATCAAATTTCAAGAAATTCCATCAATTTGTTCTGTGGATATGGTGAAAAATGTAAAATCGGCCCGCAAATCAGCTCTCGAGCCCTGATCTTTCCAAAAAAGTTATATGTTCATTGCTTTAATATGAGGAATTCATATATTAAATTTCAATGAAATCGGTTGATTATTTCTCTTTATATACACAAAAGTGTATGTTTGGCCCATAGTAAACGTCTAGTTGCCGATGCCTGATTTTTCCAAAAAATTTACATGTTCATTGTTTTAATACGGGGAATTCATATATTAAATTTCAATGAAATCGGTTGATTATTTCTCTTTATACACACAAAAATGTATATTTGGCACGTAGTAAACGTCTAGTTGCCGAAGCATGATTTCTCCCAAAACAGCGGACAGCCGAGCTCGGTAAATCGGTTGAATATTTTTTTCAAAATGTTCAAAAATGTAAAACAGGCCCGCTAAAAAGTGCAGTTCCCGAGGCCTGATATATACCAAAAGTTGATCGATCCGTGCCATGGTGGAAGCAAACTTACATATAAAATTTCATCAAAATCGGTTCAGCCGAACTTGAGATACACGCGTGCACACACAGACCGACAAACCGACACTTCCCTACTATGGAGAAGTACGTTCCCACCGAAAACTCGATATGCAAAATTTGTTGCCATCACATAACCTACCTATTGTTTACACAACACGGTCGGTAAAAAACTAATTTTTTGTGTTTACTTTTTTAAAATAATAAAATTATTTAAAGAAAGTTTTTGGCTTTTTGTTTGAAAATAAAAAAGTGAACTAATTTTTTGCAAATTTATAAATCTTCAATGTAGATATAAACACTGACAGCCACGATGAAGTCATGCTTTTTGACAAAAAATTGAAGAGATAACCTAGTAACAGTTTATAAACCTTGGTTTATACATTTGAAACCAAAACAGAAATTATGTTTTCAGTAATATTTTTATACCCGTACGAACGTATGTTCGAAGGGTATACTAAATTTGCCTTACCGTTTGTAACGCTAAGAAATAACGGTGTTAGATATAGACTCTAGTGTATTTTTTTGATCAGCGTCAAATTCAGAGTTGATTTAGCTTTGTCTGTCCGCCCGTCCGTCCGTCCGTCCGTCCGAACGATAACTCAAAAACTAATTGAGCTAAGTTCACCAAATTTTCACAAATAATTTATTGTAGTAAGTGCCAGAACCCTATTTAAATTGGACGTGATCGGGGTACCGGTTCGGGTAGCTGCCATACAACTTCAAAATTTATTTGGCTATATCTCAGAAACTATAAAAGTTGTGGTATTGAAATTTCACACAAACGAATATATTAGTAGGGCCAATGTGTCTCATAAAAGTCGTTCAAATTACTTGGCTCCTTCTGGTACCTGCCACACAACTTCAAAAGTTATTTGACTATATTTCAGAAACTATTAAAGCTATGGATTTGAAATTTCACACAAACGAATATATTAGTAGGGCCAATGTGTCTCATAAAAGTCGTTGAAATTACTTGGCTCCTTCTGGTACCTGCCACACAACTTCAAAAGTTATTTGGCTATATCTCAGAAACTAAAAAAGCTGTGATATTGAGATTTTACACAAGTGAATATATTAGTAGGGCCGATATGCTTGATAAAATTCGCTAAAATTTCTTGGCTCTTTCGGGTAGCTGCCATACAACTTCAATAGTAGTTTGGTACAACCAGTATTTTGAAAAACACATAGTACTGAAATTTTGCATAAATTAATATGGTAATACGGCAACTTAAAGTCATAGTCTGCCCCATAGTTAGTTATGGCACATTAGTTATTCGCATATAGGATAACAAATTCGTACGGGTATCACAGAGTTGACAAGGTCAACTTTACTTTTTTTCTCGTTTGTACTGAGTTTAAGCGCAATTATATTTTTGTTGAAAAAAAAATTAAAAATAAGAAAATTGTGTTTTGGAAAGTAACAAAATAAATAAAAAAACTTTTTAAAAAAAAAAAATTATTTTCATATACTTATCACGCGTGCCAGCAAAGTTTCGAAGCGTGCCAATTTTGGGGTCTAGAAAATAAACGACATCAAAAATTTGGAAAAAACGGACTTTTGATAACGGTAAATTTGAACGGCCATTTTGTTTTTCAAAAGTTAACCTATAGTATACCGCGCTAGGAAGCCACTGCCTTTCTGCGTTTGCAAAATTTGAAAAATGCTTATGGTTTCATTGCACTAAATAGTTGAATAATGGCATTTTTAGGGTTTCGTGGTCGTATAAAATCTAGAGGGAGGGAGATAGATAAAAATTTTGTTCTACGAAAATAAGTTTCTAGTAAAGATCTATGCAAGTATTAAATTTCAGCTTACTATCTTCAAGGTTGTAGATATTTTGTAAACAGACAAACTGTATATGAGTTGTAAAAATATGAGAATTTTGTTTTGCAATAATATTATTGAGAATACAATAAAGCTAAATAAGATACCAGAATAAGACAATAAATAGTGGATTTCTTAAGCATACGTTAGTTATTTGTTTTTTTCATTTGTTTGCCTCATTTCCAGATGACCTAGAGATTTGATGCAAACGTTGTTTGTGCTTAGAATCCCTGAAAATTCTGAATTTATAAAAAACAACAAAAAATGCAGTTGACCGTATCAACTCTATTTACGTAGGAATTTTTTATACCGTGTGCGAATAAATATCATAACTGACTATGAGGCAGAGTATGACTTTAAGTTGCCGTATTACCATATTAGTTTAAGCTAAATTGCGGCACTGTCATTTCAATATTTTTTAAGATATGGCAAAACTACTATTGAAGTTGTATGGCTGCTACCAGAAATAGCCAAGCAATTTCAACGACTTTTGTCAATAACATTCGCCCTACTAATATATTCGGTTCTGTGAAATTTCAATATCACAGCTTCTATAGTTTCTGAAATATAGCCAAATAACTTTTTAAGTTGTATGGCAGATACCAGAAGGAGCCAAAAAATTTCAACTAGTTTTATCAAACACGTTGGCCCTACCTATATATTTACTTGTGCGAAATTTCAATACCACAGCTTTTCCAGTTTCTGAGATACAGCCAAATAACTTTTGAAGTTGTGTGGTAAATAACTTTTGAAGTTGTATGGCAAATGCTAGAGGTGATCCTTTATTTGATTTCCTTATTAGTAGCAATCTAGGTGTGAATAACGTAGGTAATAGGCCCACATTCAAGGTATTCGCTGGACATCAGCTGTGGACCTGCTATCAAGAAAAGTACGGACTGGTCCGCATATAGGGAGAACCTAAAGGAACGTTTAGGCTCGATGGTGGTGAAGGTCAGGACTGCTGGTGATCTGGAAGTCTTTGCACAGCAGTTGTGTGGAGCGGTGATGGGTTCCTTTGGCACCAATGGGAAAGTTCCATGGTGGAATGTTCGTCTGCCTGACCTAAGGAGGAGGGCCGGATGACTATTTAATAGGACAAAAAACAGGTCCCCTGTAGGTTGGCAACGCTACACGGAGGTGCTCGCGAACTAGATTCGTAGATTCGTAGATTCTAAGGGAACCGAGTGGGACAGGAGCATCCCCCCAAGCCACCGCAGCCTTTTTTGACTTATTGTAGCCACCCCACCCTCCCGTCTATAATATCCCCGTCCCAATCACAAAGCCGGAGATATCCCTAAGGGTGTTGGACAATAGTTCCCGAACACTTGGGGACCCATGTCCAAGACAATTGCGGCGCCGAACAGCCAGTGCCGGACAGTCGCAGAGAATTTGCACGGCGGTCTCATCGCCACCCCCACAAAATCTGCACAGGTGGGAGCCCGACTTCCCCAGCCTGTGCAGGTGCTATTTCACCGGGCAGTGCCCCGTGAAGAAATTCGCAATAGTGCGAACCCGGCTCCTGCTCATCCCCAGCAACTCCGCAGCGAATCCGCCGGAGCACGCCGGAACAAACACCTTCGCATGACGGCACCCTTTCGTGTCCCGTCAGTGACGACTGCATTCCGCCGCGAGTAGGCAGGCAAGCCTGGCCCCCACGGCGGAAGAAGGCAGACCACAGAAAGGCAGCGGCTGCACAAACGCAGCCCCAGATCCCTTCCGCGCCAACTCATCGGCAACTTCGTTGCCCGCATGGCCACTATGGCCCGGCACCCAAATGAGCATCACTCTGTTTTCCGATGCCAATTCCATAAGTGCAGCAAGGCAGCTCCAGACCAGCTTGGATGTAACCTGAGCTGAACGGAGCGCCAGCAGTGCAGCCCTGCTGTCTGAGAACACATAGATGGTGCGGTTTCTATACCCCCTTTCCAAATTGATTCTCAGACAGATTTCTATTGCATGTATTTCGGCCTGGAACACTGTGCAATACGGGTCAAGGGTTGCATATACACGCGTGTCCGGGTGGACACCGTATACGCCCGAGGCCACACCCGACTCCGTTTTGGACCCGCCCGCATACAACACGCTCGAACCAGACCTAAGTACCGGACCACCCCGATCCCACGTCCATCGATCAGGAAACAGAACCCTGTACTTGTAGTCGAAGTTGTACCGCGGCAGACAGGTATCTGACATGGTTATCCTTAGAATCGGATCGCCCTCAATGAAGTCTCTGTGAGTTCTGTGGGCCAACTTTAGCCCTGCCCCGTCCTCGCCAGAAAGAAGTCGGTAAGTCACCAGCCGAGCTTCCTCCAATATATGGAGGTGCAGTGGCGGCAATCCGATCATCACCTCCAATGCAGCGGTGGGAGCCGTCTGCATCGCCCCGGTCACTCCTAGGCAGGCCAGCCTCTGTAGCTTTTCCAGTTTGGCCCGCACACCCGCCTGCTGAGCCTTACGGCACCATACAATCGACGCATAGGTGACGATGGGCCTAGCAAGGGCCGTATATAGCCACAGTGCTATTCTGGGACTAATTCCCCAGGTCCCCCCGATGAAGCTCCTACACGTCCACAAGGCCGCCGTAGCTCTCCCGATAACTCTATCGATATGGGTATTCCAAGAGAGACGATCATCCAGGGTTACCCCCAGATACTTCACCTCCCTCGAGTAACTAATACGTTCACCAAACAGAATTGGGCTCGTTAATCTATCCCTGCTTCTGCGTCTGGTGAAGGCGACCAAAGTGCTCTTGCTTGGATTTATATTTAACTCAACGCCTTTGCACCACCTTTCCACAACACGTAAATTTTGCTGTAGAAGATCAGAAATAGTGCTCTCAAATTTTCCCCGCACGACGAAGGCCACATCGTCAGCGTATCCCCAGACACGCGCCCCGGAGCCCCTGAGAGCAGCTATTAGATCATCCACTACAATGGACCACAGGAGGGGCGAAAGAACCCCGCCCTGCGGACATCCTTTTGCAGCGGAGATGAAGAGTATATCGTCAGCTATGGTGGACTTAATAATCCTATCCTGTAGCATCCGATTGACCCATCTGCTAGTCGTCGCATCAATCCCTCGTTTGTGCAACGACTCACAGATGACATGATATGGGGTGTTGTCAAAAGCTCCCTCTATATCAAGGAAGCAGCCAACTGCTACCTCCCGCACTTCCAGTGAGTTTTCAAGGACCCCCACCAGACTCTGCAGAGCGAGTACAGTAGACCTTCCCGACTGATAGGCGTATTGAGATTCATGCAAGGGATTGCTTCCCAGTGCACCGTCCCGTATAAATCTATCAATCACTTTTTCCATTGCTTTCAATAGAAAAGAAGTAAGGCTGATTGGACGGAAAGACCTTGGGTGGTTGCTTGGTCGCTTACCCACCTTCGGAATATACGTCACTTTAGCCACCCTCCATGCCTGAGGGATGTAACCCCACGCATAGCTGGCGCGAAAAATTCCCAACAGTGCTCTAGCGATATGTTGGAAACCCCTCTGCAAAAATGCAGGATATATCCCGTCATCACCTGGAGATTTGAAGGGCCTGAAAGAGAAAACAGCCCATCTAATCCTGCCCATCGTGAAGACTAGACGGGATCGTTGCCAGTCATCCCTCCTGGGCCAGGGTGCCCCCGGTTCGATGACTGCATTTGAGTGATTCCGAAGAATCTCCGAGTCAGGAAAGTGCGTTGACGCCATAAGCTCCAACGTCTGCTTTCCGTTCTCAGTCATGGAGCCATCAGGACGTTCCATTAGGCCCAACCTACTAGCATACTTTTTGGAAAGCACCCTGTGAAGACGCGCACTGCTGGGGAGTTCATCAATGCCCTTGCAGAACGCCCTCCACGAGATTCTCTTCGCTTTCCTAATTTCTTTATTGTATTTTGTGAGTGAGTCCTTATACTCTTCCCACGAACCTGACGCTTTGGCCCTATTGAATAGCTTCCTGGTCTTTAGTCTAAGCCTTGAAAGCTCTTCCTTCCACCACGGGCACTTCCTATTGCTCCGCCTCGGCTTAGCACGGCAGCTCCCGTGATAGGCATTAGTAATAGCCGCCGTCAGGGCCTCGCTAGCCAGTTCGATATCCATCACCGTTCTGACAGAAGCAGGAACGGATCTAATCCCATCCATGAGGAGCGTTTCGAATTGACTCCAATCTGTGGATTGGGGCACCCGATAAATTTCTTCTGCCAGGCCCCCGGAGACCATGATATCAAACCTAATCTGCCTATGATCGGACATGGATGTCTCATTTGAGACATGCCATCCACCAACCCTACTGCCGATAAATTCAGTGCAAAGGGTGATGTCAAGGACCTCTTCCCTAATTGCATTTATGAATGTCGGCCTATTGCCTTCATTCATAATCATTAATTTATTGCTATATATAAATTCAAGTAGGCACTCACCTCTTTTGTTTATATTGCTGCTTCCCCAGACGGTGTGGTGGGCATTGGCATCACTTCCTATTATAAGTTGGAAGTTCCTCCTTCCACAAAAGTCCACTAGATCCTTCAGTTGCTCGTCCGGGTGGGCACAGTCCCCCGGGAGGTAGGATGAGCACACAATGAACTCTGTCCAGCCCCCGCAGGACTTCACCTTCACCTCGCGAACTATAATCGAGATATAAGACGCTCCAAGAGGCCTTCCTATAGGTCCTTCTGTGAGGGCATTGGAGAATTGTCATACGGTTGCTCAAACCTTTCAAGTCACCTGGTGGGGACAGAATCTTTCCCGCCTTGCTACAGCAGGGTCATTCTTAGATATTTTGCCGCATTTTCCTGCGCAACACTTTCCTCATTTAATTTAACACATGGGGGGTTTACAAGAACTTTATGTGTAAAATTTACTTCTGCAGACTTAATTTCATTTTCTTTTATTTTCCATTTTATGGTCCATGCATCCAAACTATTGCTTGCCTGCTGCAACTTTCTTGTGTCGTCATCAATATTTGATGCTACTGCAATAATTACAGTATCCTCAGCATATGTAGTCACAATTGTGTTTTCTATTTAAGACACATCTCTTGTAAAGAGTAGATAAGAGGCCTGGAATCAAAATATTGCCCTGAGGCACATATGCTCTTATTTCTCTAAGAGTGAAATAGTCCCCCTCCTGTTTGACTCTAAATAATCTGTTAATTAAATAACAAGAGAGAATATCTACATATTGCTTTGGTAATATTTTTTTTAACTTGTATGTTAATCCTTCGTGTATACCATGTGAAAAGCCTCTGCCATGTCTACAAAAATTGTTGCACAAATTTGCTTTTACTTTAGGGCCTGCTCAATAATATTTATAATTCTATGAATTTGATCAGTAGTTGAATGTCCTACTCTTAACCCAAATTGCTAGTTTAAAATTAATGATTCATTCCTCTCTTCAATTATAGGTCCCATTCTTTTCAGTAATAACTTTTCAAAAAGTTTCGACAAAATTGGTAGCAGAGAAATTGGTCTATAAGATTTGGTCTCATTTAAAGGTTTACCTGTTTTTGATATCATTATAACTTCTGCCATCTTCCAAGCAATAGGCATTAACCTTAATGCAGAATTCATTAAAAAAGTCAACAATGTTATATCCTTTTTTGGCAATTGTTTAAATATTTCAGTGGTAATTATATCATAACCCCATGCTTTCCTTGACTTTAAACTTTTTATTTTTTCCACTATTTCTCTTTGTGCAAATGGAGCGATAACGTTTTCTGCCCTCTTATTTCTCATTACAATATTTATGTTTGGGTGTATGTCATTTGGCTCAAGATGATCTGTAGATATTTCAGCCTTATCTTTATTTTCTATTACCCATTTGCCAAGTGTTCCCCAATAGAAGCGACATGTAAAATTGGCTTTTAATATTTTTTGCATTTTTTGTAATTACCAAATAAGTTTTCTTTGAATTTTCTTATTTTTCTTTTAAGATTCTGAATGAGTCAATTGAGTGCGGTTTTATCTGCCGGATCTCGTGAGTTTTGGCATCTGCGCCTAGCTGTTCTCTTTTCGCTTATCATATTCAGTATTTGTCTGGGGTAAGTCATACCCACAGATTTATACTCATATTATTTTGTATTATTATTTACTCATATTATTTTGGCAGCGCTTTGTATGATTTTATTAAAATTCTCTACCTCAGAACCTAAATCGTCTTGAGTTCGTTATTTAATTCTTAAGTTTATTTTATTCTTTATCTCTTCTTTAAAACCAGTCCAGTCAGTGGGTTTATTAATCATCTGTGCTTATTTTGTTTCTTGGTAACTGTCTCAGTTCAGTTTAATATAACTGCAGAATGATGCGAGTCCAAATCATAGTTATCTTGTAAACTATTGAAATTTGGCGAGATTTTCTTGACAATAAAGAAGTCTAGCAGATCGGGTATTTTATTTCTATCACTTGGCCAATATGTTTGTTTGCCAGTGGATTGATAGTGACAATCTCTTTAATAGCTTTTCTTAGCTCTTTTCCTCTTGTTGTCAATCACCTCCCAGATTAAACATTTCTTTAAGTAGGTTCGGGAGATCTTTGAATGAACCAGGACAGTAAAGTACACCAATATCGAAATTTTGTTTATAAGACTCTATTGGTAGAGCAACAAATTAGCTATCATCTCTTTCTACTTTACTTATCAAAATAGCGCAACCATCTTTTGATTCGTTTTCAGGACGCGCCGCTTTATATTCTATGTAACCATTTATTTTTATATCTGTTTGCTGTTTTAATTGTGTCTCCGTTACTAAACAAATATCAATATTTTGGGTTCTTACGAATATTTCTAATATACTCTTTTTATTAAGAACGCCATTTCCGTTCCACATCGCAATTCTTACTTTGTCGTCGCCCATTATTTTTTATTCATTTTGTCGTACATACATAAACATTGTTATGTTAGTCTTCTAATCTGTTCAATTTTCATAAGATTTCGTCCATAGTTTTATCGTATTTCCATCTAGCCGTAAGGGAGGCCTTGGCAGACTTTCGCTACCCCGGTTTGCCTTTAGACCAGTGTGAACTAAAATTCAATTTCGGTGGGCCCTTCAGGGTCGTGTTTCCTAGCATTGATTGAATGATACTCGGGGGTCTAAAACTGGAGATACTGTTGGATCCGGAGTCTTTGGGTTGAGCCCGCGCTTTAAGCTATCCAGTGGATTGGAGGCGTCTCCAATGATTTTCCAGGACATTCGTAGGGAATGAAAACATTCATAAGGGATTTGTGAACAAGACCATCAACATATTCCCCGATAGACAGGCGGCGATTCGGACGTTTGACTCTTACTAAATCAGATCGAGTTTGGTATGGCAGTATCTACGTTACTCTATTCTGGGTTCCGGCACAATTAGGCTTTTATGGAAATAAGAAGGTGGACGCTTTTGCGAGGGCGGGGGCGATAATGGGCTTTGTCGAACCCGAGCCCTTCTGTGGGCTATCTTATTGTCATATGAAGGTGATTGGGGCGGAACAAAGGAGCCGCCTCTAAGAGGAGTGCAGGGGTCGGGCGTCGGGAATGAGGTAGGCGAGACTCTTTATTGCTGGTCCGTCTCCCGGAAGGGCCAAAGAGCTATTAGAGTTTAGGAGGGGGTGGGGGCCAGCCTGGCCTTAGGTATTATTTTCACAAATTGGGCAATTTGGGGACCGTTTGTATAGATTTTGCCATGATGAAGAAGTTCACTTGGGCGGATATGGGGTGACACTTTCGGACTTGTGGGAGTTGACACTTGGGCGAATCTATAATTTTGTGGGACTTATAGGCCTGACTGTTGCTTTATAGGCGGCGGGATGTTACAATAAATCTTTGAGGCTGCACATTCCCTTGGACGTTAGGTATAGGTAACTGTCTTAAGCTGGACTCAATGGCTTTTCATTTTAGCGACTAGCTGATTTATTTTGTATGAAAATTTGTAATTTTGACATTCTCTTTATTTTTAGTAGTTTTTTTTTTCTCTCTCTTTGAAAAAGTGGAATCAACTTGAATTTTAGTGCCGAGGTTTTATAAACTTCTATAGAAATACTTCAGTTTCAACATTAAATTTCTCTACTAGAATAATTAATAATTCAGATTGTAGGGTCAAGTTTCTTATTCTACACGCCACATAAACTCTAAATATGTGCTTTAGCGTTTCACTATATTTACTTGAGTGTAAGGTGAAAAAATGATTCATTCTTCATTACTTTTCAATTACGCCGTAGTTCCCGTAATCAGTATAGAGAGTACACAAGTATGGCCAATAATGCAAATTTACATCAATAAATTTTAAGCAAAAATAAATCAATTTATTTCACAGTTACGTACAAAACAAAATTTCAAAATAAAAATACACTATTTTAAGGTATAACCCTAAAAGAAAGTTGTTTCGTTTTCTTTTAAATCAATGAACAAAAATTTAAATTGGTTTTCAAGTAGTTTTGTTCGTGAAAGTCAATTCACCATTCGTCAAAGTAAATGGGAGCCAACAAATTTACAGCTCTTTTCTATATTCTTAGAAGTGCTTCAAGTAAAAAGAATAATTTTTGATTGTTTAATGTAGGTCTTATTTGTTTTAATTTACGCAAATTTGTATCAAAAGTAAATAAAAAGTTAAAATCATTATTTTAATCTATTAATACTATAATTTAACAATCGACTTTAGTAGATGAATCGGCTGGTGGTAGTGAATTACGAGCTTAATCGAATTACAACAAAAGTAATAAAAAAACGATTGCTGCATTTTAGGCATAATGCTTTATTCACAGTACAGAGCCAAGAAAGCCTGTGGTATCCAACACAAATAAAGTCAATACAATGTTATTTTTTATTCAAAATGCATTTGAAAAGAAATGATGTAAACATATGTATTTGATCATATGTGGTGTTTGATTTATTTTTTATTTTCTTGTAAATTTTTTAACAAAATATTTTTTTAATTTTGCGTTTTGGACTACGTGAGATAATTAACGTAAAATAGTTTCATTTGCGTAATATAATTTTATTTACTTTAAAATATTTTTATTTTTGAAGTTTCAAATACATATTAATTTCAAATGTTTTCGCAGCAATATCAAACCAACAATAACCTCCTTTGTATTGTACCTTGACTACTTAATTTGAAATCATCTTGAAACTCAAGCTGCATTTTTCCTATATCACCTGGTAATTTGATTGTATATTTTGATTTTTGGTATTACTTATTACTGCGCTATAATCTTTATCACGTGAATAACAATTTTTTGTTTATTCTATTAAAGCGAATATTAATTTTCTCTAAAACAAGTGTTTGAAAAATTTGTTGAACTTTTTACTAAGAACTTAATCGGGAAGTTGTGGTGATGAAATATGTAAAATTTTTCTAGTCATTTTCTTGAAGCCAAAATTCCGCTGAATCATTTTAGGAGTATATGCTAGTCTTCATATGTACATGTAAACATTTGTGAATAGCAAATTTGTTTTGATTATTAACAAGGAAAAACATTTCAGTCGATATAGGCCGACTGAATAATACCCTGCACTTTGACAATCTGAGTTCAAATATTTGTTTTTGAAATATGTAGAATTATCTTTCATTGTTAAATGGCAATTACTCGAATTTGCGAAACCACTTTATAGAAATTTAGAGGATATGTCTGACCTATATTTGGACACGCGACTGCCACGTTTCATGAATCTAACTTTAATATTCCAAGTATTTAAAATTTTCTTTTAGAGTTACATAGCAGCTACTCGAACCAGTGCAAACCTTCCGTTAAAGTTTTTGGAATATATATAGAATGTAATAAGAAAAAATTACAGACCTTTACAAAATTTGGCATTAATTCATTTGGTTTTGAAATATTTAAAAAAGCTCTTCGAGTTATGTGTCAGCTAGTCGAATTATCAAAATATGGAAGTGGTCCAATTAAAATAGTAGCTGTGCTTGGCACAAAAGAAACAACTTGACGGACATGTCTAAATCAACACTGAATTTTTGACTGAGCGAGAATACATGTACATACAGGAGATGATTCCTTCAAGTGGAGTCATACCAAAGTCAATACAAGTCATGTATCGAAATTTTGATTTTGATTTCACATTAATTAAATAATAGAATTAGTATATTTTTTTATATTATTATTTTTCTCAAAAATAAGTTAGAATGAAATTATTGAGTTGTAAATTGGTAGAAATTTCTAACATACTTATGCATCTTTTACGTTAAGAAAATTTGTTTAATATTTCTATTTTTCTCTGGTATATTTGATGGTGAAAATTCATCTGCTTTGACAAACACACTAAAATAATGATTAATATGACTTTATTCAAAATTATCCAAAATTTTTGGAAAAGGTGCTTTTTAGTTTCACTCTGTCCATCCTGTGTCTGTCCGTCTGTCTGTTTACAAAATTTCTACAGTCCTCAAGATGGAAAGCTTAAATTTTGTTTGTAAATAGATCTTTACTAAAAACTTATTTCCGTAGAAGAAAATTTCTCTCCCCCCCCCCCCGCCCCTTTAAAAGTTATACCCCCCGAAAACCATAAAAATACAATTTTTTAACAATTAATTGCAAATAAACCACAATCATTTTTCAATTTTTGCAAACGCAGGAATATAGTGAATGGCTTCTTCTATAACGGAATACTATTTTTAAACTTTAATAAAGTTGGGTCAAAGCAATGGTTTGTATTGTAGCACTTCCCTTCAACAAGTGAAAATACTGCTTTTTAAATACAGTCTATATATATCCATCACACTATTAAAATTATTTTCATTCATGAACGAAACTATTTCTAGGATTGCATATATTTAGGATGAATGATTTATGCAGTCTTTGAAATAAAGCAAAAATTAATATAAAGTGGGGTTAAGTAATGTTCGATTTTAAGGGTTAATTGTATGAGTTAAGAAAAACTTGCGGGAATGGTAGAGAAAGGCAGGGAAAGCAAGCCACTACCTTTCTGCGTTTGCCAAATTTCAAAAATGCTAATGGTTTTACTGCACTATATAGTTAAAAAATGGAATTTTTACGGTTTTGGGGGGGTATAACTTCTAGAGGGGGAGAGATAGGTAAAAATTCTGTTCTACGGAAATAAGTTTCTTATAAAGATCTATGTGCGTATTAAATTTCAGCTTTCTATCTTTTGTAAATAGACACACGGGCAGATGGATAGACGGACAGAGTGAAACTAATAAGCACTTTTTTTCAAAAAATTTTTGGAAAACTGCTAAAACTGCTTCTTTTAGATTTTAGGTTGTGAATGTCTGAAATTTTAACAGCCTTTAGACACTTATAAATTATTTAGTTCATTAGACACTTATAAATTATTTAGTTCATTTCGCTAGAAAATTTTTTTTTTCTACCTTTACCCCCTTTTAAATTATCGTCGAAATTTGTAAAATTTGAATATTTGGCACCTTATCTTTCGGAAACCGCAAGCTTTTTCAAATTTTTATAAACACAGGGTAAACAAACATTTTTATAAACAAAGCTAAAGGTAAATTCCATGCCATTAACAAATGTAATAATTTTTCAAAACGGAATTATCCCTTAAAATTGAGTATTATGTTAACCCCTATTTACTTCTTTAAACCGTTCATCCTAAATATAAAAAATTGAAAATAATATTAATAGTGTAGTAGGTACATATACATAGATTGTTCTTATATCCTGCACTTCGTGAAGGGTATATTCACTTTGGTATAGAGTTTGTAACTTCTTGAAGGATATTTGGAAAAATATTAAAGCTAGATGAAATGTGTATGTCTGACTTATAGGTCAGACCTAATATCCGTGAAGTTTCTATTGAAGTGGTTTGACAGGTTCAAGTTATTGCCATTTAGCAATCAAAGTTATTTCTAAATATTTCAAAAACAAATTTTTAAACTCACGTTTAAAATACGTAAAATTTGAATTAAATTCAAATTCAAATTTTACGTACAGGTTTACGTAAAATTTGAATTTGAATTTACTATTTATGTCTTGGAAATATCCGAATATTGATCATAGTTTTCTAAGAAAACTTTAGCTAAATGTTCTTTTAGTATTCTTTTATTGGCGTTTTAAATAGTCGTGTAATTCAGCTACTACTTGTTTGTGCTTTTCCTTTGACAAAAAAAAAAGTAATAAATAGAACAATAGACGAGAAAGTACTGTTAACAATATTCAGCGTCAAACAATTGGATTCAAAAATGTTCACTAATCAAATAGTATTTATTTCTAACCAACAAATCTATAAAGACTGTTAAGTAAATCTACTTCGAAAATATATAATCATATATTATATTATCTTTGTAATAATATATAAGGGATGTAAATACTTCATTGTAATGTAATTGGCTGTGTGCAAGTTACCAACACACTTGTAATTTTAATAATGTTTAATAACTTTATGTGCGTTATTTAAATTTCTTTTCTATTAATACCACAAAATTTGAATTACAAACTCTGGAAAAGGAGCCTGCCCCTTTTTCAAATAATAAAAAATGTTATATATGCACATGAACATATTAAAACTACCAGCAGTATCGATTATGTAAAAAGAAAAATATATGTATGTGCATCCACATATATAAATCTATAGTACAAGACGGTTTCTCCTTCACAATCGTAAAATCTGAAAACACACCCACTTTTCTTTTTAAAAAAATAGTTATTTCGAAACCTCCCTTCAAATTATTTTATACAAGGTTTTGTTTTTATGACCTAAAAAGCAGTTAATATTTGTCATTTCGGAAAACGTGTTAAATATATTTTCTCTCTCTATAGAAAAAATATGAAAAAATTAATAACGAAAAATTGAGATAAAAGTTTTAATAAGAAAAATAAGAAACTTTATAGTGAAGATAAATATTTCAGATTGTTATAGTATTGGCTGTTATCATTTAAATGCAAATTGACAATTAAATCAAATATTATTGGATTTAATGCTCACAGTACTTTTTTAAAAATATTGTAATTTTATATATTCTAACTTGCAATGTCGTCTAGTTCACCAAATTTCACTGTCTTTGGATTAAAGAGCTCACAAGATATGCCAAAATCTAAAGCAATTTATACTATTGATCAAATATTAGGAACAAATGTGGATAAATTAGGTAAAAATACATATGCATGTATGTATATTTATAAGATTATTATGGATAAGTTTATATGGTTGATGCTTTTGTTATGTTTTTTATTAATGTCCCTAATTTTTTAGATAAAGCCTCTATTTTTGCAGTTGCTTGTGCATAAAATGGAAATATGTGTAGATCTATCTAAATCGAAATTGGGGTTTATTTATTCGGTTCAACTGTTTATTTCTGAACTTATTAAAGCTAAATATCACTTAAATCTGTAAGTTTAATATTCCAGTAACACCATATTGGTACAGAATTCAGCAATTAACCCATAAACTGATTATCATGCTACTGACAAGTTAGAAAATCTTAATTTTTTAAAAATTTAATTAGTTTTGTAATTATTAAGACGTAAAGGTTCTAATTTGTTGAAAGGTTTAAATAAAACTAAAAATCTAACCCTGTTTTAGTTAATAGATCTTTCAACAAGAATGTTGTCTGATGATATTTCGCAGATAGTTCAATTTGAATATTTTATTAATTAATAACCTAAAGTTTCTTGTAAATCATTTAAATATACCAAAATCATTGAAATATTAAAAAAAATTAAATTGATATTCACTAACTTTTTTCTAATCTGTGCATAATATTAAGAATTGTAGCACCTTTCCTTCAAAAAGTCGTCTAGGTATGTTAAGGTTTCATAAAAAATAAAATTGGGTCAAACCAATGGTTTGAAATGTAGCTCCTTTCCCCTCAACAAGTGAAAATACTGCTTTTAAAAATAATGTAGCTATGTACCACATTACTAAAATTACTTTCATTTGTATACCAATATATTTCAAGAATTTTGATTGGAATAAAACAAAAAAAATCTGATGTGATCAGCACATAACCGACCGCAATGTGTGTTGTCCAGTTAAGTGAAAATGTTACAGAATATTATGAAAATGTCTGTTAAATATTTAACTTAATGGAAATTTCTTCATGCAACTGCAGAACAGATGGATGACGTAATCAAAGAAACGAGTTAAAGGCAGAAAAATTCATTAAAAAATCATAGTTGCGGAATCAATAAGAATGTGCTTATTACACTAATAATTTAACTTAATGGAAATTTCTTCATGCAACTGCAGAACAGATGGATGACGTAATCAAAGGAACGAGTTAAAGGTTAAAACTACGATGTTGTATTAGTAAAATTCATAATATAATTTGTGGAATAGGCACAATCCTATAAATATATATGTTCTTGTTATTGTGTGTTTCAATAGTAGATTATATGTAGCAATTAATGTAAACAAAATAAATACTTAGTAATCATGTGAATTACAGTATAAAGCAATGTAGACAACATTTCGTCGGCAATTTCTTCATGCCTCTGTAGCTCAATTGGTAGAGCGTCCGCCTAGAAAGCGGTAGGTCACTGGTTCGAGTCCAGTTCGAGGAGAAAAATTTTTTAATGAATTTTTCTGCCTTTAACTCGTTCCTTTGATTACGTCATCCATCTGTTCTGCAGTTGCATGAAGAAATTTCCATTAAGTTAAATTATTAGTCTAATAAGCACATTCTTATTAATTCCGCAACTATATGATATTGTATTAGTAAAATTCATAATCTGTCAAATACTTATTTCCAATATTTAAGACATTAGTAAGCTTATACTTAACATTCCTAGAAAAATGTAAATTTGGCTCTTAGTAGAATTACGCTTTGTGTTACCCCGAATTCCCTGAAATGCTCGCCAGTTAGTTTCGGTAACAACCAGAACTCAATTATCAAATTTTAACAAATTCTATCAATTCGTTCTGTAGCTATGGTGAAAAATGTAAAATCGGCCCGCAAATCGATTTTCGAGCCCTGATCTTTCCAAAAAATTTATATTTTCATTGTTTTAATACGAGGAATTCAAATGTTAAATTTTAATGAAATCCAATGATTATTTCTCTTTATATACGAAAAAATGCATATTTGGCCCGTAGTAAACGTTCAGTTGCTGAGGCCTGATTTCTTCCAAAAGTTAGGAGGTTTCGCGGACGGTCTAGTGAAGCTTACATATAAAATTTCAAGTAAATTGATTAAATATTTTCTTCAAAAAAGTAAAACAGGCCCGCTAAAAAGTGCAGTTCCTGATGCCTGATATATCCCAAAAGTTGATCAATCGTGCCATGGTCTAAATAAACTTATATATAAAATTTATTCAAAATCGGTTCAGCCGAACTTGAGATACACGCGTGCACGCACAGACCGACAGACCGACAGACCGACAGGCCGACAGACCGACGGGCCGACAGGTTGCTAAAAATAGTTTATTTACATTTCCCTAGTATGCAGATGTGCACTCAGGGATTTCGAAAAGAGCATTTCAGGGAATTCGAGTAGCACAAAGCGAAACTCTACTAAGAGCCAAATTTACATTTTTCTAAGTATGTTAACTATAAGCTTACTAATGTCCTATAAATTGGAAAGAAGTATTTACAGACATTTTTATAATATTCTGTAACACTTTCACTTAACTAGGCGGTTATGTGTTGATCTCATCAGATTTTTTTAATTTCAGAGAAACTTTTTCAAAGTCAAAATTTTCAAAAAATGTCTCAAAAAAAATTTATTCTTCGGAAAATTCTTCAGATTCATAGCTCTAATCTCGCCGTGGCTTTATGTAGTCTGCACTTGTGGTTGTCTTTTGGGGCCCGCTTTCTTAATTTCATACCTTTCATTTGGCTTTTGTTTTCTCTACAAGGACCTAAAAGCTTCGAAAATAATTTTGTGTTATTAATTAATTTTTTACTGACCGTATTGTGTATACAAAAGGTAGGTTATGTGACAAAACAAATTTTGCATATCGAGTTTTCGGTGGGAATGCACTTCTCCATAGTAGGGAAGTGTAAATAAACTATTTTTAGCAACCTGTCAGTCTGTCGGTCTGTGTGTGTACGCGTGTATCTCAAGTTCTGCTGAACCGATTTTCATGAAATTTTATATGTAAGTTTATTTCCACCATGGCACGGATTGATCAACTTTTGGGATATATCAGGCTTCGGGAACTGCACTTTTTAGCGGGTCTGTTTTACTTTTTTTGACGTTTTGAAGAAAATATTCAACCGATTTTCTTGAAATTTCTTGTATAAGGTTTGCTGGACCGGCCGCGAAAATTCCTATGTTTTGGAAGAAATCAGGCATCAGCAACTGGACGTTTACTACGGGCCAAATATACATTTTTGTGTATATAAAGAGAAATAATCAACCGATTTCATTGAAATTTAATATTTAAGTTCCTCGTATTGAAACAATGAACATATAAATTTTTTGGAAAGATCAGGGCTCGAAAACTGATCTGCGGGCCGATTTTACATTTTTCACCATATCTACGGAACGAATTGATGGAATTTCTTGAAATTTGATATTTGAGTTCTGGTTGTTACCGAAACTAACTGGCGAGCATTTCAGGGAATTCGGGTAGCTCAAAGCGAAACTCTGCTAAGAACCAAATTTACATTTTTCTAGGTATGTTAAATATAAGCTTACTAATGTCCTAAAAATTGGAAAGAAGTATTTAACAGACATTTTTATAATATTCTGTAACACTTTCACTTAACTAAACAATACACATTGCGGTCGGTTATGTGCTGACCACATCAGATTTTTTTTTTGTTATATTTTCTATTTACAATCGGCTTATTCTAGTCATAATTAAATGTTATTTTCATGTTAAAAAATATCACATGTAAGATGGCGTCCAATTGATCTACCATCTTCAATTACAATTCAAATTTTTACATTTTTTACAAAATTACATTTTTACTTCACAGTTTAGTTTCTATTACCTAGATTAAGAATTTGCCATCGTTTTAGGCGTGATATGTAATGACTTTTGTCTGTCAGTTTTTTGGCTAATTGATTGGGATGGTTTTCTAATTTTGTTTTATATTTTCTGCCGTGACTTCGTATTTCATTTTTGATAGTAGGCATTTTGAGATATTCATGTATTTCTGTGTTTTTAGTGAACCAAGGAGAAATTGCTCTTAACAAGGAACAATTGCTCTTAGTACCATCTTTTGATATTTTTATAATATTTCAACATTGGCATTGCTAGCAGAGCCCCACAATTCTATTTCAAAAGTCCAAATTGGTTTAATTAGTTAAATATTAATTAATTGTGTACGTTTGATCGTAACTAGGTCACCAAGATAAAAATAAGGTAGAATTTTTTTATTTGTTGCTTCGTCTAGTGGGATATCGGTTATGTTTCTCATCTTGACGCCTGTTAACAGCTCAAAAAGTGATTTTCCAATTGCTCTTCAAACGTTCCGATGATGCGTCTTTGAATTTTCTTTACATACATCATTGCCTCGGGTTCTCTATTGTTAGTTTCTTTAACAACTTTAATATTACTCTAATAATTCTCGCGTTTTGGTCACTATTTAGATAGGTTTTATATTGCCTGTTTGACAGTACTCTTTAAAAGCTTCATACTAAAATGTTCCTCCGCGGCCTGTTATTACAACTTTGTTAACGATTTCTCTTACATTTGTTGTTTTTACAGAAAATACCTCCAACAGCATTTTGTGAAACTTTCGATGATGAATAAAATGTAGATATATTTCTTTGTGATTGTTATCATAGGAGCTAGGTGAAGAATGTGGTAAGAATCCAGTGGATTTTAATTTTTTAGTATTGGATGTAAAAAACCGTCCTCTTTACGAATCTTTCTATCGGATGTTTTTCTATGTATTTAATATACAGGTTTTTCTGCATCTTTCGATCATTTGTTTCAGATTGTCTGCAAAATATTCTATTAAAATTAATTTTTTTAAATTTTTGACACCGAAATGTCCTTCCCGTTTTGTTCGAATCAATTCGTGTACCGCTTTACGTGGTATACCTTTCGGGCACCTTGTACTGAAATAATTTCTTTTTTTTTTCGAATTTCTTATTTTTTTGTATATTCTTACGAAAAAATAAGAAATCCGCGCCTTTAAAAATACATTATAAAAATTCCTATAAAAATTAAAATAAGAAGGTATAACTGGCGAGCATTTCATTTACTGCTTTTTTTGTATGCAAATATTGGTAAGTGGTTGCATTAGTTTGATGTAAACGAAGAGTCGAACAATACTTATAAAATAGATATACTTTGGATTACTTTATTTTAAATTTCTTACGGGAACTTTTGTAACTTGTGAATGGGTAAGCTTGTTCCCTTGTTAATTTTGAGAAAAAGTGGAATTATGTTTGAGTGAAATAATTTTGGGTGAGATGTATATGTAGTTTATAAAATTTTATTCCTATTTTTATACCCGTACGAATGTATGTTCGAATGGTATACTAAATTTGGCTTACCGTTTGTAGCGCTAAGAAATGACGGTCTGAGGTATAAACTCAAGTGTTTTTGATCAGCATCGAATTCTGAGTCAATTTAGCTTTGTCCGTCCGTCCCAATGATAACTCAACAAGTGAAAATTCCCTTCAACAAGTGAAAATTCTGCTTTTAAATACAGTCTATCTATGTATACCTATCGCACTTTTAAAATTTTTTCATTCATATTTAACTATTTCTAGGATTGCATATATTCAGGATGATGCATTCATGCAGTCTTTGAAATAAAGCAAAAATTAATAAAAAGAGGGGTTAACATAATGCTCGATTTTAAGGGTTAATTGTGTGAGTTTAGAAAAATAATTATATCTTTTTATGTTATGGAATTTATCGTTAACTTTTTGTGTTTATAGAAATTTAAAAAAACTTGCGGTTTCGGAAATATAGGGTGTCAAAAATTCAAATTTTACAAATTTCAAGAGGTGATAACTTGAGAGGGGGTGCAGATGGAAAAAAATTTTCTTCTAACAAAATAAACTATTTGTTAATGTCTAAAAGCTCCTAAAAACTGCAGACTGGGGTCTAGAAGAAAAACGAAATCAAAAATTTGGCAAAAAAAAACTTTAGATAACGGTAAATTTGAGCGGCCATTTTGTTTTTCTAAAGTTTAATCATAGTATACCGCGCTAGAGGAAGCAAGCCGCTGCCTTTATGCGTTTGCAAAATTTCAAAAATGCTTATGGTTTCATTGCAACAAATAGTTAAAAATGGCCATTTTTAAGGTTTTGGGGGGGTATAATTTCTAGAGGGAGGGAGATAGGTAAAAATTCTGTTCTACGGAAATAAGTTTCTAGTAAAGATCTATGTACGTACAAAATTTCAGCTTTCTATCTTCAAGGGTGTAGAAGTTTTGTAAACAGACACATGGACAGACAGACGGACGGACGGACGGACGGACGGACGGACAGAGTGAAACTAATAAGCGCTTTTTTTCAAAAATTTTTTGGAAAAGTGCTAAAAACTAATTGAGCTAAGTTAACCAAATTTTCACAAATTGTTTACTATAATAAATGCAAGAACCCTATTAAAATTGGATATGATCGGGGTACTGGTTCAGGTAGCTGCCATACAACTTCAAAATTTATTTAACTATGTGTTTGATGAAAGTCGTAGAAATTGCTTGGATAATTTTGGTAGCTGCCATACAACTTCAAAAGTTATTTAGCTATATCTCCGAAACTTTTAAAGCTGTGATATTGAAATTCACACAAGTAAGCATATTAGTAAGGCCAATGTGTTAAATAAAATTCGTTGAAATTGCTTGGATTTTTCTGGTAGCTGTCATACAACTTCAATAGTAGTTTGGCCATATCTTAAAAAATCTTGAAAACATAGTACTGAAATTTTGCATAAATTAATATGTCAACTTAAAGTCATAGTTTGTCTCATAGTCAGCTTTGGCATATTTATTCGCACATAGTATAACAAATTCGTACGGGTATCACAGAGCTGACACGCTTAACTCTATTTTTCCCGTTTTTCTCTTATTTTTTAAATTCAACAATGTACTTTTGTACTCATATATATGTGCATACAAAATATGCAATTGCGAACAAAAAAACAAAAAGTTTTCTTAAAACGATGTACCTATGCTAATGTAGATATGTATACATAATTATATAAAATTTTTGTTTTAGGAAAAATAATTTTAACGGCAATAAATTTCTTTTGTAAAATGTTTGTAAAATATTAATGTTATTATAACATTTTATGTGCACATGTAGCACATATATAAGAATTTTTGTTTTAGAAAAAATAATTTTATATAATTTCTGTGTAAAATATTTGTGAAATGATAGTGATATTATGAAATTTTATCAAAAAAAAAGCGTTGAAGAAAATATTAATTATCAAATTTTAATTTTTATTATTTAAATACATAAATATATTATTTTCACTATTTATTCCTTTTTATGCTTTTGATTGAGCCCGCAAAATTTGTAGGGTAAGTCTTTAGCCTCTTAAGTATTTAAAATTGTACTTTGAAATTAAATTTTATACTTAGGCACTTTTCCTGCAGAAGGCAATTACAGAATGATATTTTTGTTTCAAAAAGGAGAAAGTTAATAATTCACATGAGTTGTTTAAAATTTTGCAGTTACAATACAAAAACCCAAAAGTTAAGTTTTTTTAACTCTATTCAAATGTTAAAATAATGTTAAAATAATGTGAAATATACTTAAATGGTTGACAGGCTGAGAAAAGAGATCTTATATACATACGTTAAATATTTTCAAACTTCATATTTAAATAAAGCTCTTAATACTTTAGACTCGCAAAATGAAATGTCCTATTTAAAAAATAAAAAAAAATTATATTTTTATCGGTTTTACTTTAATTTGCCATTATTATTTATAAAACTTAGCCTTAGACCATTTGCAATTTCTAAACTTTTTTATTTCCAAAGCAACTCAAAACTCTTTTATTTTCAAAGCAATGATAATTTTAGCTGAAATTGAAATTTATGGTTTTGGATAGGAAAATAAACACAAAAAAGGAAAAGGAGCAATATTTCATTTTTATTTGAAATAAACCTAAATCACTGTCAAAATAGGACATCCAGTTAGTATACGTAAAGCCTAAAAAACCGCTCCCAACGTAATATCCTATAATTTCCAAAATATTTCTAAATAAAAGAAAACAAAATTACACGTCTCCTTTTAAAACTATAAACGTAATTAAATTGCGAAATATCAATACTAATAAAGTTATACTATTGCACAAATAATTTGTATTTGTTATTAAAATAAATAATATTTATATATATGTAAATATGTATGTAAATTTGTACATTTTACATTAGTACTTTTGTACATTTGTGCAAATAACAATTATTGGAATTATCACCCTTATTTTTAGACATTTATCTGGTATTTGGCTTTTTATAAATTTTTTTACAGGTTTTAATAACATTCTTAATATTTCTTTTATATATTATAATGTTGTTTATTTATAAACCACGGCAAATTTTAAAATATATAATAAAACTTTGTTTGTTTACTTTTAAAGTCAGCGTCGTTTACTTTTTTTTTGGAAAAAAAAACTATTTGACATGGGACTTGTGAGCATATTATAATATTTAAGACTCGTACAAATTTACAGTTTACAGTTGCCTTTTAAAAATTCTAAAGGGCAAAACGCTAGATGTTGTCAAAATTGATATATGTATATAAATATAACTGATTTAATATTTTACAGTAAGATTTTTATTAACTAGCATTAGCATCCTGCAAATATTTAATCACCTTTTTTTTCAGCTTGGGAAGCACATATGTATTTTTCTAACAAATTACCAATATAACATAATAAGTTGGAATTAGTTTTCCAAAAAAAGAATAGTATTTGTAAAAATTTGTTTTTCCCATTGTATGCATTAAATAAATGCATAACGATGTATGTTCATATTTTATAGTTCAAGCGAGTAATAGTTAGCAATTTTATTATTGTTTGAGTGCTATTACTTAAATTTTCACTAATTTTAATTTTTACCGACCGTATTGTGTAAACAATAGGTAGGTTATGTGATGGCAACAAATTTTGCATATCGAGTTTTCGGTGGGAACGTACTTCTCCATAGTGGGGAAGTGTAAATAAACTATTTTTAGCAACCTGTCGGTCTGTCGGTCTGTCGGTGTGTGCACGCGTGTATCTCAAGTTCGGCTGAACCGATTTTGATGAAATTTTATATGTAAGTTTGTTTCCACATGGCACGGATCGATCAACTATTAGTATATATCAGGCCTCGGGAATTGCACTTTTTAGCGGGCCTGTTTTACATTTTTGAACATTTTGAAGAAAATATTCAACCGATTTACTTGAAATTTTATATATAAGCTCAGCTCGACCGTCCGCAAAAATTCGTATATTTTGGAAGAAATCAGGCATCGGTAATCGGGAAAATTATACATTTTCGCGTATATAAAGAGAAATAATCAACCGATTTCATTGAAATTTAATATATGAACTCCTCGTATTAAAACAATGAACATATAAATTTTTTGGAAAGATCAGGGCTCGAAAACGGATTTGCGGGCCGATTTTACATTTTTCACTATTTTGAAGAAAGTATTCAACCGATTTACTTGAAATTTCATATATAAGCTTTACTTGATCATACGCAAAAATTCCTAACTTTTGGAAGAAATCAGGCATCAGCAACTGGGCGTTTATTACGGGCCAAATATAGATTTTTGTGTATATAAAGAGAAATAATCAACCGATTTCATTGAAATTTAATATATGAATTTTCAGTATTAAAACAATGAACATGTAAATTTTTTGGAAAGATTAGGTATCGGCAACTAGACGTTTACTACGGGCCAAACATACACTTTTGTGTATATAAAGAGAAACAATCAACCGATTTCATTGAAATTTAATATATGAATTCCTCATATTAAAACAATGAACATACAACTTTTTTGGAAAGATCAGGGCTCGAGAACTGATTTGCGGGCCAATTTTACATTTTTCACCATATCCACAGAACAAATTGACGGAATTTCTTGAAATTTGATATTTGAGTTCTGGTTGTTACCGAAACTAACTGGCGAGCATTTCAGAGAATTCGGGTAGCACAAAGCGAAACTCTACTAAGAGCCAAATTTACATTTTTCTAAGTATGTTAACTATAAGCTTACTAATGTCCTAAAAATTGGAAAGAAGTATTTAACAGACATTTTTATAATATTCTGTAACACTTTCATTTAACTAGACAATACACAATGCGGTCGGTTATGTGCTGACCACATCAGATTTTTTTTTCATTATTGTTCTGTGAATAATACCGAAATTATGTATATATACCTACTTCTCAGGTGAAAAAATACGGGTACTTCTAGAAGGGCTACAGACTTGGGACAAAAAGCATCAGGTAGGGTTTTTTTTTTTTCTTTATTTATTAGTTAATAATTTTCAATATAATATAAATTCATTAACTTATAACTAACATTATATATTCATACGGATCTTAGCCTGAGCTGTATGATCCTATATTAATTTAACCTTAAATAAAATCGAGAAAATTTTGTTTTTATTTTAAATATACTTAACAAAAAAAAAAATTTGATGTGGCCAGCACATAACCGACCGCATTGTGTATTGTCTAGTTAAATGAAAGTGTTACAGAATATTATAAAAATGTCTGTTAAATACTTCTTTTCAATTTTTAGGACATTAGTAAGCTTATACAATAGTTAATATACCTAGAAAAATGTAAATTTGGCTCTTAGTAAAATTTCGCTTTGTGCTACCCGAATTCCCTGAAATGCTCGCCAGTAAGTTTCGGTAACAACCAGAACTCAAATATCAAATTTCAAGGAATTCCATTGATTCGTTCCGTAGATATGGTGAAAAATGTAAAATCGGCCCGCAAATCAGTTTTCGAGCCCTGATCTTTCCAAAAACTTTATATGTTCATTGTTTTAATACGAGGAGTTCATATATTAAATTTCAATGAAATCGGTTGATTATTTCTCTTTATATACACAAAAATGTATATTTGGCCCGTAGTAAACGTCTAGTTGCCGATGCCTGATTTCTTCCAAAACATAGAAATTTTCGCGGAGGGTCGAGCTGAGCTTATATATAAAATTTCAAGTAAATCGGTTGAATATTTTCTTTAAAATGTTCAAAAATGTAAAACAGGCCCGCTAAAAAGTGCAGTTCCCGAGGCCTGATATATACCAAAAGTTGATCGATCCGTGCCATCGTGGAAATAAACTTACATATAAAATTTCATCAAAATCGGTTCAGCCGATCTTGAGATACACGCGTGCACACACAGACCGACAGACCGACAGGTTGCTAAAAATAGTCTACTTACACTTCTCTACTATGGAGAAGTGCATTCCCACCGAAAACTCGATATGCAAAATTTGTTGCCATCACATGACCTACCTATTGTATACACAATACGGTCGGTAAAAAGCTATCTGCTGTTTTAAATACTCATAGTTACTTAAATAAAAGCTGTATGTTAAAATATGATAATTTCGTATTCTACCATTAAACTTTTCAATTAAAGAAAAAAAATCTTAATATATCTGTAGGTATTTTTAACATCTCACATTTAACTCTTCAAAACTACTCAGTTCCTGTTAATAATAAATTTTTTTATTTCATTCTTAAAAATTCCTATTGAATCGATTTGTTTCAGTTTAACAGGAAGTTCATTAAACAATTTCAAACACCTGTATAAACAATTGTTCTTCTGTTGATTACTTCTATATAACGAGAGGTAAAAATTTGATTTATTACGCGTATAGTATCAATCATTCTATTCAAAATAAAGCTGTGCTTAATAAGATTATTAATAATTTTGAAAGCCGTAATGTATAGTTCACGCTTACAAATATTATCGAAACTTAAATACCGCCCGGTATATAATAGGTTTGTGGAATGCATAGCCGGATAAAAATGGATAATCTTAATGGATTTCCTATGCAAGATATCCAGCCGATTCAATGTCTGCTGGCTAGCACCATTCCATTGGATTTAGATACACCATATGTGACATTATAAACGAAGAATATATTTTATAAAGTGCATCAGCGGAAATATAAGTTCGCAATCTGCGTAGGAGAAAAAGATACGGCGATATTTTATTTATAATGTGTTGGACATGATCAGTCCACCCCAATTTTCTATCAATGACCAAACCTAAATAATTAAACTTTTCAACAGTTTCAATGTTTTCGTTTCCGCAAAAGAACTGTCCCTGGCCATACATTTTGTTACCTAGCAAAAGAATTTTTGTTTTTTCAATATTTAAGCTCAACTTATGTTTGGTTATCCATACGCCTATTAAAATTAAATCGTGCTCAATATTCATCCTTAATTCAATTTCAGTTGTTGAAGAATATTTCACAGCATCGTCAGCGTACAATTGAAGGAAGCCCTTAAGATTAAGCCGTGAAATATCATCTATAAAAATCTTAAAAAGATCTGGCCCCAAGACAGAGCCCTGAGGGACCCCCTTTCTTATTTTGAGACACTCGCTTAGCACATTTTCAATTTTAACCCTTTGTGTTCTGTCAGTTTTAAGTAAGATTTGAAAAATTCTACATTCGGTTGGGAAAACCAAGGACTACTAAATCCTTTTAACAGAAGGATTTCGTAGTCGACACAGTCAAATGCCTTTTGAAAGTCCAGAAATATACACGCCACATATTTACCGCTGTCAATGTTGTTGCTAATATAGTTCGTAAGACAGAAACAAGCCGCAGAGGTATTAGAATTGTTTTCAAATCCATACTGGTCTTCGTGCAATATATTGTTATTAGACAAGAACAGTTTGAGACGATTTTTTATTACAGTTTCAAATATTTTTGAAAGAGCGCTTAATATAGATATTGGACGATAATTAGATGGATTCGCTCTCGAGCCAGCCTTATGAATCGGATTTACAATAGCAATTTTAAGGCACTGTGGAAAGTGAGACCTCAACATAGCGTTATCACTCTAACCAAAGGAGATGATAATTGGGAAGAGAATTTTTTTATAAATTTGGAGGAGATGTTGTCGTGTCCCGTTGCTGCTGAAATCCTTAATTCAGAAATAATTTTTTTGACCTCGTTTTCATTTGTTGAATGTAAGTAATGATCCACCGGGAGTGAGGAAGCATCAATTTTGTCAGTAACGTTAACGAAATATGAGTTCATGATATTCGCTACCCTCCTTTCATCGCTAACAATTTCACCATTTATCGCCAAGGACTTAATGTTTGTATTCGATTTATAGGAATCGGTATTATAAATAAGTTTTTTATAATAATCCCACAGTAGTTTGGGGCTCTTACTTGTGCGTCGATGTCTTTAGAGAAATAATTTTTTTGCTTGTTGGATAAGTTTACTAACTTCCAATCTTATCTTCTTATATAAACCAAGAATTCGCGCATTATCTTTGTATTTACGAGAGTACTTGAAGTAAGTATCTCTCACCCTTATTTTATCTTATATCTCTTTCGTCATCCATTTCTTCGAATTTTTGCCTTTTTTGTTTTCGACAGTTTTAGTATTTTTTAGAATAAGTTCCTGTACGTCTCTACTAAAATGATCAAAATCACTGTACATATCTAGGCGCGACCAAAAGTTATCAGTCACAATATTTTCATAGTCTAGAACAGCTCTAATTTCTATTTGATTTTTAATTAATGGTTTCAGGTTCATACTAATAAGGAACATTTCATGGTCAGAAAGAGATGTATTATTGATTATAAAATTACATCCGTACCCGACCAAATCGGTAGCCAAATGATCAATTACAGTCCTGGCTTCTCGTAGCATATTTAGGAGTACGTTTGTTATATAATAAAAACCCTTTGCATAGTAAACTATTTGTGTATGCTTCAACTTGCACATTATTGTAGTCAAGCAAATTAATATTCATGTCACCTATAATTATTGCGTTCCTATTAATATTAGTTATATCTTGTAATTTATCAATAAAATCCTGTACACGCGTCTCATGAGAACGATAAACAGCAATGATCTTCACCCTTAAGCCAATTAATTTAGTTATTAAGTAATGTGACTTATCATATTCTTCCTCGCTTACCAAATCTGAGTCTATATTTTCACTAACATATATCGCTACACCACCATAAGGTTCATTTCTATTTGAAAAATATGGCATATACCCCTTAATATTGAACTATTTAGTTTCTTCCCTAGTTAGCCATATTTGAGTTAAAACGATAATATGAATATCAAAATCCTAAGAGCAAATAAGAGATTCCAAATCGTATAATTTCCTCCTAAGACTTTGAATATTAAGATATACAATATTCAAATTCCCACTACAAATAAATGAAGCTGGGTTGCATACCCCTGTGTCATGCACAACATTTCTACCGAAGAGAGTATTTATTGTATCATCAGTATGCATCGATAAAGAAAATAATAAAATTCAATTACAAGAATTTGTGTGAGAATTATTGAAAGTGAAAATGATAAAGGGACAAGAGAATTATTCGGCAAATCTGTTATCATGCAGGTATAGTAACAATAAGCACAAGATTCTATGAATGAGTATGATAGTAATACATGCAATAAAAATTTCAATAATAATTTTAACTTTACGCGCGCAAGACACTCAAAGTACAAAGTAAATCGTAAACAGGTATTTTGAAAAAAATTAGATAATTTCCTAAAACATGTGAAATAAAAATTATTAAAGTTAAAATAGAATAATTTACAGATTAAATTTCTGAGAATTAAAGAAAAAATATTTGTTGTTATTGTTAAATAGTAAGTTGAAAAAGAATGTAAAGTATATATTGTTGAATGTTGGTAATCAGAATTGTAGTGTTTAAAATCTAAAAACTTTAAATTTATTAAGAAAAATAAGCTATTAAATGTTATAATATTAAATATTGCTTTGAAATTAATAATATTAAAAGGAAAAATGAAATGAGAAAAATTAAAAAAATTAATAATTAGTGATGGAGTAAACTTAATTAAAATCTGCCATAATATGTAAACACGTGTATGATATGTACTCAGACAAAGCATAAAAAAATAAAAGCAGAATGAAATGTGAAATGAAAAAAGTGTTATACGAAACTATAAAGATTTTAAAAAAAGTACTATAGAAATTACATATTGAAATCTTGTTTGATTTTTTTAATATCATTAGAATTAGAAATACTAGATTCGTAGGTTCCAAGGGATCCGAGTGGGGCAGGAGCATCCCCCCAAGCCACCGCAGCCATTTTTGACTTATTGTAGCCACCCCACTCCCCCGTCTATAATATCCCCGTCCCAATCACAAAGCCGGAGATATCCCTAAGGGAGTTGGACAACAGTTCCCGAACACTTGGGGACCCATGTCCAAGACAATTGCGGCGCCGAACAGCCAGTGCCGGACAGTCGCAGAGAATGTGTACGGCGGTTTCATCGCCATCCCCACAAAATCTGCAGAGGGGGGAGCCCGCCTTCCCCAGCCTATGCAGATGGTACTTCACCGGGCAGTGCCCCGTGAAGAAATTCGCAATAGTGCGAACCCGGCTCCTGCTCACGCCCAGTAACTCCGCGGCGAATTCGCTGGAGCACGCCGGAAGAAACACTTTCGCATGACGGCACCCTTTCGTGTCCCGCCAGTGGCGGCCGCATTCCGCCGCGAGTAGGCAGGCAAGCCTGGCCTGGCATGTATTTCGGCCTGGAACACTGTGCAATACGGGTCAAGGGTTGCATATATACGCGTGTCCGGGCGGACACCGTATACGCCCGAACCCACACCCGACTCCGTCTTGGACCCGTCCGCATACCACACGCTCGAACCAGACCTAAGTACCGGACCACCCCGATCCCACGTCCATCGATCGGGAAACAGAACTCTGTACCTGTAGTCGAAGTTGTACCGCGGCAGACAGGTATCTGACATGGTTATTCTTAGAATCGGATCGCCCTCAATGAAGTCTCTGTGAGTCCTGTGGGCCAACTTTAGCCCTGCCCCGTCCTCGCCAGAGAGAAGTCGGTAAGTCACCAGCCGAGCTTCCTTCAATATATGGAGGTGCAGTGGCGGCAATCCGATCATCACCTCCAATGCAGCGGTGGGAGCCGTCCGCATCGCCCCGGTCACTCCCAGGCAGGCCAGCCTCTGCAGCTTTTCCAGCTTGGCCCGCACACCCGCCTGTTGAGCCTTACGGCACCATACAATCGACGCATAGGTGACGATGGGCCTAGCAAGGGCCGTATATAGCCACAGTGCTATTCTGGGACTAATTCCCCAGGTCCCCCCGATGAAGCTCCTACACGTCCACAAGGCCGCCGTAGCTCTCCCGATAACTCTATCGATATGGGTATTCCAAGAGAGACGATCATCCAGGGTTACCCCCAGATACTTCACCTCCCTCGAGTAACTAATACGTTCACCAAACAGAATTGGGCTCGTTAATCTGTCCCTGCTTCTGCGTCTGGTGAAGGCGACCAAAGTGCTCTTGCTTGGATTTATATTTAACTCAACGCCTTTGCACCACCTTTCCACAACACGTAAATTTTGCTGTAGAAGATCAGAAATAGTGCTCTCAAATTTTCCCCGCACGACGAAGGCCACATCGTCAGCGTATCCCCAGACACGCGCCCCGGCGCCCCTGAGAGCAGCGATTAGATCATCCACTACAATGGACCACAGGAGGGGCGAAAGAACCCCGCCCTGCGGACATCCTTTTGCAGCGGAGATGAAGAGTATATCGTCAGCTATGGTGGACTTAATAATCCTATCCTGTAGCATCCGATTAACCCATCTGCTAGTCGTCGCATCAATCCCTCGTTTGTGCAGCGACTCACAGATGACATAATATGGGGTGTTGTCAAAAGCTCCCTCTATATCAAGGAAGCAGCCAACTGCCACCTCCCGCACCTCCAGTGAGTTCTCAAGGACCCCCACCAGACTCTGCAGAGCGAGTACAGTAGACCTTCCCGACTGATAGGCGTACTGAGATTCATGCAAGGGATTGCTTCCCAGTGCACCGTCCCGTATAAATCTATCAATCACTTTTTCCATTGCTTTCAATAGAAAAGAAGTAAGGCTGATTGGACGGAAAGACCTTGGGTGGTTGCTTGGTCGCTTACCCACCTTCGGAATATACGTCACTTTAGCCACCCTCCATGCCTGAGGGATGTAACCCCACGCATAGCTGGCGCGAAAAATTTCCAACAATGCCCCAGCGATATGTTGGAAACCCCTCTGCAAAAATGCAGGATATATCCCGTCATCACCTGGAGATTTGAAGGGCCTGAAAGAGAAAACAGCCCATCTAATCCTGCCCATCGTGAAGACCAGACGGGATCGTTGCCAGTCATCCCTCCTGGGCCAGGATGCCCTCGGTTCGATGACTGCATTTGAGTGATTCCGAAGAATCTCCGAGTCAGGAAAGTGCGTTGACGCCATAAGCTCCAACGTCTGCTTTCCGTTCTCAGTCATGGAGCCATCAGGACGTTCCATCAGGCCCAACCCGCTAACATACTTTTTGGAAAGCACTCTGTGAAGACGCGCACTGCTGGGGAGTTCATCAATGCCCTTGCAGAACGCCCTCCACGAGATTCTCTTCGCTTTCCTAATTTCTTTATTGTATTTTGTGAGTGAGTCCCTATACTCTTCCCACGAACCTGACGTCTTGGCCTTATTGAATAGCTTTCTGGTCTTTAGTCTAAGCCTTGAAAGCTCTTCATTCCACCACGGGCACTTCCTATTACTCCGCCTCGGCTTAGCACGGCAGCTCCCGTGATAGGCATTAGTAATAGCCGCCGTCAGGGCCTCGCTAGCCAGTTCGATATCCATCACCGTTCTGACAGAAGCAGGAACTGATCTAATCCCATCCATGAGGAGCGTTTCGAATTGACTCCAATCTGTGGATTGGGGCACCCGATAAATTTCTTCTGCCAGGCCCCCGGAGACCATGATATCAAACCTAATCTGCCTATGATCGGACATGGATGTCTCATTTGAGACATGCCATCCACCAACCCTACTGCCGATAAATTCAGTGCAAAGGGTGATGTCTAGGACCTCTTCCCTAATTGCATTTATGAATGTCGGTCTATTGCCCTCATTCATAATCATTAATTTATTGCTATATATAAACTCAAGTAGGCACTCACCTCTTTTGTTTATATTGCTGCTTCCCCAGACTGTGTGGTGGGCATTGGCATCACTTCCTATTATAAGTTGGAAGTTCCTCCTTCCACAAAAGTCCACCAGATCCTTCAGTTGCTCGTCCGGGTGGGCACAGTCCCCCGGGAGGTAGGATGAGCACACAATGAACTCTGTCCAGCCCCCGCAGGACTTCACCTTCACAAACGCAGCTACTTGATCCTTGGAACAGTAATCTGGAATGGGAAAATACGTTAGCCTTTTACTAAACAAAATGCAAGCCCTAGGCCTGCCCTCAGTTGTATTATCATACAATAGCTCACCTGTTAGACCCTTAACCTGATCCTTCACTATGTAAGGCTCTTGGATAAGGGCGATATCGAGGTGATCCTTCATAAATCTATGAGCTAGAACATCAGTAGATGCCCTAGCATGCTGTAGATTTATTTGGATGCACCTCACAGCCATATTATTTCTTACGTCTCTTGTCTATGGGCTTTGGACCTTTAGACAAAGGCTTTACATGAGCCTTACCTCCCATTGTCGCCTTTTTACACATCTTGGTGGGCGCCTGCCCTGCCACAGCCTCTTTTGCTGCCCCAGGTGCCACGCTAGCCCCTCCAACAGCAAACACCGAAGCAGTTCCGGGCTTCCCAATGGGCTTAAGCCCTTTTGGTTCCCCCGGGACGCTTGTATTTGGCGTGCTGGTCGATGGTCCTTCCGTTTCCCTCGCCGCCATTTTCGGAGCGACGTCAGACTTTCCAATGAGTTTTGGCTCTTTTGGTTGGCCTGAAGTGCTCGTCGTTGTCGCGGTGGGCACTGGTTTTTTATTTTGTCCTGCCCTGCCGCCAGCACCTTGAAAGGATTTTCTTCCCTTAACCCGAACGGTAACACGAAAGAAATTCAGGAAAAGTCGGAACTCCGCTTTCCGTAGATCTTCCAATCCGGAATCATCCACGGAAAAGGTGATGGAGCAGCCCCCGTCCTTTTCCTTATCCATCCTGAGCACCCTCCAGGAACTTATCTTGAGGCTGGGATTTTGCTTCCCTATCCTATTGAGAAATTTGTCCCTGGAGAGAGTGACGGAACATGCTGTTTGGGCATGTCGTCGCCATCCAGTACCACGACATCGCAACCGTCCCAAGGCTTTATCTTCCTGCAGACACTGGTTATCCACTCCCTGGTGTTTTGATTGTTGCATGTTACGGATATCCATCCGTCCCTTTGCAACGCTGCAGTGAATTGTGGATGAGAGTCCACAACCCTATCCATTTCATCCATGATGGCTACTTTGATTTTCCCCATCTGGACTTCGGATAGCCTTTTCTCTGGATGCAGTCTATGAGTGATGGCCACCTTGACCTGTGCTACTGCATCTCGATAAGAAGTCATTTTCGGGTTTTGTTGAGGAATGTTCCCAGGGACCTTTTCCTCAACATTGCCCCTCATCGACCTCTTCTTTGAGGGCCCTGCATCAGGGGTGTTGCTTACCGACCTTTCCCTCTTTTGGGGATGGTTGGCCACAACACCCGATTCGCAGGCCTTCAGCTTTTCCAGCCTTTCCTTCTCATATCTGCGAGCTTCCTCTGGGGACATGCCATCCCTGATATAAGCCGCGATACGCCGCTTGGATGCACCAGAGAAATATTGTTTTTTTCCCCTGATGTCCAACTCCTTCAGGTCCTCCTCAGTTTTTTGGATAATAGGTCCAAGAGGATCCTGATTATCCGTCTCCATCGGAGGCGCCGCCTTTTCCTCTACTGGCGTGAGAAGGAGTTCCTCCTCTGCGTCAGTCAAGAGAAGCTCTGGTTCCGAAGACCCTTGAGCACTAAGTGGTTGTATGTAATTGTCACTGTTGTTATTGTTGTTATCCATTCCTGGTCCCACGAATAGCGCGGGAAAGTAAAGTCACCCATGGCAGAGCCCGGCATACCATGGGAAGGCTCGTTTAAACTGGAGGGCGCCTGGTATCCAGAGTCCGCATACTAACGACTAAGCTCCCCCTTAGCCACGCAGTCATCGGCATTTGCTGTTCCACCTTGACTTGGGACGCCTGTCGTCAGCTGACGTATAGATATAGGGCTGAAACTCACAAAGTAAGAAGCTCGCCGCGAGACATGACCACGACACGAACGTAACTTTGATCGTTTCAATCACCCCTTTATCCTCCGCCATTACCGGGGCCCACCACTAGGAGGTGACAGTGCGGTTTTGGGCCCCATTAGAAATACTAAAAATTTTACTATTCTTATTTTGCCTCAAAAAAATTGTATTGTTTTTAAACCATAAGTACTCCATTTTATTGAATAATTTAATTGATTTCGCCTCAAAGTAAAGCTTACTTTGGAACGAAGATAAGTGTTCTCTGAAGAACCACCATTTTTTGTTTTTTTTTCCAATGGTGTTACGGCAAATGAATTTTTATTTAGAATATCAGCATTTATTTTTTGAATATGTTGTAAAGATGCATGTTTTTCAATCCAGATGGTAAACCAGCAACTACGATGTTGTTTTTTCTTTTCAGTTGGTTTGTTTCATCCAAAGTTGCCCCCATTCTGTTTATATTATAATTTATATATAGTTTATATTCCAATGCACTTGTATGATTTTCCAGATGACCAATTTTAAGACACAATCTTTCATTTTCTTTCTTAATATCAGAGTTATCCTTTAGAGCTTCATCCAATTTCTGATTTAAGAACGTCAAAGAAAAGTTCATTTCCGATACAGAACGTCCCAAGGTTTTCAAGTAATCTATTGTAATTTTATCCATAGTGCTGTAAAATCGAACGTCCTTAATTCATTTACAGCATCCTCGCATATAACTAGTGGAGTTTGTTCGTCTATATCTTCGAGTTGTGGAAGTGAATTATTTAATTCTGGCGGGCAGATGGAGCATTTCCAGACAATATTTCCAGACTTCACCAGTTCATATGTATCGTCAGAAATATTTGCACACTTAGTGGGAAATAATTTCTGGCAAATTTTACATTTTAAAGCCTTAGATTTGGCAGACATGTATTTGTTACATTTTTTACAATTCACCATTTTTGTTTTTTGAATGATATTGCTAATTTTTAATATTAAGTTTCTTTTTTTTTCCTTTCTTTTCTCTTTTTTTCTAAAATTTTAATATTTAAATTGATAATGAGTGTTTTTAGAATTTTTCTTTCTTTTTTATTTTTTCTAAAATTTTAATATTTAAATTAATAATGCCCAGGTCCCAGAAAAATCTGACATTGGAACTTTTTAGCCCCGAAATAACTCTATTTTACGATTTTCTCAAAATAGGTTTGTGTAACAAAAGCACGTTTTTCTTTTATACTTTTTAGCACTTTTCCAAAAATTTTTTGAAAAAAAGTGCTTTTTAGTTTCACTCTGTCCGTTCGTCCGTCCGTCCGTCCGTCTGTCTGTGTGTCTGTTTACAAAACTTCTACACCCTTGAAGATCGAAAGCTGAAATTTTATATGTACATAGATCTTTACTAGAAACTTACTTCCGTAGAACAAAATTTTTACCTATCTCCCCTCCTCTAGAAGTTATACCCCCCCAAAACTATTATCAAGGTTTATTCAAGGAAATATTATCAAGGTTTTAGATAATAATAAATGCTTCATTTCGTTACAAGAAAATTTTTTTTTCATCTCCACCCCCTCTAAAATTTGAATTTTTGACGCATTATATTTCCGAAACCGGAAGCTTTTTCAAATTTCTATAAACGCAAAAAGTAAACGGTAAATTCCATGACATTAAAAAATATAATTATTTTTCTAAACTCACACAATTATCTCTTAAAATCGATCATTATGTTAAACCCACTTTTTATTAATTTTTGCTTTATTTCAAAGACTGCATGAATGCATCATCCTGAATATATGCAATCCTAGAAATAGTTCCGTATATGAATGAAAATAATTTTAATAGTGTGATAGGTATACATAGACTGTATTTTAAAAGCTGTATTTTTACTTGCTGAAGGGAAAAGTGCTAAATACAAACCATTGGTTTGACCCAACTTTATTATAATTAGAAACACAAACCAAGAAATAAATGATACGTTTTACGTTATTATTAGAAACACAAACCGAGAAATAAATAATATTTGAAAATTATAATGATCTCCCATATTTTTGGCTCGGAAAATCGAATTAATCTTAACGTAAATAAATGCTAGTTTTTATCAAATATATCAGATGTTTTGTGGCATCTGAATATAAATGCTTCATTTGTTAATGTTTTGAACATTATTTTTCGTCAGAAAGCTTTGAAAAAATATACATGCAGAATATATGTACGGGTGTAGTTAAATTTTTTTTTTTATTTCAAGCGAAAAACTGTAAAATGCAAAATTTTAATACATTCATATGTACATACATACATTTGGATAAAATTATAATTTTATTTTTGCCTAAACCTTTTCTTTGTTTGAAAAATTAATTTTATATGCTCACCCGCAGTTTTAAAAAAATAGGTATACATTCATAATTATGTATGTTTGTGCTTAAAATTTTATTTCTAATTTTTGAACAAAAAATTTTAAAATGTTGAATTCTAATACATTCATGTATATATGTATATATTTGAATTGAAATATT